>NC_086444.1:817163202-817485702 GCF_028390025.1 Pseudophryne corroboree
TGTGGTGCATTTAAGTTGTGCGCACTATATATAGTTGGAGGACAGTGCATAATTTTGCTGACCACCAGTATATAATATATAGCAGTACGGTACAGTAGGCCATTGCTATTGATATATTACTGGCATATAATTCCGCACATTAAAAAATGGAGAACAAAAATGTGGAGGGTAAAATAGGGAAAGATCAAGATCCACTTCCACCTCGTGCTGAAGCTGCTGCCACTAGTCATGGCCGAGACGATGAAATGCCATCAACGTCGTCTGCCAAGGCCGATGCCCAATGTCATAGTAGAGAGCATGTAAAATCCAAAAAAACAAACGTTCAGTAAAATGACCCAAAAATCTAAATTAAAAGCATCTGATGAGAAGCGTAAACTTGCCAATATGCCATTTACGACACGGAGTAGCAAGGAACGGCTGAGGCCCTGGCCTATGTACATGGCTAGTGGTTCAGATTCACATGTGGATGTAAGCACTCATCCTCTCGCTAGAAAAATGAAAAGACTTAAGATGGAAAAAGCACAGCAAAGAATTGTGCGTTCTACTAAATCACAAATCCCCAAGGAGAGTCCAATTGTGTCGGTTGCGATGCCTGACCTTCCCAACACTGGACGGGAAGAGGTGGCGCCTTCCACCATTTGCACGCCCTCTGCAAGTGCTGGAAGGAGCACCCGCAGTCCAGTTCCTGATAGTCAAATTGAAGATGTCACTGTTGAAGTACACCAGGATGAGAATGTGGGTGTTGCTGGCGCTGAGGAGTAAATTGACAAGGAGGATTCTGATGGTGAGGTGTTTTGTTTAAGTCAGGCACCCGGGGAGACACCTGTTGTCCGTGGGACAAATATAGCCATTGACATGCCTGGTCAAATTACAAAAAAAAATCACCTCTTCGGTGTGGAATTATTTTAACAGAAATGCGGACAACAGGTGTCAAGCCGTGTGTTGCCTTTGTCAAGCTGTAATAAGTAGGGGTAAGGACGTTAACCACCTAGGAACATCCTCCCTTATACGTCAACTGGAGCGCATTCATCAGTAGTCATTGACAACTTCAAAAACTTTGGGTGACAGCGGAAGCAGTCCACTGACAACTAAATCCCTTCCTCTTGTAACCAAGCTCATGCAAACCACACCACTAACTCCCTCAGTGTCAATTTCCTCCTTAGACAGGAAAGCCAATAGTCCTGCAGGCCATGTCACTGGGAAGTCTGACGAGTCCTCTCCTGCCTGGGATTCCTCTGATGCATCCTTGAGTGTACCGCCTACTGCTGCTGGCGCTGCTGTTGTTGCAGCTGGGAGTCGATCGTCATCCCAGAGGGGAAGTCGGAAGACCACTTGTACTACTTCCAGTAAGCAATTGACTGTCCAACAGTCCTTTGCGAGGAAGATGAAATATCACAGCAGTCATCCTGCTGCAAAGCGGATAACTCAGGCCTTGGCAGCCTGGGCGGTGTTAAACGTGTTTCCGTTATCCACCGTTAATTCACAGGTAACTAGAGTATTGCTTGAGGTACTGTGTCCCCGATACCAAATACCATCTAGGTTCCACTTCTCTAGGCAGGCGATACCGAGAATGTACACAGACGTCAGAAAAAGAGTCACCAGTGTCCTAAAAAATGCAGTTGTACCCAATATCCACTTAACCACGGACATGTGGACAAGTGGACCAGGGCAGACTCAGGACTATATGACTGTGACAGCCCACTGGGTAGATGTATTGCCTCCCGCAGCAAGAACAGCAGCGGCGGCACCAGTAGCAGCATCTCGCAAACGCCAACTCGTTCCTAGGCAGGCTACGCTTTGTATCACCGCTTTTCAGAATAGGCACACAGCTGACAACCTCTTACGGAAACTGAGGAACATCATCGCAGAATGGCTTACCCCAATTGGACTCTCCTGGGGATTTGTGACATCGGACAACACCAGCAATATTGTGCGTGCATTACATCTGGGCAAATTCCAGCACGTCCCATGTTTTGCACATACATTGAATTTTGTGGTGCAGAATTATTTAAAAAACGACAGGGGTGTGCAAGAGATGCTGTCGGTGGCCCGAAGAATTGCAGGCCACTTTCGGCATTCAGCCACCGCGTGCCGAAGACTGGAGCACCAGCAAACACTCCTGAACCTGCCCCGCCATCATCTGAAGCAAGAGGTGGTAACGAGGTGGAATTCAACCCTCTATATGCTTCAGAGGATGGAGGAGCAGCAAAAGGCCATTCAAGCCTATACAGCTACCTACGATATAGGCAAAGGAGGGGGAATGCACCTGACTCAAGCGCAGTGGAGAATGATTTCAACGTTGTGCAAGGTTCTGCAACCCTTTGAACTTGCCACACGTGAAGTCAGTTCAGACACTGCCAGCCTGAGTCAGGTCATTCCCCTCATCAGGCCTTTGCAGAAGAAGCTGGAGGGATTGAAGGAGGAGCTAAAACAGAGCGATTCCGCTAGGCATGTGGGACTTGTGGATGGAGCCCTTCATTCGCTTAATCAGGATTCACGGGTGGTCAATCTGTTGAAATCAGAGTACTACATTTTGGCCACCAAGGACAATTCCATCTTGCACCTCTTTTTTCTTTCATTTTTCTTTGCATCATGTGCTGTTTGGGGACTATTTTTTAAATCTGCCATCCTGTCTGACACTCTAGTGCCACGTCTAGATCGGCCAGGTGTTTGTGTCGGCCACTTGGGTCGCTTAGCTTAGCCATCCAGCGACCTTGGTGCACCTCTTTTTTTCTTTGCATCATGTGCTGTTTGGGGACTATTTTTTGAAGTGCCATCCTGTCTGACACTGCAGTGCCACTCCTAGATGGGCCAGGTGTTTGTGTCGGCCACTTGGGTTGCTTAGCTTAGTCATCCAACGACCTCGGTGCAAATTTTAGGACAAAAATAATATTGTGAGGTGTGAGGTGTTCAGAATAGACTGGAAATTAGTGGAAATTATGGTTATTGAGGTTAGTAATACTATGGGAACAAAATGACCCCCATATTCTATGATTTAAGCTGTTTTTGAGGGGTTTTTGTAAAAAAACACCAGAATCCAAAACACACCCGAATCCGACAAAAAAATTTCAGGGAGGTTTTGCCAAAACGCGTCCGAATCCAAAACACGGCTGCAGAACCGAATCCAAAACCAAAACATCAAAACAAAAAAAATCACATGGGACCCCTTTCCCCGAATGACAGAAACCCCCTCTGACTTAAGTCTAAGAGGGTTCCATCAGCCAATCAGGGAGCGCCACATTGTGGCACCCTCCTGATTGGCTGTGTGCTCCTGTACTGTATGACAGGCGGCACACGGCAGTGTTAAAATGTAACGCCTATGCGCTCCATTGAAACCAATGGTGGGAACTTTGTGGTCAGCGATTGACCGAAAGTAACCTCACCGCTGACCACAAAGATTGGCTGATGGAACCCTCTTAGACTTAAGTCAGAGGGGGTTTCTGGCATTCGGTGAAAACATGGGGCCCCTTTCAGTGCGAGGTCGGGTGTCCGTTTTTTTATTTTGACAAGTACCTGGATTACAAATGGATTACAAGAAGAAGAGCCTTCTACACTGGATTTTGTGAGTATAATTTTTTCCACAGGTACACCATGGATTCTACATGGAGAAGAGGACCGACCCTCGTGTGAACATAAGGTAAGTATGTGTATATGGAGGTGTGGATGTATGTATTAAAGTTATACTTTCAAGGTGTGTGTCTTATGTTTTTATTGGGGTATCTTTTTAGTAGTAGTACTACAGGTACCAGCGGGCCCGGTTTTCCTCCGCATGCTGGTACTTGTGGTTCTCCAAGTACCAGCTTGCGGGTGAGACTTGCTGGGACTTGTAGTACTGCTACTAAAAACAATATTCATTTTTTTACAAAACGGCTATCAGCCTCCCATCCGCAGCCCTTGGATGGGGGGGACAGCCTCGGGCTTCACCCCTGGTCCTTGGGTGGCTGGAGGGGGGGGACCCCTTGATTGAAGGGGTCCCCACTCCTCCAGGGTACCCTGGCCAGGGGTGACTAGTTGGTTATGTAATGCCAGGGCCGCCGGGACCTATATAAAAGTGTCCCCCGGCTGTGGCATTATGTATCTGGCTAGTGGTGCCCGGTGCTGGTTTCAGAAATACGGGGGACCCCTACGCTTTTTGTCCCCCGTATTTTTGGAACCAGGACCAGGTGCAGAGCCCGGTGCTGGTTGTTTAAATATGGGGGAACCCATATAATTTTTTCCCCCATATTTTTGCAACCAGGGCCGGCTCAAAGAGCCCGAGGCTGGTTTTGCTTAGGAGGGGGGGACCCCACGCAATTTTTTTTAAAGAAAATAACACTTTCCCATCCCCTTCCCACTGATAAACATGCACGGATCTCATGGATCCGTGCATGCCTATCCAAACACGGGATAAAAATGCAGGTCTGTTTTTTTTTAGCACTTTTTCACGAATTGTATTTCTGCACGGCAGTGTTTGGCTATTGTCGGCAGTGTTTGTGATTTGCACTTTTTAGTAAATTACCGATTTCTACCAAATTGCAGGCGTATTTGACCGATGGTGTATTGATTCGTGATTTTTTCCTAGGACTTCCAAAATATTACGAATGCCCTCATCACTGCCGAGATTTTTGCATAGTAAATTACCGAAATGACACTTTGAAGAAAAAACGGCATCTCGGTCAAAATCGGGACCTTAGTAAATATACCCCATAGACGGGATCAAGGGACATATAGTAAGGAGTCACGAGCCATATAGAAAACACAGATTCGGTTAATGGGAAGAATGGAATAAATGCAACTTTACCCTTTTGACAGAACTTACTGGGGTTAGGAGGAGGTCTCTAAACTTCTGCTTCTTTCTCTAGCAGAAGTGACCTCTAATTAATTTAGCAGAAGTTTTGTTAGAGATGGTATACATATAGCGTGCTCCCGCCCAGGAAGTACGAATTATGTTGGATACCCACGAAGACTAAGGTTGCATTTCACTGTTCTAGATACATGTCCATCACAGGTAGAGGAAATTATCTCACAGATACCGGGTTCCCTATGAACTTAGAATGGACAGGACACTGGATTGATGGCTGGGATAGTCCCAGTAGAGATATAACACACATAGATTTTTTTGGGGGGAGCAGACCGAGTAGAGAATCATTCCCCGTAGTGCCCAATCCAGATGTCAAACTTTGTAAAATCTTCTTTGCCTCTACAAACTTATCGGTTACTAAACTCTATGTGATTTGTCTTCAAAGTTTCCTCTTCATCTCTTACGTTCACCGACAGGGTTACAGTTCAGACGCCACAGGCCTACTCGGTCTTTCAGAGTTCTGCCCAAATCCAGTATATCCAGGGCCGGTGCAAGGTTTCACAGCACCCAAGGCAAATCTTCAGTAGCCACCCCCCCTTCAATAGCCAGTCCCTCAGGTGAAAAGGTGTGGAGGCTGCGCCTGATAAGCTCCACTGCAACTGCCTGATAAATGTGAGTTAGTGCCGCGCCAAAGAATATTTTCCTCACATAGAAGTTGACGGCAGATAAGAGCCATATGGCTTATCCAATGTGCCCCATAGACTAGAGTATTTGGGATAGGTTAGGGGTCAGGGTTAGTTACTGGATTGGGTTAGGCTATAAGGGTTATTTTAGCGGTTTGAGTTAGGATATTAGGGTTAGTATGGGGGATGGGGTTAGGGTATTATGGTTGGTTAATCAATTTGGGTTAAGGTATTAGGGGTTATGATTAGGGAGACATTAATAGATACTGTATACTCCTGTACTAATCGGCGGCACTCCGCCGATTTAAAAAAAAGTATGCATATACGCAGAAAAAGCTTACAATGTTTCAGATGATTTAATATTGCATCTTTAATATTGCGTCTTTTGTCCCAAGATACAATATTAAAGCATTTGAAATGTTAAAAAGCTATCTCTGTGTAAGTGAATATTTCTGTGAAATCCGTGGAGTGCGCCCATAAGTACAGGAGAATGTTTGGAATTGACAATTCCAGGGAGGGCACCCATGTACATGCAAAAGCTTATGTGTCAGTTGTTACTACTTTATTATACAGCACAGACTATACAGCATTTTATATATATATATATATATATATATATATATATTCACACATTACTGTTTAGGCATGCCAGTCAAATGGATGACGATCAGCTGAGGTGCGAGGCACTGACCATGGTTGTCCTGGCTGTTGCTCTGTATAAAGGAGGAAAGCGGATGCTACCATTGAAGATGTAATCCTGCATGGTGTAGTGGCTGCTGGACTTGGACTCCCCGTCGCTAGCTAGCTGGGAGATCAGCTTGTGGTTGAGGATGTCCTTGCCGCCCGGCTAAAGGTGCCACCCCCAGGTCATGACCTCCTCTTCGGCAACAACTTGCGTGGCTTGCGGTCCAGTCATAGGCGGCTCTTATCCTCAGTCATCGGGTCGGGGGAAGGAAGGGGTGGAGAGAGCGCCAATGCAGGGCGGGGAAGAGGTGGGGACAGGACCCAGACATGCGGCTCCACTCCAGCACCCGCTCAGCAGATCCGACATTGGATGAGAATGGAGCAGCAAGCGCAACACAGTCCTAGCGGTCATACCCACCCGGCGAGATCAATTTAGTCCTGGCTGTCATACCCTACCAGCGAGCGCCACACAGTCCTAGCTTTCATACCCTTCTGGTGAGCGCAACACAGGCTTGGCTGTCATACCCTTCATTATTTCGTTCCACTCAGCGTCGCCGCCCCTCAAGTGCTGCAGCCCATAGGCAGCTGCCTAAAGCTGCCTAGTGGTGGCGCCGACCCTGAGTATATCTCACCAGCATAGGGACACCAGTATCAGTGTGCCTGGTCATGCACAAAGGGTGGAGAATGGGAATACGGGTGAAGGGAGACTGTATATAGACACCGATATGCATGATGGCGTGACAGCCTGATGGTGAACGCAAATCTGAAAAATTTTCTTTTTATTATTTCCTTTCTCTTTTCACTTTCCACAGATGGTTTACTTCACACAACTGATAATACACAACAGTTAAACACATTGAAATGCAAGATTTATGTTCCCTACAGAAAGGTCACTGACCCGGAGAGAACTTGTGACAAAGAGTAGAGTGTAGAGAACCTCGTATCACTGGAGTGTCTGTTCCGGGAAGGTTGAGAGGCAGGACTGTTGAAGGGCATCCGAGCACAGATCTAGAACGGTTGTAGTATCATTCTTTTTTTCACCTCCCCCTGCATTTTCCTGTCTTTTCCCCTTCTTATTTTCCTCCTTTCCCTAAACGAAATGGATCGATCACAAGAGACTGCGTTTAGGGTTCTATTAGTAATTCTGGTTTTGATCAAGACAGTTTGTTTTGGTGAGGGTCCCAGAGAGGTCAAGCAGGGATCTGGAATGGGTTCTGATGACGAGTATGAATTTGTAGAATCTCAGGAGCGGCCCATCGCTCAAGTAAAGGCTAGCATCAGTAAGCGCTCTGGTAGTCAGGGAGCTCGGAGGCACTGTGAGGGGTTATTGTCTGATGAATATTGTATTTGTAGGAATTGTGAGAATATAGTTGAGGATGGGTGCATCCAGAGATGTCAGTCCAACCTTAATATCGACATGGACCGTCATCCATTGAGTGATTACCACTCACTAGTGGGTAAGGTGTTAAACCATACAGAATGCTGGGTGTGCTCACAGGTACCTCAAGGTCAGAGCAAGTCAGGATTAGTACCGTACCCTTTAGCAATAGATGAGGTACTCGAATTACGGGGTGGGAGGCCGGTGGACAAGAAATTCAATATTTCTAGGCCCCCTAGTTTGAAGCTCCACCAGTATCATGTAGACAGGTCCTTATTGTGTTTTAATATTTCCAATTGCTGAAAACCGGGAGATTGGGAGGTGACGTGGAATAACCAGACAATGACCTTTTCACACAGAGCTGATAGGATACCCATAGACTCTGAACTTGTACGCCAAATAGCCAACAGTGGGAGGTATTTTCGGTATAGTTATACTCGTGGAAGCAAGACCATGTGGGTTGGAAAAGTATTGCCAGGGTATTGTGCTCATATCATCCAGCCCGATACTTGTACTGAGCAAATTGGAGAACTAGGGATTGGTTTCTTCACTTGGAAAGTTTGTAATATGGTGATGTCATATTTTGTCCCCTATGTTCTCCCAGATGCTGCCTATTTCATATGTGGGAGGAAGGCGTACAAGTGGCTTGCCCCGAGCTCAGAGGGATTGTGTTATATTGGGAGAGTACTGCCAGAGGTCATGACCATAACCCATGATAAGATGAAAGACGTTCAACGCAGTGCTCAGGCTCCTTAAACTCATACTCACTATGAACACATCATCAAGAGACACCTCATAGATAGGACAGAGCACGCAGCCTCTGATTTAATCCACGAATCCACCGGGATTCAGTTCCTTCTCGCATTAGACATCACCCGTACAGCCAGAGGAACTATAAATTATAGGTATATCCATGCGCTAGCGAACTTGATAGATAATATCACTGAGATGTATGACGACACCTTCAGGTATACGGGGAGGGAGTTACAAGTCTACAAGAAGGAACTGATTCAGCACAGGATGGTCCTTAATTATATCACAGCCGTGACAGGTGGGTACTGTGTTACTCTGGCAACTCAATTTGGTGTGAAGTGCTGTACGTATATAACGAACAGCACTGACGACCCCACGGAGATCATCGATCAAAAGATGGAGGATATCTTGCAGTTGAAGTGGGAGTTCAGGAGGAAGCACAACCTTACCTTGGCGACTGTCAGTAATGAACTGACCGGCTGGGTCTCATGGTTGAACCCACACAATTGGTTCTCAGGTTTAGGAGAGTGGGCTCAAAATGTCATTATGAGTGTAGGTAAGTTTCTCCTTTGTATCCTGGGAGTCGTCATAATTATTGGTTTGATATTTAGGTGTGTTCGAATTCTGACGCGGCGCAATCACGGCACAAAATTGATGAGTCTAAGGAGCAAGGGTACTGTTACAGCAGCAGATTTAATTTCCGACCCATCCATAGAGACTGTGATATGATAAGGATTGCAAATGAATTTCATGGTCTGTTTCGTTCACCCGTTTTTCTTTTGTTCCCCCCTCTGCCCAGATACATCCATCCGGAAAAAACATCAGCCCTACCCAAAATGTTTATGCGAATGTATTTTAGATATGTGTCTTATCTTCATCTCTGCAACCTCCAGTTAATGGCACACATAGTCGACAGGTGATATCCACATATACTAGCACTCACATATGTTTCCCCCTCCATGTATCATCAACTAAATGTGCACCCCATTTGTTAGAACAAGAAGCCGAAAAGAGCTTGGTAGTGTTTGTCGGCCCATTTACAGACCCTTAATACGGGATAAGAAGGATTTAATGTATACTTCGCAATACCTCGAATATTATTTAGAACATATACGGCACGATGATACATGCCCCTCAGACATGGATTCATACATACATGCTTTTTACTATCCCACTAGGTCATACATTTCCCACCTACACCTCTCCCCTGACCATCCAAAACTTCTGTAGATATTGTATAGATATTTTTCTGTTTAGTGATCAGATAGTGGCAGTTATTGGTGACTGCCAAAGGGTGGACTGTCAAAGTCGAAAAATATTGCAGTACACACATCACGTACAAACTACGCACAGACGGCCTCCGTGCGCGTACTTGCTCTGCTGTGCATGCGCATATTCGCAATTTGCGTATGGTCGCTCCCGCGGACCTGCGTATTAGCACGTGGTATGAGTATTTACGGTAGACTTTGTGAACGCATGGAAAAGCCATCAAAACACATTCCATATTTAATCCAAATAGTGCACAATGTACACATAGTCTCCCTGCACCACATCAGAAGGTAACAGCAGTTTAAATAGTAACAGAACAAAGGGATTCACCTTTACAGGATAGGAGGGGGTAGAACAAGGTTATAAGGTGGTGTTTGGTATCCAGCTGTAAGGTATTTTAAGGGTAACATTCCAGTGTTGGTTTGAGGAAGATCGCATGTTCCTGCGGATAGTTATGTGCACGAGCAGAATATAGATATAAACTGTATTTACTGTACATTATGTATGCGGCGGGAATCCAGAGGAGACCACCCACAAGAGCAGTTGGAACAGACATCGCCCACCTATTCAAACCGACCTATGACCTCTCCTGTACTGTAAATGACCATCCCTGTGTCCAATGGACAAAGAGATTACAGTATCCATTGTGTTAAGTTTTGGATGAATTGTATAAAGAGAGCCGGCTGCAGGCCTGGTCAGACACAAGACTCACAACGTTATCTATCAGATGACGGAGGACCAGACTGGGTAGCACGGCGAATCCACTCACGTATGTACCATTGATTGTAGCCATTATTCTGTTGTATTGTATTGTTTATATTGTAACCCCCTTTCAGCAATAATACGCTGTGGTGTCAGAACCCAGTGGTTTAACTACAAACTGGTGTCGTGTCTTCCTTTCCCTGCTAAGGTTTAAAGTGTATTACTATCGCATTGCATTGCTGTAAAAGGTTTAAAATGTATCTCTGGGTGTGTATGCGCTGCGTGTACTTTGTACCATCAGCGCGGTGTGTGTACGCGAAGTCCGTACACTGTACGGGACTCTGTACGCAAACAGTGTACAATGGGGGTCATGCCGAGTTGTTCGCTCGGTAAATTTCTTCGCATCGCTGCGATTTTCCGCTTAGTGCGCATGCGCAATGTCCACACTGCGACTGCGCCAAGTAAATTTGCTATGCAGTTAGGAATTTTACTCACGTTTTTTTTTTCGTTCTGGTGATCGTAATGTGATTGACAGGAAGTGGGTGTTTCTGGGCGGAAACTGGACGTTTTATGGGTGTGTGTGAAAAAACGCTACCGTTTCTGGGAAAAACGCGGGAGTGGCTGGAGAAACGGAGGAGTGGTTGGGCGAACGCTGGGTGTGTTTGTGACGTCAAACCAGGAACGACAAGCACTGAACTGATCGCACTGGCAGAGTAAGTCTCGAGTTACTCAGAAACTGCACAGAGATGTCTTATCGCTATATTGCGAATCTTTCGTTCGCAAATTTAAGTAGCTAAGATTCACTCCCAGTAGGCGGCGGCTTAGCGTGTGCAAAGCTGCTAAAAGCAGCTTGCGAGCGAACAACTCGGAATGACCCCCAATGTACGTAGGGTGTGTATTAAGTTTAGTGGCCGCAGCGGCTTCATGGTAAAGTGTATTTGAAGTGTGTATAAGGTATAGCTTTTCATTCCTGCATATAAAACAGCATTATCATTATAATTTCAAGCGCTTTGTTACATCAATTATAAGATTACTGCACTGATGAGTCAAATGCCTTTATGACTTATAGTGCTGCCAATGAGTTTGACCCTACTTGGACAGACATGCAAGCATCACACCAGGAAACAGAAAGTACACAGCCATGCTGCTGTTATGCAAATATGCCTGTGTGAAAAATACAAATCTACTGTATTGTAGTGATGAGCGGGTTCGGTTCCTCGGAATCCGAACCCCTCCGAACTTCACCCATTTTACACGGTTCCGAGGCAGACTCGGATACTCCCGCCTTGCTCGGTTAACCCGAGTGCGCCCGAACATCATCATCCCGCTGTCGGATTCTCGCGAGATTCGTATTCTATATAAGGAGCCGAGCGTTGCCGCCATTTTCACTCGTGCATTGGAAATGATAGGGAGAGGACGTGCAGCGTTCTCTCAGTTGTGTTCAGTGTGCTGCAAATATCTGTGCTCAGTGTACTGAAAATATCTGTGCTCAGTGTGCTGAAAATATCTACGTTCTCTGCCTGAAAAACGCTCCATATATGTGCTCAGTGTGCTTTATTGTGGGGACTGGGGACCACCAGTATTATATAGTAGGAGGACAGTGCAGAGTTTTGCTGACCAGTGACCACCAGTATTATACATTCTCTGCCTGAAAAACGCTCCATATCTGTGCTGCATTGTAATATATAGTAGGAGGACAGTGCAGAATTTTGCTGTGACCAGCAGTATATATATAGCAGTACGGTACAGTAGTCCCCTGCTCTACCTCTGTGTCGTCAAGTATACTATGCATCCATACCTGTGGTGCATTTTAGTTATGCGTAGTATATATAGTAGGAGGACAGTGCATAATTTTGCTGACCACCAGTATATAATATATAGCAGTATGGTACAGTAGGCCACAGCTCTACCTACCTCTGTGTCGTCAAGTATACTATCCATCCATACCTGTGGTGCATTTAAGTTGTGCGCACTATATATAGTAGGAGGACAGTACATAATTGTGCTGACCACCAGTATATAATATATAGCAGTACGGTACAGTAGTCCACTGCTCTACCTACCTCTGTGTCGTCAAGTATACTATCCATCCATACCTGTGGTGCATTTAAGTTGTGCGCAGTATATATAGAAGGAGGACAGTGCATAATTTTGCTGACCACCAGTATATAATATATAGCAGTACGGTACAGTAGTCCACTGCTCTACCTACCTCTGTGTCGTCAAGTATACTGACCACCAGTATATAATATATAGCAGTACGGTACAGTAGGCCACTGCTCTACCTACCTCTGTGTCGTCAAGTATACTATCCATCCATACCTGTGGTGCATTTAAGTTGTGCGCAGTATATATAGTGCATAATTTTTCTGACCACCAGTATATAATATATAGCAGTATGGTACAGTAGTCCACTGCTCTACCTACCTCTGTGTCATCAAGTACGCTATCCATCCATACCTGTTGTGCATTTAAGTTGTGCGCAGTATATATAGTAGGAGGACAGTGCATAATTTTGCTGACCACCAGTGTATAATATATAGCAGTACGGTACAGTAGTCCACTGCTCTACCTACCTCTGTGTCGTCAAGTATACTATCCATCCATACCTGTGGTGCATTTAAGTTGTGCGCAGTATATATAGTAGGAGGACAGTGCAGAATTTTCCTGACCACCAGTATATAATATATAGCAGTACCGTACAGTAGTCCACTGCTCTACCTACCTCTGTGTCGTCAAGTATACTATCCATCGATACCTGTGGTGCATTTAAGTTGTGCGCACTATATATAGTTGGAGGACAGTGCATAATTTTGCTGACCACCAGTATATAATATATAGCAGTACGGTACAGTAGGCCATTGCTATTGATATATTACTGGCATATAATTCCGCACATTAAAAAATGGAGAACAAAAATGTGGAGGGTAAAATAGGGAAAGATCAAGATCCACTTCCACCTCGTGCTGAAGCTGCTGCCACTAGTCATGGCCGAGACGATGAAATGCCATCAACGTCGTCTGCCAAGGCCGATGCCCAATGTCATAGTAGAGAGCATGTAAAATCCAAAAAAACAAACGTTCAGTAAAATGACCCAAAAATCTAAATTAAAAGCATCTGATGAGAAGCGTAAACTTGCCAATATGCCATTTACGACACGGAGTAGCAAGGAACGGCTGAGGCCCTGGCCTATGTACATGGCTAGTGGTTCAGATTCACATGTGGATGTAAGCACTCATCCTCTCGCTAGAAAAATGAAAAGACTTAAGATGGAAAAAGCACAGCAAAGAATTGTGCGTTCTACTAAATCACAAATCCCCAAGGAGAGTCCAATTGTGTCGGTTGCGATGCCTGACCTTCCCAACACTGGACCGGAAGAGGTGGCGCCTTCCACCATTTGCACGCCCTCTGCAAGTGCTGGAAGGAGCACCCGCAGTCCAGTTCCTGATAGTCAAATTGAAGATGTCACTGTTGAAGTACACCAGGATGAGAATGTGGGTGTTGCTGGCGCTGAGGAGTAAATTGACAAGGAGGATTCTGATGGTGAGGTGTTTTGTTTAAGTCAGGCACCCGGGGAGACACCTGTTGTCCGTGGGACAAATATAGCCATTGACATGCCTGGTCAAATTACAAAAAAAAATCACCTCTTCGGTGTGGAATTATTTTAACAGAAATGCGGACAACAGGTGTCAAGCCGTGTGTTGCCTTTGTCAAGCTGTAATAAGTAGGGGTAAGGACGTTAACCACCTAGGAACATCCTCCCTTATACGTCAACTGGAGCGCATTCATCAGTAGTCATTGACAACTTCAAAAACTTTGGGTGACAGCGGAAGCAGTCCACTGACAACTAAATCCCTTCCTCTTGTAACCAAGCTCGTGCAAACCACACCACTAACTCCCTCAGTGTCAATTTCCTCCTTAGACAGGAAAGCCAATAGTCCTGCAGGCCATGTCACTGGGAAGTCTGACGAGTCCTCTCCTGCCTGGGATTCCTCTGATGCATCCTTGAGTGTACCGCCTACTGCTGCTGGCGCTGCTGTTGTTGCAGCTGGGAGTCGATCGTCATCCCAGAGGGGAAGTCGGAAGACCACTTGTACTACTTCCAGTAAGCAATTGACTGTCCAACAGTCCTTTGCGAGGAAGATGAAATATCACAGCAGTCATCCTGCTGCAAAGCGGATAACTCAGGCCTTGGCAGCCTGGGCGGTGTTAAACGTGTTTCCGTTATCCACCGTTAATTCACAGGTAACTAGAGTATTGCTTGAGGTACTGTGTCCCCGATACCAAATACCATCTAGGTTCCACTTCTCTAGGCAGGCGATACCGAGAATGTACACAGACGTCAGAAAAAGAGTCACCAGTGTCCTAAAAAATGCAGTTGTACCCAATATCCACTTAACCACGGACATGTGGACAAGTGGACCAGGGCAGACTCAGGACTATATGACTGTGACAGCCCACTGGGTAGATGTATTGCCTCCCGCAGCAAGAACAGCAGCGGCGGCACCAGTAGCAGCATCTCGCAAACGCCAACTCGTTCCTAGGCAGGCTACGCTTTGTATCACCGCTTTTCAGAATAGGCACACAGCTGACAACCTCTTACGGAAACTGAGGAACATCATCGCAGAATGGCTTACCCCAATTGGACTCTCCTGGGGATTTGTGACATTGGACAACACCAGCAATATTGTGCGTGCATTACATCTGGGCAAATTCCAGCACGTCCCATGTTTTGCACATACATTGAATTTTGTGGTGCAGAATTATTTAAAAAACGACAGGGGTGTGCAAGAGATGCTGTCGGTGGCCCGAAGAATTGCAGGCCACTTTCGGCATTCAGCCACCGCGTGCCGAAGACTGGAGCACCAGCAAACACTCCTGAACCTGCCCCGCCATCATCTGAAGCAAGAGGTGGTAACGAGGTGGAATTCAACCCTCTATATGCTTCAGAGGATGGAGGAGCAGCAAAAGGCCATTCAAGCCTATACAGCTACCTACGATATAGGCAAAGGAGGGGCAATGCACCTGACTCAAGCGCAGTGGAGAATGATTTCAACGTTGTGCAAGGTTCTGCAACCCTTTGAACTTGCCACACGTGAAGTCAGTTCAGACACTGCCAGCCTGAGTCAGGTCATTCCCCTCATCAGGCCTTTGCAGAAGAAGCTGGAGGGATTGAAGGAGGAGCTAAAACAGAGCGATTCCGCTAGGCATGTGGGACTTGTGGATGGAGCCCTTCATTCGCTTAATCAGGATTCACGGGTGGTCAATCTGTTGAAATCAGAGTACTACATTTTGGCCACCAAGGACAATTCCATCTTGCACCTCTTTTTTCTTTCATTTTTCTTTGCATCATGTGCTGTTTGGGGACTATTTTTTAAATCTGCCATCCTGTCTGACACTCTAGTGCCACGTCTAGATCGGCCAGGTGTTTGTGTCGGCCACTTGGGTCGCTTAGCTTAGCCATCCAGCGACCTTGGTGCACCTCTTTTTTTCTTTGCATCATGTGCTGTTTGGGGACTATTTTTTGAAGTGCCATCCTGTCTGACACTGCAGTGCCACTCCTAGATGGGCCAGGTGTTTGTGTCGGCCACTTGGGTTGCTTAGCTTAGTCATCCAACGACCTCGGTGCAAATTTTAGGACAAAAATAATATTGTGAGGTGTGAGGTGTTCAGAATAGACTGGAAATTAGTGGAAATTATGGTTATTGAGGTTAGTAATACTATGGGAACAAAATGACCCCCATATTCTATGATTTAAGCTGTTTTTGAGGGGTTTTTGTAAAAAAACACCAGAATCCAAAACACACCCGAATCCGACAAAAAAATTTCAGGGAGGTTTTGCCAAAACGCGTCCGAATCCAAAACACGGCTGCAGAACCGAATCCAAAACCAAAACATCAAAACAAAAAAAATCACATGGGACCCCTTTCCCCGAATGCCAGAAACCCCCTCTGACTTAAGTCTAAGAGGGTTCCATCAGCCAATCAGGGAGCGCCACATTGTGGCACCCTCCTGATTGGCTGTGTGCTCCTGTACTGTATGACAGGCGGCACACGGCAGTGTTAAAATGTAACGCCTATGCGCTCCATTGAAACCAATGGTGGGAACTTTGTGGTCAGCGATTGACCGAAAGTAACCTCACCGCTGACCACAAAGATTGGCTGATGGAACCCTCTTAGACTTAAGTCAGAGGGGGTTTCTGGCATTCGGTGAAAACATGGGGCCCCTTTCAGTGCGAGGTCGGGTGTCCGTTTTTTTATTTTGACAAGTACCTGGATTACAAATGGATTACAAGAAGAAGAGCCTTCTACACTGGATTTTGTGAGTATAATTTTTTCCACAGGTACACCATGGATTCTACATGGAGAAGAGGACCGACCCTCGTGTGAACATAAGGTAAGTATGTGTATATGGAGGTGTGGATGTATGTATTAAAGTTATACTTTCAAGGTGTGTGTCTTATGTTTTTATTGGGGTATTTTTTTAGTAGTAGTACTACAGGTACCAGCGGGCCCGGTTTTCCTCCGCATGCTGGTACTTGTGGTTCTCCAAGTACCAGCTTGCGGGTGAGACTTGCTGGGACTTGTAGTACTGCTACTAAAAACAATATTCATTTTTTTACAAAACGGCTATCAGCCTCCCATCCGCAGCCCTTGGATGGGGGGGACAGCCTCGGGCTTCACCCCTGGTCCTTGGGTGGCTGGAGGGGGGGGACCCCTTGATTGAAGGGGTCCCCACTCCTCCAGGGTACCCTGGCCAGGGGTGACTAGTTGGTTATGTAATGCCAGGGCCGCCGGGACCTATATAAAAGTGTCCCCCGGCTGTGGCATTATGTATCTGGCTAGTGGTGCCCGGTGCTGGTTTCAGAAATACGGGGGACCCCTACGCTTTTTGTCCCCCGTATTTTTGGAACCAGGACCAGGCGCAGAGCCCGGTGCTGGTTGTTTAAATATGGGGGAACCCATATAATTTTTTCCCCCATATTTTTGCAACCAGGGCCGGCTCAAAGAGCCCGAGGCTGGTTTTGCTTAGGAGGGGGGGACCCCACGCAATTTTTTTTAAAGAAAATAACACTTTCCCATCCCCTTCCCACTGATAAACATGCACGGATCTCATGGATCCGTGCATGCCTATCCAAACACGGGATAAAAATGCAGGTCTGGTTTTTTTTAGCACTTTTTCACGAATTGTATTTCTGCACGGCAGTGTTTGGCTATTGTCGGCAGTGTTTGTGATTTGCACTTTTTAGTAAATTACCGATTTCTACCAAATTGCAGGCGTATTTGACCGATGGTGTATTGATTCGTGATTTTTTCCTAGGACTTCCAAAATATTACGAATGCCCTCATCACTGCCGAGATTTTTGCATAGTAAATTACTGAAATGACACTTTGAAGAAAAAACGGCATCTCGGTCAAAATCGGGACCTTAGTAAATATACCCCATAGACGGGATCAAGGGACATATAGTAAGGAGTCACGAGCCATATAGAAAACACAGATTCGGTTAATGGGAAGAATGGAATAAATGCAACTTTACCCTTTTGACAGAACTTACTGGGGTTAGGAGGAGGTCTCTAAACTTCTGCTTCTTTCTCTAGCAGAAGTGACCTCTAATTAATTTAGCAGAAGTTTTGTTAGAGATGGTATACATATAGCGTGCTCCCGCCCAGGAAGTACGAATTATGTTGGATACCCACGAAGACTAAGGTTGCATTTCACTGTTCTAGATACATGTCCATCACAGGTAGAGGAAATTATCTCACAGATACCGGGTTCCCTATGAACTTAGAATGGACAGGACACTGGATTGATGGCTGGGATAGTCCCAGTAGAGATATAACACACATAGATTTTTTTGGGGGGAGCAGACCGAGTAGAGAATCATTCCCCGTAGTGCCCAATCCAGATGTCAAACTTTGTAAAATCTTCTTTGCCTCTACAAACTTATCGGTTACTAAACTCTATGTGATTTGTCTTCAAAGTTTCCTCTTCATCTCTTACGTTCACCGACAGGGTTACAGTTCAGACGCCACAGGCCTACTCGGTCTTTCAGAGTTCTGCCCAAATCCAGTATATCCAGGGCCGGTGCAAGGTTTCACAGCACCCAAGGCAAATCTTCAGTAGCCACCCCCCCTTCAATAGCCAGTCCCTCAGGTGAAAAGGTGTGGAGGCTGCGCCTGATAAGCTCCACTGCAACTGCCTGATAAATGTGAGTTAGTGCCGCGTCAAAGAATATTTTCCTCACATAGAAGTTGACGGCAGATAAGAGCCATATGGCTTATCCAATGTGCCCCATAGACTAGAGTATTTGGGATAGGTTAGGGGTCAGGGTTAGTTACTGGATTGGGTTAGGCTATAAGGGTTATTTTAGCGGTTTGAGTTAGGATATTAGGGTTAGTATGGGGGATGGGGTTAGGGTATTATGGTTGGTTAATCAATTTGGGTTAAGGTATTAGGGGTTATGATTAGGGAGACATTAATAGATACTGTATACTCCTGTACTAATCGGCGGCACTCCGCCGATTTAAAAAAAAGTATGCATATACGCAGAAAAAGCTTACAATGTTTCAGATGATTTAATATTGCATCTTTAATATTGCGTCTTTTGTCCCAAGATACAATATTAAAGCATTTGAAATGTTAAAAAGCTATCTCTGTGTAAGTGAATATTTCTGTGAAATCCGTGGAGTGCGCCCATAAGTACAGGAGAATGTTTGGAATTGACAATTCCAGGGAGGGCACCCATGTACATGCAAAAGCTTATGTGTCAGTTGTTACTACTTTATTATACAGCACAGACTATACAGCATTTTATATATATATATATATATATATATATATATATATATTCACACATTACTGTTTAGGCATGCCAGTCAAATGGATGACGATCAGCTGAGGTGCGAGGCACTGACCATGGTTGTCCTGGCTGTTGCTCTGTATAAAGGAGGAAAGCGGATGCTACCATTGAAGATGTAATCCTGCATGGTGTAGTGGCTGCTGGACTTGGACTCCCCGTCGCTAGCTAGCTGGGAGATCAGCTTGTGGTTGAGGATGTCCTTGCCGCCCGGCTAAAGGTGCCACCCCCAGGTCATGACCTCCTCTTCGGCAACAACTTGCGTGGCTTGCGGTCCAGTCATAGGCGGCTCTTATCCTCAGTCATCGGGTCGGGGGAAGGAAGGGGTGGAGAGAGCGCCAATGCAGGGCGGGGAAGAGGTGGGGACAGGACCCAGACATGCGGCTCCACTCCAGCACCCGCTCAGCAGATCCGACATTGGATGAGAATGGAGCAGCAAGCGCAACACAGTCCTAGCGGTCATACCCACCCGGCGAGATCAATTTAGTCCTGGCTGTCATACCCTACCAGCGAGCGCAACACAGTCCTAGCTTTCATACCCTTCTGGTGAGCGCAACACAGGCTTGGCTGTCATACCCTTCATTATTTCGTTCCACTCAGCGTCGCCGCCCCTCAAGTGCTGCAGCCCATAGGCAGCTGCCTAAAGCTGCCTAGTGGTGGCGCCGGCCCTGAGTATATCTCACCAGCATAGGGACACCAGTATCAGTGTGCCTGGTCATGCACAAAGGGTGGAGAATGGGAATACGGGTGAAGGGAGACTGTATATAGACACCGATATGCATGATGGCGTGACAGCCTGATGGTGAACGCAAATCTGAAAAATTTTCTTTTTATTATTTCCTTTCTCTTTTCACTTTCCACAGATGGTTTACTTCACACAACTGATAATACACAACAGTTAAACACATTGAAATGCAAGATTTATGTTCCCTACAGAAAGGTCACTGACCCGGAGAGAACTTGTGACAAAGAGTAGAGTGTAGAGAACCTCGTATCACTGGAGTGTCTGTTCCGGGAAGGTTGAGAGGCAGGACTGTTGAAGGGCATCCAAGCACAGATCTAGAACGGTTGTAGTATCATTCTTTTTTTCACCTCCCCCTGCATTTTCCTGTCTTTTCCCCTTCTTATTTTCCTCCTTTCCCTAAACGAAATGGATCGATCACAAGAGACTGCGTTTAGGGTTCTATTAGTAATTCTGGTTTTGATCAAGACAGTTTGTTTTGGTGAGGGTCCCAGAGAGGTCAAGCAGGGATCTGGAATGGGTTCTGATGACGAGTATGAATTTGTAGAATCTCAGGAGCGGCCCATCGCTCAAGTAAAGGCTAGCATCAGTAAGCGCTCTGGTAGTCAGGGAGCTCGGAGGCACTGTGAGGGGTTATTGTCTGATGAATATTGTATTTGTAGGAATTGTGAGAATATAGTTGAGGATGGGTGCATCCAGAGATGTCAGTCCAACCTTAATATCGACATGGACCGTCATCCATTGAGTGATTACCACTCACTAGTGGGTAAGGTGTTAAACCATACAGAATGCTGGGTGTGCTCACAGGTACCTCAAGGTCAGAGCAAGTCAGGATTAGTACCGTACCCTTTAGCAATAGATGAGGTACTCGAATTACGGGGTGGGAGGCCGGTGGACAAGAAATTCAATATTTCTAGGCCCCCTAGTTTGAAGCTCCACCAGTATCATGTAGACAGGTCCTTATTGTGTTTTAATATTTCCAATTGCTGAAAACCGGGAGATTGGGAGGTGACGTGGAATAACCAGACAATGACCTTTTCACACAGAGCTGATAGGATACCCATAGACTCTGAACTTGTACGCCAAATAGCCAACAGTGGGAGGTATTTTCGGTATAGTTATACTCGTGGAAGCAAGACCATGTGGGTTGGAAAAGTATTGCCAGGGTATTGTGCTCATATCATCCAGCCCGATACTTGTACTGAGCAAATTGGAGAACTAGGGATTGGTTTCTTCACTTGGAAAGTTTGTAATATGGTGATGTCATATTTTGTCCCCTATGTTCTCCCAGATGCTGCCTATTTCATATGTGGGAGGAAGGCGTACAAGTGGCTTGCCCCGAGCTCAGAGGGATTGTGTTATATTGGGAGAGTACTGCCAGAGGTCATGACCATAACCCATGATAAGATGAAAGACGTTCAACGCAGTGCTCAGGCTCCTTAAACTCATACTCACTATGAACACATCATCAAGAGACACCTCATAGATAGGACAGAGCACGCAGCCTCTGATTTAATCCACGAATCCACCGGGATTCAGTTCCTTCTCGCATTAGACATCACCCGTACAGCCAGAGGAACTATAAATTATAGGTATATCCATGCGCTAGCGAACTTGATAGATAATATCACTGAGATGTATGACGACACCTTCAGGTATACGGGGAGGGAGTTACAAGTCTACAAGAAGGAACTGATTCAGCACAGGATGGTCCTTAATTATATCACAGCCGTGACAGGTGGGTACTGTGTTACTCTGGCAACTCAATTTGGTGTGAAGTGCTGTACGTATATAACGAACAGCACTGACGACCCCACGGAGATCATCGATCAAAAGATGGAGGATATCTTGCAGTTGAAGTGGGAGTTCAGGAGGAAGCACAACCTTACCTTGGCGACTGTCAGTAATGAACTGACCGGCTGGGTCTCATGGTTGAACCCACACAATTGGTTCTCAGGTTTAGGAGAGTGGGCTCAAAATGTCATTATGAGTGTAGGTAAGTTTCTCCTTTGTATCCTGGGAGTCGTCATAATTATTGGTTTGATATTTAGGTGTGTTCGAATTCTGACGCGGCGCAATCACGGCACAAAATTGATGAGTCTAAGGAGCAAGGGTACTGTTACAGCAGCAGATTTAATTTCCGACCCATCCATAGAGACTGTGATATGATAAGGATTGCAAATGAATTTCATGGCCTGTTTCGTTCACCCGTTTTTCTTTTGTTCCCCCCTCTGCCCAGATACATCCATCCGGAAAAAACATCAGCCCTACCCAAAATGTTTATGCGAATGTATTTTAGATATGTGTCTTATCTTCATCTCTGCAACCTCCAGTTAATGGCACACATAGTCGACAGGTGATATCCACATATACTAGCACTCACATATGTTTCCCCCTCCATGTATCATCAACTAAATGTGCACCCCATTTGTTAGAACAAGAAGCCGAAAAGAGCTTGGTAGTGTTTGTCGGCCCATTTACAGACCCTTAATACGGGATAAGAAGGATTTAATGTATACTTCGCAATACCTCGAATATTATTTAGAACATATACGGCACGATGATACATGCCCCTCAGACATGGATTCATACATACATGCTTTTTACTATCCCACTAGGTCATACATTTCCCACCTACACCTCTCCCCTGACCATCCAAAACTTCTGTAGATATTGTATAGATATTTTTCTGTTTAGTGATCAGATAGTGGCAGTTATTGGTGACTGCCAAAGGGTGGACTGTCAAAGTCGAAAAATATTGCAGTACACACATCACGTACAAACTACGCACAGACGGCCTCCGTGCGCGTACTTGCTCTGCTGTGCATGCGCATATTCGCAATTTGCGTATGGTCGCTCCCGCGGACCTGCGTATTAGCACGTGGTATGAGTATTTACGGTAGACTTTGTGAACGCATGGAAAAGCCATCAAAACACATTCCATATTTAATCCAAATAGTGCACAATGTACACATAGTCTCCCTGCACCACATCAGAAGGTAACAGCAGTTTAAATAGTAACAGAACAAAGGGATTCACCTTTACAGGATAGGAGGGGGTAGAACAAGGTTATAAGGTGGTGTTTGGTATCCAGCTGTAAGGTATTTTAAGGGTAACATTCCAGTGTTGGTTTGAGGAAGATCGCATGTTCCTGCGGATAGTTATGTGCACGAGCAGAATATAGATATAAACTGTATTTACTGTACATTATGTATGCGGCGGGAATCCAGAGGAGACCACCCACAAGAGCAGTTGGAACAGACATCGCCCACCTATTCAAACCGACCTATGACCTCTCCTGTACTGTAAATGACCATCCCTGTGTCCAATGGACAAAGAGATTACAGTATCCATTGTGTTAAGTTTTGGATGAATTGTATAAAGAGAGCCGGCTGCAGGCCTGGTCAGACACAAGACTCACAACGTTATCTATCAGATGACGGAGGACCAGACTGGGTAGCACGGCGAATCCACTCACGTATGTACCATTGATTGTAGCCATTATTCTGTTGTATTGTATTGTTTATATTGTAACCCCCTTTCAGCAATAATACGCTGTGGTGTCAGAACCCAGTGGTTTAACTACAAACTGGTGTCGTGTCTTCCTTTCCCTGCTAAGGTTTAAAGTGTATTACTATCGCATTGCATTGCTGTAAAAGGTTTAAAATGTATCTCTGGGTGTGTATGCGCTGCGTGTACTTTGTACCATCAGCGCGGTGTGTGTACGCGAAGTCCGTACACTGTACGGGACTCTGTACGCAAACAGTGTACAATGGGGGTCATGCCGAGTTGTTCGCTCGGTAAATTTCTTCGCATCGCTGCGATTTTCCGCTTAGTGCGCATGCGCAATGTCCGCACTGCGACTGCGCCAAGTAAATTTGCTATGCAGTTAGGAATTTTACTCACGTTTTTTTTTTCGTTCTGGTGATCGTAATGTGATTGACAGGAAGTGGGTGTTTCTGGGCGGAAACTGGACGTTTTATGGGTGTGTGTGAAAAAACGCTACCGTTTCTGGGAAAAACGCGGGAGTGGCTGGAGAAACGGAGGAGTGGTTGGGCGAACGCTGGGTGTGTTTGTGACGTCAAACCAGGAACGACAAGCACTGAACTGATCGCACTGGCAGAGTAAGTCTCGAGTTACTCAGAAACTGCACAGAGATGTCTTATCGCTATATTGCGAATCTTTCGTTCGCAAATTTAAGTAGCTAAGATTCACTCCCAGTAGGCGGCGGCTTAGCGTGTGCAAAGCTGCTAAAAGCAGCTTGCGAGCGAACAACTCGGAATGACCCCCAATGTACGTAGGGTGTGTATTAAGTTTAGTGGCCGCAGCGGCTTCATGGTAAAGTGTATTTGAAGTGTGTATAAGGTATAGCTTTTCATTCCTGCATATAAAACAGCATTATCATTATAATTTCAAGCGCTTTGTTACATCAATTATAAGATTACTGCACTGATGAGTCAAATGCCTTTATGACTTATAGTGCTGCCAATGAGTTTGACCCTACTTGGATCCGTCTGTGGGGTAAATTTACTAAAATGGGAGTTCTATTTAAAATGGGATGTTGCCCATAGCAACCAATTAGATTTTACTTCTCATGTATCTAGCACCTTCTAGAAGATAATACCTGGAATCTACAACATCCCATCTTAAATAGAACTCCTATCTTAGTAAATTTACCCCTGTGTTTGAATTACTGTTAGAACTGCACACATTGGTAGTTTGTGTGGATTATTAACAGCGGACTGTGTTTATTTCTTTTGTAAGATTTCCTGCAGCATCGGTGTATGGCCTATTTATTAATTATCTATTTTTGTATAATGTCGTGTTTATTTCATGAATCCATTTTGTGTTCAGCTATTGTTACATTGGCGGTGATGGGTATACTTAGTTACCGGGATGAGAGTAGTGCAGAGAGATATGCGTCGCAGGATTGTGGCATCACACCCGCTCCGTCACCCTAGAGTCTCGAGCTACACTTCTAGTCTGGGGGGCTTTCTATAAAGGTAAGACAAATGTATTTTTTTCATCCTTACGGAAGTTTCAATTAAAACTTAAACATTGATCTTGCACTTGGCGTGAGTCACCTTTATATACCTGTTTATCCAGAAGACTGGAGAGTGCTGCAATACCTACCTTCACTACAATATTCACTGCAGTGGATCAGGAGGGCACCCCTACAATATTTTTATTTATATGTATGTAGTAGTGGGCTTGAGGTCATGGTGGTATCATAATCTGCCTCAAGAGTCTGTACACTTTATACCTTCTGGCTGCCTAAGGCCACATACTGCACACGTCTGCTGTCTGCTCCGGTTTTGTTATAAATACAATAAGAACAGCAGGGCAGCATCTTTTGTGTGCTACTCTGCCATCCGTGATGTTCATGTAGTGGGCGACTACACAATTCTTGCATAACTGCTGACTTTAAGTTTCTCCGGGAGAAGCAAAGTGAGGAGATATAGTTGACTATTTACCTCCTCTCCTGTTGCAGTTCACGTCATTTTAGCCCTGCCCCCTCCATAAGGACCCGCTATTGGGAGTATTCCACACCTCTGAGAGAGTAAGTAAGTTTGATTATTGATATGACAGGCTGGCAAGGCTGCAGTCCAGACACTCAGATGGTACACTGCATGTAAAGATGCAAAACACTGTCCAGACTCCACGTCAGCTGCAAAATATCTAGATTGGGGTGGGGGGGCTGACTAAATGTTGGGACAAAGTGGCAGTCACCAGTAAAAACAGACATACAGTATCACATCATTGGGTCACACAGACATATTGTACTGTAAGCCCGGTCTGGTGCTTCCAGGTACAGATTCAATTATAGAAAAAAAAAATCTTTTTTGAAAAGAAGGAAAAAGTGTTTTATTTTACTAATGAAGATTTTTTTCTAACTCACTCATCTAGGCAGTGTTACCATGATAGATAGATAGACAGACAGATGAATATTAGAATCTATCTATCTATCTATCTATCTATCTATCTACAGTGATGGTCAGTTGGAAGTGATGATCAATACATTTCTTTAGAGGGGCTATCATCAAAAGGAACTAGAGGATTTAAAAAAAAAAAAGTGTTAGTCAAACCCTGTGCAGCAACCTTCAAACCAAGATTAGACAAAAAGCTTTCTACAAGTATTATTTTGCCTAATGGGATACGTTCGGCATACCGGCGTTCGGGATGTTGGCAGTCAGAATTGCACGAATCCCAACACTGGTCAGAAGACCAGCACTGGAACTCTGACACCGCTTGGAATGCAGATGCCGGAAACCTGACTGTCGGCATCCCATACGTAAGTATTCTGGGGCTGGTTAATTTTAGACCACAGGGAAGGGCGGTCGGGTATTAGGTTTAGGCAGTATAGGGGAGGTTAGGTTTATGCTGCGGGGGGGAGGGAATAGGGTCTTGCTGCTTGGGGGTGTTAGGATTAGACACTAAAAAGGAAGGGTTAGGGTTAGGCACTAGGGTGGTATGGTTAGGGCTAAGCTGCTGGAGGGAGGGTTAGGCACTAAGGGTGGGTTAGAGATAGGCTGCGCGGGGGGGGTTAGGCTGCAGCTAGGGAGGATTAGGTTGGTAAGGGGGGAGGGTTAATGCCCCCATACATTACTGCAATTTCTCCTATGGGAGAAATCACAGCCGATGCCCCTTGTGGCATCTCATGCGGTCCTTTTGCATGTGACATATCGCATGCGATCTCGTTCCCCACTGCTGTAGCCCGTCCTGAGTCAGTGGTCGTACGTGCAGTACATTCGATCTCCGACTCCGATCCGATGCGCACGGGACCACGCATCAGATAGGATCAGATGTCAATCACATCCGAATTGGCCACTTTTCACCCAATATCTCGGCCCGATCCGTCGGAATTGGGTGAAAAGAGGCCATATCGGACAAGCTTCAGAATCAGGGATGAATTGAAAATAGAAGTGACAGGAAATTTCCGAGGTGGGCCAATGCACCTGAGGGGCCGCCTATGGCCAGGAGAGGGTAGAGCATGTGATGTTAGTGTATTAGAATGCTTAATATTTGTAGACACTCCCTTACTAATATGTGTAAGCCTGAATCTTCAGTGATGGTCCCTGGGACCAGGGGGATGCTGTCAAGTGGGTGGTCCAGTGTGCAGTGTGCCTGGAGTTGATGATGGAAATAAACAGCACAGCAGTGAACTCACATGTCTCTGTGTCCGGATGACTGGATTTACAAACATATGAACAAAACATGGTGTCAGAAGAAGTTTAACTTGGACTGCTAGTGCTCTCAGAGTGTGAAAGAATCCTGCAGCAGTCTGTCAGGCTGTGATATTCAGTGTCTGCAAAGCCTACCGTGTGCTCCTCTCTTCAAACAGTGAGTAACCATGGATAAACTAGCTCCTCCAACCGGCATGCTGATGTCTGGTAACTTGTCTGAAAACTGGAAAAGATTTAAGCAAAGGTTTAATATATACAGTATCGTGCTGCATGTGGAGCTGATACAGAGGATGACAAAACTAAGGCATCCATTTTCCTCCATGTGGTAGGAGAGGATGTGCTGGACATTTATAATAGTTTTCAGTTTGCTGAGGGGCAGAATATGGTGCTATCTTCTATAATGCAAAAGTTTAAAGATTACTTTGTGCCAAGGAAAAATGTGACATATGAAAGATATAAGTTTTTCACATTTGATCAGAAGTCTGTAGATGGATTTGATCAGTATGTTCCAGAGCTGCAATCACTCAGTAAAACCTGGGAGTTTGGTAATTTAAAGGATTCACTGATTAGAGATCGTATTGTCTGTGGAATACCTGATAATGGACTCAGAGAGAGACTGCCGAGAGAGCAAGACCTAACACTAGACAAGGCAGTGACTATGTGTAGATCCGCAGAAATAACTAGATTTCAAGCCAAAACATTACACAAGGCAGCTGATGTACATGTAGTCCAGAAAACAGAGCCCAGCAAACCTCCATTCTCAAGAATGAAGCAGTCTAAGCCACAGTCTAATAAGGAAATGTGTAGTAGATGTGGAAATGCTCACAATCCTAAAATGTGCCCGGCTTATGGTAAAACCTGCATGAAATGTGGTAGACTTAATCACTTTGCCAAATGCTGTAACATGAAAAGTGAAAAAATCAAAGTGCATGCTGTTAAACAGAGGAATTCTTTGTGGATTGCATTGAACTTTGCAGTGCAGATAAGAAAGAATGGATTGTCCCTTTAACTGTGAACGAGATTGTCATTCCCTTTAAGCTTGATACTGGCGCGCAGGTGAATTTAATATCGTTTCAAAACTATAAGACTTTTAGAGTAAAACCTAAAATTCATCCAGCCAAAGTGAAAGTTACAGGGTACACTGGGGAGGAAATTCCTGTGAAAGGTACATGCTTAGTGACACTGAAATATAAGGGACAACAGTTTAAAACATCTCTACTGATTGTGGATAAAAATGTGCAACCGATTCTAGGATTAAGTTCCTGTGAGAAACTAAGCTTGCTAAAGAAAGTTTTTATGGTGACATCACAAGTAGAAGATTACTGCAAATCGATGTTTACAGAATACAGAGACTTGTTTGAAGGTCTAGGTTGTTTGCCTGGGGAGCATAAAATAAATATAGACACGCAAGTTTCTTCAGTGATACACCCCTGTAGAAAAGTGCCGTTTGCTCTGAGAGAAAAACTGAAACGAGTTAAATCGCATGGAGGCCTTGGGTGTGATACAGAAAGTTGATGAGCCTACTGAATGGGTAAGCTCCTTAGTAATTGTTGAAAAGAAAAATGGACAACTCAGAATATGTCTAGACCCCAGATATTTAAACAAAGCTATTAAACGAGAATATTTGAAACTACCAACCAGAGATGAAATCATGTCGCAATTTGCGGGAGCAAAATAGTTCAGTAAATTGGACGCATCTTCAGGATTCTGGCAAATGAAGCTAGATGAGACCAGCTCAAAGCTTTGTACATTTAATACACCAGAAGGTCGATACAGATTTCTTCGACTACCATATGGAATATTGTCTGCTCCAGAAGTATATCACAAAAAGATACACATGATTTTTTAACATATTCCAGTTGTTGAAACAATGATGGATGACATTATTGTCTGGTGATCTACAAAGGAAGAACATGATTCTAGATTGAGACAAGTAATGGAACTTGTCAAGAAAGTGAATCTAAAGTTAAACAAGGACAAATGTGAATTTGGCGTGAATACACTTACCTTTATGGGCGACGTGGTCTCGGATCAAGGTGTAAAACCAGACCCAAGGAAAATATCAGCCATAGTAAACATGGAACGTCCTAACAACAAAGATGACATCAGAAGATTCCTAGGAATGATTACTTACTTAGGAAAGTTTATTTCTCAACTCTCTGAACGAACAGCCTCTCTTAGATGGTTGTTGGACAAAGATAACAAGTGGATGTGGTCACATGAACAAGAAGAAAGTTGGCAAAACTTGAAACAGATCATTACAGAGCAACCAGTGCTAAAATTCTTTGATCCTGCGAAAAGAATAAGAATTTCAGCAGATGCTTCGCAATTTGGCCTAGGCTCAGTGCTGTTACAAGAACATAAGGATACATGGCAACCAGTAGTCTATGCATCAAGAGCACTGACAAGTGCTGAAACAAGGTATGCTCAGATAGAAAAAGAACTTCTAGCGATCACATATGCATGTGAGCGATTTCATCAGTTTGTGTATGGTCAAACGTTTACAGTGGAAACTGACCACAAGCCATTGGTAGCTATCATGACTAAATCATTACATGACTGTCCCATGAGAATTCAACGAATGCTTATCAGGCTACAGAAATATGATGTACACTTGCTGTACTGTCCCGGCAAATACATGTACATTGCTGATACACTTTCTCGTGCTGTGGACAAAAGTGAAGGTTCCAAAAGTCTGATGGATGAAGAGATAGAAGCCTATGTTAATTTTATCGTAGCCTCTCTACCAGTGTCTCTTGCAAGACAAGAACAGATTAGGAAAGAAACTGAGACAGATGACACAATGAAAGTGTTGAAAGATATCATTCTGAAAGGATGGCCAGCAGAAAAACATGCGTGCCTGCTGTCTATCCATGATTATTGGATGTACCGCAGTGACCTTACAGTTGTCGATGGTATTATTTACAAAGGCAATAGGTTTGTCCTACCTGCACGACTAAGAAAAACTATGCTGTGAAAGATACATGAAGGACACTTAGGAGAAGAAAAATGTAAGCGGAGAGCGCGTGAAGTTATGTATTGGCCAAGAATGAACCAAGACATAGCACAGACTACAGCTACATGTGAATTATGTCTTACGTATAGACCGAAACAACAAGTCGAGCCACTGAGTCCTCACGCAGTGCCAGAGAGACCGTACCAGAAAGTTGGCGCAGATTTGTTTGATTGTAATGGGAAAACGTACATTGTCGTGACTGATTATTACTCTAACTACCCTTAGGTGAAGACACAACATACAACTACTAGTAAAGCCGTAATCAATTGCATGAAGTCAATCTTTGCAAGGCATGGTGTTCCTATGGAAGTGTTCACTGACAATGGTCCTCAGTTTTCCAGTGCTGAATTTAGACAATTTGCTGATGAGTGGGAATTTGTCCATACTACGTCAAGTCCCCACTATCCACGCTGAAATGGGTTGGTGGAAAGTTCAGTAAAAACTGTAAAGAGTCTCATGAAAAAATCTCAAGAAGGTAAAAAAGATTTCTACAAAAGTCTTTTACACCTTTACAGAATGGACTTTCTCCTGCACAAATGCTGATGGGGAGGATTAGAGCAAATCTACCGATACATGATGAACTGCTTAATACACATAACTCAGCGTTGGTCAGACTGAGTAAGGAACGTCAACAGGCGAAACAGAAACTGTTCCATGACAGGCGATCAAAAAGCTTATCTGATCTAAAATCAGGTGACCAAGTCCATCTCAGAGATCACGAGAAAGGTATTTGGGTGCAGAAAGGTATTGTGCAAGCACAAGTAGCACCAAGATCTTATACTATACGTACAGAGCGTGGAACGGAAGTAAGAAGAAACCGGGTGGGTTTAAGATCTCAACCTAACCATAATGAAGACAACATGACTGAAGAATACCCTTCATCTGACATGTATGATGATCCTGATAATGGTGAACAAACCACGATTCTAGAAAGGTCCAACATGGTCAATGAAGCACAGACTGTGTATGAAAGACCCAAAAGGGAAATACGCAGACCTGAGAGAATCATTGAAACGTGTTAGATGATGTTCTTAATATGACATTGTTAATTGTTGCATTGAAGCGTACAGGGCTTATCTTTAAAGAAAAGAGGATGTGATGTTAGTGTATTAGAATGCTTAATATTTGTAGACACTCCCTTACTAACATGTGTAAGCCTGAATCTTCAGTGATGGTCCCTTGGACCAGGGGGATGCTGGGAAGTGGGTGGTCCAGTGTGCAGTGTGCCTGGAGTTGGTGATGGAATAAACAGCACAGCAGTGAACTCACATGTCTCTGTGTCCTGATGACTGGATTTACAAACATATGAACAAAACAGAGCAGAGGCGGCCAAAACATTGATCGCGATCTACCAGCAATGCACGATTGGGAACGCGATGTGAGGAGCCTGTGCTCCTGCTGGATCTGGTTTGATCTAGTCAGAGCCGGCAGCAGCAGGACAGAAGCAGCAGCGGTAAGCGAGAGCAGGCACGGGAGCAGGATCCAGCCAGCGGGGAGATAGCCAGATAAAGTAAGTATATCTGGCACTGTGGGCACATGGCACTGAGGGGGCCTATGTGGCACTGTGCGGGCCTATGTGGCACTGTGGGAGCATATGTGGCACTGTGAGGGCATATGTGGCACTGTGGGCACATGGCACTGTGGGGGCATATCTGGCACTGTGGGGGCATATGTGGCACTGCGGGGGCATATGTGGCACTGTGGGGGCATATCTGGTACTGGAGGCATATGTGTATCTGGCACTGTGGGGGCATAGGTGTTTGAGGTTTTACCTGTGGGGGCCAATGTGTGATGTCGTGCAAGACAGTCATTGCACCCTGTGCAGCAAGGCTACGCACCTTTTTTGTTATACCATACACCTTTTTGTTATGCCACACCTCCTTTTTGGGCGCGAGGCTGCTGTGCATGCAATTTTCCCGCGTAGGTAGATCACAAAAGCTTTTCAGCTTTCAAAGTAGATCACCGACTCCAAAAGTCTGGCCACTCCTCTAGAGGGTGGCAGGCTCGTGGTGTGGATGTATTAGGAGGTAGAAGGTGGCAGGCTGATGGTGCGGGTGAAAGTTTTTCAGAAATTCGGTTTGATTACTTACCAAGCATTTGTTGGGAATCTGCGCTTTGGGATGCAGCTGTTGGTCTTCTGACCACCGGCATCCCGTACCCGACCTAGCCTAACAACTATAATGTTGCAAGTTATACAGCACGTAGAGCAGTCCTTAAGTATTGGCTAATTATTGAAACTGACCCAGAATTATCTTCTTTTAACAACAAGCACATTTTGCAAATTTGTTCTAGGGTTAGAAACATTAAGAACATGTTACTGCACACAGATATATCTGATTTTGAAAAAGAAAATGTAGGGTATGGGGACAGCCAAGAATGGCTTCTTTAAATGCCTAGGGTGTGTTACCTGCAGTTATATGGTAACGGGAGATTACATTAAACACTCACATTTGGGCTAAAATTTCAAAATTTACCACCATTTAAACTACACCAAGTAAATTTGTAATACATGCTTTGATATGCGCATGTTGAAGTACTGTAGCAGAAGACCACACTGCTTTCCACTAAAGGCCAGCTAAGAACAGGAAACTCATACAAATATCTGATGAATCTCGGTTTCTGCTGCGACATTCAGATGGAAGTGCCAACATTTAGTGCAAAGAGATGTGGTCATAAAAAGTTCCAGGCTCCAGTATTTTAATGGGCATTGCCAAACAGTGGTTCTGATTAAAAGCCAGTTTGCATATTAGTATATGCTGGGGGGGGGGTGTAATCACATAATATTGAGGGAAGGGTTCCGTGTAATTGGCAGCCCCTGGTACTGTGTGTGTAATATCTCTATAAAAGGCTTCGTACCTGAAACTCTGTCGGTCTCGTAATCGGCCGACTCCACTCTTCAACGATGTCTTGGCCAGCGTCTATTCTTCTCCTCACCTGTAAGGCTGGGGCAGAAGGACCAGGAAAACCCCGGAAGGGCAACCCAAACCCAATGTGCTCAAGGACCACGACACATGGAGACGGTGACAACCATTTATTGCACTGACGATATCAGTCACCGCTGTAACTCAATTTTCATTAAACACAGTTGCATAGGTTGAACATTGTTACAATATCCTGAGTCTTTCCCTGCCTTATAACAGCATTCACAGTTTTAACACCTCGAAGGTATAACTTTGACCAAATCAAACAATCAAATACTTCACCCGTACTACCAATCATTTGGAGAATAATGTCCTATTAGGGTAAAGTATGTCCTGGCAGTAACGCGGGAGCCCTCCCTAAACTGTCCACGAGGGGGGCGTTTGCAGCCAATGTCTCTCTAATAGACTGCTTATACTGAAACAGAGGACTTCTAAGGAGGCGTCAGTGGACGCAAGGTAAACAGTTGTAAACAGGCATGCAAAACCACTTTCTCCATAATACAGAACAGCAGTAATGTCTCACGGTACCAACCGCATTTGTATCCACAGAAAGGTAAGTCAGTTATCATCCAGTGATATAAACTAGTAAACAGACCAGTTCTGGCTTGCACAGTAAGAACAGGGGTTTGCACAGTCCTGTTACCTTTTGTTGAACTGTGTTGTAACAACCGGGTGCAGTATACGTGTGAAGGTCATAACATGGACCCGTTAGGAGGCGCTATTACATAGGGAGAGTCTTTGACGGAGCTGTTTAGGGTTAGGGGCGTCCCCCTTTCTGACAGGCGGCAGTTAATGATAACCCTCTACTTTACGTGGAAACATCTATGAAGACCCAGGTACAGTACTTCTGTACTTGGGGTTCCTGTAACCCGGATAGCTGGGATATTGGGGATAAGTGAGAGTACCTGCGGTATATTCGTTGCTCCTGCTGTCTGCAGCCGTGCTCCCAATCACTGCAGCCTCTCCCGTATGACGGTTATTAGGGGAATCCTCTTCCCACGCGATCTCCCCCCTTCCGGATCTCGAGCCCTTGTGCCGCGGCGTCTTTGATGTTGGGCAGGTGTCAGGAAGCCTCCGTGACCTGAGCCACCTCCCTCTCTTGTCCACGCGGCGGTGTTGTTCCTTCTCTCCGGCCGTGGCAGGCAGCAGCGATTCCAGCGGGTGGGCGCGCTCTCTTCGTTCCCCTCACACCGCGGTCCTCTCTCTCTCCGTCTTCATGCCTCTGCCCCGATCTCCTCAGCTCACTGTTCTCTCAGTCTCCTCACTGCCTGCTCACTCTCCTCAGCTCACTGTTCTGCAGGCTGCTGCAGGACAACCTTTTTATAACTTTGCATTCCCAGGAACACATTCTATCTGGGATTTCCCGCTCTTAGTCTGCAAATGGGTGAGTCATGCACTTTGCATTTTGCAGACTGATCTGTATTGCTATGAGCTGTGCTGTTAACTCCTTCTGTGCTGCAAGCTGTAGGCTGCTGGCACAGTGCTATGCAACTCCAGCAAACATTTAACTTTTTTTTAAAGTCATGCTGGCACCTGTAGTACCACAGTTGATTTGGGCTGCAGTTTCAGGGTATCACATGCACCCCAGCTAAAATCTTGCGTGTCCTCACGCCTATGGCAGCAGGCCAAAGTCTCTAATATAAATCTCAATTTAAGCATAACAATAAACAGGTGTAAACAAATCGGATATAAGTATACAGTGGAAACGGTTAACAGTTTACTCCCTATACCTTAAAGGCGGGACGCCCTGGGTGCTGCGTCCCGACCTTCTGGTCTCAACCCCAGGGATGTCGCTCTCGTCAGGAGCGGTAATTAGGCTAGGCCGATCCTGGTCTTCAACAGGCCCATTGAACACCGGGTTTGGTGTTATGGGTGGGGCTGAATGCGGTGGTGGTAGTCCACCCATAAACACTAAGAGCTCCATGGGATCGTGTAAGGGTATGCCCCCTAGGGTCTCACGTCCCTCTGCCACAGGTGGATCTGCGCTTCTCATTGGTAACTCTACGGTGCAGAGCTTGAGTTGGTCCCTTGGTACCACGCTGACTGGACCTTCCGGGCCCTTACGGATCTTGTAGGTGTGTCGGTCGCCCTCAGGAACACTGATCACGACGTACGGGCAACTTTCCCACATAGCGTCAAGCTTGCTGGTACGGTGATTCCGTTTTTTCCAGACAAGGTCCCCAGTCTTCAGTGCCTCCGGTCGGATGTGGGCATTGTAGTTTATCTCTTGGCGCTGCTGGGCATGCTCAATTCTTTTTATTACAATTTCTCGGGCAGCTTCTATCCTCCGCTGGTGCTCACGGACCCAGTCGGTCTTTGGGTCGATGGGAGGGACCACAGCAGAGGCCAATTCCAGGTCCTGGGGTAATTTGCCTCGTCGGCCGAACATGAGGTAGTACGGTGTGAAGCCGGTAGAGCAATGTTCAGTGTTGTTGTAAAGATAGGTTAATTCGGGGAGTACGGTCGGCCACTTGGTGCGATCTTCTGCCACCAGGCTCCGGAGCATCCCGATGAGGGTCTGGTTAGCTCTTTCGCACAATCCATTCCCCTGTGGGTGATAGGCTGTGGTCCGAGCTTTCCGACAGCCGTAATAGGAACACAGTTCGTGAAACAACTGCGACTCAAAGGCAGGGCCTTGGTCGGTCAAGATGCAGTCTGGATACCCATAGGGCCTGGCAAAGTGCTTCAAAAACAGTTCAGCAGTGGTTTTTGCAGTGAGGTCTTTAGCCGGGACGGCTACTAGGAATTTACTGTAATGGTCCGTTATTGTAAGGGCATACAGATATCCATTGGTGCTCGGCTCCAATTTCACGTGGTCCAGGGCAACAATTTGCAGTGGATGTTGACTCTTAATGGGATGCAGAGGATCCTTTTGGGTAATGTCGGCCTGCCTTTTCCTTGTGCATGGAACACAGTCGCGGCACCATCTTTCTACATCTTCTCGCATGCCCACCCAGAAATACCGTGTGCGTAGGATAGCTTCAGTCTTTTGTGTGCCGAAGTGCCCGGACTTGTCATGGTAGGCCGTGAGCAGAAGAGCAGCTTGATCTTTGGATACAACCACCTGAGTGACTGGTTGGTGGGTACTTGGATCTATGCTGGTACGCACTAGGATCCCCTCCTCCAAGTGAATGCGGTCCCTATGCCGTAGTAACTTTATCAATTCCGGGTCGGCTTTATCCCGTTGGGCCCGGGTCAATGGGCGCCGCTGGTGCAACAAGGCCACAAGTTCCCTCAGCACTGGATTCTTCCGCTGCTTCTCGCGCCAGTCGACTGTGGGAGCATCCAGTAGGGCATTCTCCACTCGTGGAGGTCCGGTGACGGATAGGGGGTCTGACGTGACCGTTCGTCCCTTTCGAGAGACTTTAAACACCGGGGTTTCGACATCCTCATCCACATCTCTATCTTCCTCTGTAATGTCCACAGTGGGTAATCGGGAGAGGGCATCGGCGTTCCCGTTGGACTTCCCACTTCGGTAGGATACGGTGTAATGGAAATTTGCTAATCGGGATACCCATCTCTGTTCCAGGGCTCCGAGCTTAGCAGTGGACAGATGTGCCAGCGGGTTATTGTCCGTCATGATGACGAACGGCGTGGCGGCCAGATAGTGTTTAAACTTCTCGGTGACGGCCCAGATGAGGGCGAGTAACTCTAGCTTAAATGCGCTGTAATTCTCACAGTTACGCTCGGTCTTGCGGAGGCCCCGGCTGGCATATGCAATCACTCTTTCCCGCCCGTCCTGCACCTGGGAGAGTACGGCCCCTAAACCCCGGTGACTAGCGTCTGTGTAAACTTGAAATGGTTGTTCATAATCGGGATAGGCCAACAACGGGGCTTCGATTAAGGACGTCTTCAACCGATGAAAGGCTCGCTGCTGTTCCTCTCCCCAACATACCAGGGACGACCCTCTTCGCTCATGACCCGATTGGCCTCTGAGTAATTCGTGCAACGGGGCTGCCACTGCGGCAAATTGTTCAATGAAGCGTCGATAGTACCCCACAAATCCCAAATAGCTTCGGACATCTCTGACGGTCTTGGGGACTGGCCAGTCCTGAACGACTCTGATCTTCTCCGGATCGGGCATCACGCCCTCAGCGCTGACGACATGCCCCAGATACTGGACCTTGGGCTTGAGCAGGTGACATTTGCTCGGTTTAAGCTTCAGGCCGCAGTGGATCAACTGTTGGAACACTTCTTCCAAATGTCGCAGATGGTCCTCGTAGTTTCTGGAGAAGATTATCACATCGTCGAGGTACAGCAGGACCATCTCGAAGTTGCGGTGTCCGAGACAATGCTCCATGACACGTTGGAAGGTGGCCGGGGCGTTGCAGAGTCCAAATGGCATCCTTAAGAATTCGAATAAGCCCATTGGCGTAGTGAAGGCCGTCTTCTCAATGTCTTCAGGGGCCATTTGGACCTGCCAGTAGCCGCTGGTGAGGTCCAGTGTGGAGAAATATGCCGCCGTCTTCAAGGCTGTCAGAGATTCTTCGATTCGGGGAAGCGGATAGGCGTCCTTGTGAGTTGCAGCATTGAGCCTGCGATAATCTACGCAGAAGCGCAGGCTACCGTCCTTCTTCTTCACTATCACCAGTGGAGCGGCCCATGGGCTGTGGCTTTCGCGGATGACTCCAGCCTCTTTCATTTCCGCAATCATGTTCCTCACTGGCTGGTACATAGTTGGGGGGAGGGGCCGGTGGCGTTCCTTGATAGGAGGGGTTGTCCCGGTGGGAATGTGATGATACACTTCATCCGCTTGACCAAAATCCGAAGGGTGTTGGCTGAATGCAGCAACGTTGCGTCGCACCAGCTGTAATATTCCATCTCTTTGGTCAGTGGGGGTGTCAACATCGCCAATCTGGATCTCGGCCCACCATGGGGGTTCTTCCTCAGCCGCCGACTTTTCGCCGTCTGCCGCTCCTGATTGAGCCATGGTTACCCCCTGTCTCACGATGCCTTGGAAGTCGATCCAACTGACCTTCGCCACCGGACAATACTTGTAGAGTCTGATGGCATACGAGTGTGGGTTCAGAAGACGGACTGGTACCCTCCCGTGTACCACCTTGGCTAGTGTCCTCGCCACAGCGAACGGCTGTTGTCCGTCCCGGTCACAGGGTTCCACCAGAGCCTCGTAGTTTCTTCCCCCCGGACCAATTCTCGTTTTGCACCACACCACTTGCTCCGAATTCGGTTTCAACAGAACAGGTTGGCGGTCGGTGATTCGGGCTTTTCCAACCTCACCCTGACCATTAATGAATTTCCTTTGGCCCTCTAGTACTTTGACGGTCTGTTGCAGGGCCTTTCGCTCCTTAGGGGTCGCGGTCTTCATCTCGTGTCGCAGGGCTTCTACTAGTTCCTCTGGACAGTTTCGCAGAATGTTCATGCCTAGGATCACGGGTGGCAAGTGTGCGTTGGGCGCAGTGGTGATGAGGTATCCTTGGCGGGTCAAGGCGGCGTTTCCTACTTCCACGTCGGCTTCCCAGTAGCCTTGGAAGGCGATGGGTTGTCCATTGCTGGCTAGCAAGTGGAGCCATGTAGTGGGTGGGGACACAATGGTAGCTTCGTCCCAGTGTTGGAGGAACTCCGTGAATCAGATTGTAGAGACTTGTGAGCCCGTATCTAAGAGAGCTGGTATTTCGATCCCATTGATGCGGATGTTCAGTTGAGGGCACTCTCCTACATACTGGGGCCACCAATCCCGCGATGGCGGACCTGTCAGTGGTTCTCCTCCCGAGGGTCGGGCCATCGCCTCGGGGTCCCCCCGTTTAAAGGGTCAAGTGGGAAGTTCCGTTCGATGTGTCCGCTCTGGTGACATCCCCTACAAATCGGTCGACCCTGTGGGTCAAACCGATCGGTAGGCCTTCGGCCTGACTCCCTCGTGACCTCCCATCGAGGGTGGCGTCTTCCACCGCGTTCTTGACGCCCTTCTCTGCGTCGGCTTCCACTTGGTTCTTTGCCGAGTTCTTCCAGCTTCTGGCTCATCCGAGACAGGCTGAGCGTCACTTCTGACATCTGTCGGTTAAGGGTTTCGATAGGGTCTGGCCCTGTTGGGGCCTGTGCCTGCTGAAGGACTGCCCCCGCTCGGGTAGTGGTGTCTACATTCTTGTACGAAGGGATGCTCTGGAGGCTTTCTTCGTCCACTTTCCTTGGTGTCTCGTCGTCTTCAGCCTCATTGCCCTGATTCATTCCTAAGATCTGTAGAACATCTTCTTTAAATGCAGAGAAGGAACTGTCCGGTTTTTGGCGTTTCCACATTCGTAATTGTGACCGAATCGCTTCACCTTGTGCTCCTTCCATAAATAAATTAATTAGGGTGTCATCGGTCAGTCCGGCATCCAGTGGATCTAGTGTTCGTACAGCCCTCAAGGCTTCCTGTAGGCCTAGTGCAAACTCCCGTAGAGATTCGCCTGGTCGTTGCTTTCTTGCGTACAGACGGCTCTTTATTTCTGCTACCGTTCTGCATTCAAATATGTTCCTCAATTTCTGGAGTATACAATCTGCACTCTTCTTCTCCGTATCCTCCCATGCTTCTACCTCCCTCAGTGCTGGGCCGGTTAATTGCCCCTTCAGGATCTCTACTTTTTGTTCTTCCGTGAGCGTATATAGGCGGAACATGGAGAGCATTTTGTCTTTGAATGCCTTGAAAGTACTTGAGCCAGGGACTTGTTTTCCTGCATATGTCGGCAACCATGAGGCCCCAAAGTAATATGGCATGGTGATCGGTGATGCCGTTGTCCCTGTCGGATTTCCTGGTGCCGCTGGTGGTTGTCCCTGTGCCGAGGACGACTCCGGAACATCTGGGTTCGACATCTTGAAACGATCCTGTTCGCGGACGCCAAGTATAATATCTCTATAAAAGGCTTCGTACCTGAAACTCTGTCGGTCTCGTAATCGGCCGTATCCACTCTTCAACGATGTCTTGGCCAGCGTCTATTCTTCTCCTCACCTGTAAGGCTGGGGCAGAAGGACCAGGAGAACCCCGGAAGGGCAACCCAAACCCAATGTGCTCAAGGACCACGACACATGGAGACGGTGACAACCATTTATTGCACTGACGATATCAGTCACCGCTGTAACTCAATTTTCATTAAACACAGTTGCATAGGTTGAACATTGTTACAATATCCTGAGTCTTTCCCTGCCTTATAACAGCATTCACAGTTTTAACACCTCGAAGGTATAACTTTGACCAAATCAAACAATCAAATACTTCACCCGTACTACCAATCATTTGGAGAATAATGTCCTATTAGGGTAAAGTATGTCCTGGCAGTAACGCGGGAGCCCTCCCTAAACTGTCCACGAGGGGGGCGTTTGCAGCCAATGTCTCTCTAATAGACTGCTTATACTGAAACAGAGGACTTCTAAGGAGGCGTCAGTGGACGCAAGGTAAACAGTTGTAAACAGGCATGCAAAACCACTTTCTCCATAATACAGAACAGCAGTAATGTCTCACGGTACCAACCGCATTTGTATCCACAGAAAGGTAAGTCAGTTATCATCCAGTGATATAAACTAGTAAACAGACCAGTTCTGGCTTGCACAGTAAGAACAGGGGTTTGCACAGTCCTGTTACCTTTTGTTGAACTGTGTTGTAACAACCGGGTGCAGTATACGTGTGAAGGTCATAACATGGACCCGTTAGGAGGCGCTATTACATAGGGAGAGTCTTTGACGGAGCTGTTTAGGGTTAGGGGCGTCCCCCTTTCTGACAGGCGGCAGTTAATGATAACCCTCTACTTTACGTGGAAACATCTATGAAGACCCAGGTACAGTACTTCTGTACTTGGGGTTCCTGTAACCCGGATAGCTGGGATATTGGGGATAAGTGAGAGTACCTGCGGTATATTCGTTGCTCCTGCTGTCTGCAGCCGTGCTCCCAATCACTGCAGCCTCTCCCGTATGACGGTTATTAGGGGAATCCTCTTCCCACGCGATCTCCCCCCTTCCGGATCTCGAGCCCTTGTGCCGCGGCGTCTTTGATGTTGGGCAGGTGTCAGGAAGCCTCCGTGACCTGAGCCACCTCCCTCTCTTGTCCACGCGGCGGTGTTGTTCCTTCTCTCCGGCCGTGGCAGGCAGCAGCGATTCCAGCGGGTGGGCGCACTCTCTTCGTTCCCCTCACACCGCGGTCCTCTCTCTCTCCGTCTTCCCGCCTCTGCCCCGATCTCCTCAGCTCACTGTTCTCTCAGTCTCCTCACTGCCTGCTCACTCTCCTCAGCTCACTGTTCTGCAGGCTGCTGCAGGACAACCTTTTTATAACTTTGCATTCCCAGGAACACATTCTATCTGGGATTTCCCGCTCTTAGTCTGCAAATGGGTGAGTCATGCACTTTGCATTTTGCAGACTGATCTGTATTGCTATGAGCTGTGCTGTTAACTCCTTCTGTGCTGCAAGCTGTAGGCTGCTGGCACAGTGCTATGCAACTCCAGCAAACATTTAACTTTTTTTTAAAGTCATGCTGGCACCTGTAGTGCCACAGTTGATTTGGGCTGCAGTTTCAGGGTATCACATGCACCCCAGCTAAAATCTTGCGTGTCCTCACGCCTATGGCAGCAGGCCAAAGTCTCTAATATAAATCTCAATTTAAGCATAACAATAAACAGGTGTAAACAAATCGGATATAAGTATACAGTGGAAATGGTTAACAGTTTACTCCCTATACCTTAAAGGCGGGACGCCCTGGGTGCTGCGTCCCGACCTTCTGGTCTCAACCCCAGGGATGTCGCTCTCGTCAGGAGCGGTAATTAGGCTAGGCCGATCCTGGTCTTCAACAGGCCCATTGAACACCGGGTTTGGTGTTATGGGTGGGGCTGAATGCGGTGGTGGTAGTCCACCCATAAACACTAAGAGCTCCATGGGATCGTGTAAGGGTATGCCCCCTAGGGTCTCACGTCCCTCTGCCACAGGTGGATCTGCGCTTCTCATTGGTAACTCTACGGTGCAGAGCTTGAGTTGGTCCCTTGGTACCACGCTGACTGGACCTTCCGGGCCCTTACGGATCTTGTAGGTGTGTCGGTCGCCCTCAGGAACACTGATCACGACGTACGGGCAACTTTCCCACATAGCGTCAAGCTTGCTGGTACGGTGATTCCGTTTTTTCCAGACAAGGTCCCCAGTCTTCAGTGCCTCCGGTCGGATGTGGGCATTGTAGTTTATCTCTTGGCGCTGCTGGGCATGCTCAATTCTTTTTATTACAATTTCTCGGGCAGCTTCTATCCTCCGCTGGTGCTCACGGACCCAGTCGGTCTTTGGGTCGATGGGAGGGACCACAGCAGAGGCCAATTCCAGGTCCTGGGGTAATTTGCCTCGTCGGCCGAACATGAGGTAGTACGGTGTGAAGCCGGTAGAGCAATGTTCAGTGTTGTTGTAAAGATAGGTTAATTCGGGGAGTACGGTCGGCCACTTGGTGCGATCTTCTGCCACCAGGCTCCGGAGCATCCCGATGAGGGTCTGGTTAGCTCTTTCGCACAATCCATTCCCCTGTGGGTGATAGGCTGTGGTCCGAGCTTTCCGACAGCCGTAGTAGGAACACAGTTCGTGAAACAACTGCGACTCAAAGGCAGGGCCTTGGTCGGTCAAGATGCAGTCTGGATACCCATAGGGCCTGGCAAAGTGCTTCAAAAACAGTTCAGCAGTGGTTTTTGCAGTGAGGTCTTTAGCCGGGACGGCTACTAGGAATTTACTGTAATGGTCCGTTATTGTAAGGGCATACAGATATCCATTGGTGCTCGGCTCCAATTTCACGTGGTCCAGGGCAACAATTTGCAGTGGATGTTGACTCTTAATGGGATGCAGAGGATCCTTTTGGGTAATGTCGGCCTGCCTTTTCCTTGTGCATGGAACACAGTCGCGGCACCATCTTTCTACATCTTCTCGCATGCCCACCCAGAAATACCGTGTGCGTAGGATAGCTTCAGTCTTTTGTGTGCCGAAGTGCCCGGACTTGTCATGGTAGGCCGTGAGCAGAAGAGCAGCTTGATCTTTGGATACAACCACCTGAGTGACTGGTTGGTGGGTACTTGGATCTATGCTGGTACGCACTAGGATCCCCTCCTCCAAGTGAATGCGGTCCCTATGCCGTAGTAACTTTATCAATTCCGGGTCGGCTTTATCCCGTTGGGCCCGGGTCAATGGGCGCCGCTGGTGCAACAAGGCCACAAGTTCCCTCAGCACTGGATTCTTCCGCTGCTTCTCGCGCCAGTCGACTGTGGGAGCATCCAGTAGGGCATTCTCCACTCGTGGAGGTCCGGTGACGGATAGGGGGTCTGACGTGACCGTTCGTCCCTTTCGAGAGACTTTAAACACCGGGGTTTCGACATCCTCATCCACATCTCTATCTTCCTCTGTAATGTCCACAGTGGGTAATCGGGAGAGGGCATCGGCGTTCCCGTTGGACTTCCCACTTCGGTAGGATACGGTGTAATGGAAATTTGCTAATCGGGATACCCATCTCTGTTCCAGGGCTCCGAGCTTAGCAGTGGACAGATGTGCCAGCGGGTTATTGTCCGTCATGATGACGAACGGCGTGGCGGCCAGATAGTGTTTAAACTTCTCGGTGACGGCCCAGATGAGGGCGAGTAACTCTAGCTTAAATGCGCTGTAATTCTCACAGTTACGCTCGGTCTTGCGGAGGCCCCGGCTGGCATATGCAATCACTCTTTCCCGCCCGTCCTGCACCTGGGAGAGTACGGCCCCTAAACCCCGGTGACTAGCGTCTGTGTAAACTTGAAATGGTTGTTCATAATCGGGATAGGCCAACAACGGGGCTTCGATTAAGGACGTCTTCAACCGATGAAAGGCTCGCTGCTGTTCCTCTCCCCAACATACCAGGGACGACCCTCTTCGCTCATGACCCGATTGGCCTCTGAGTAATTCGTGCAACGGGGCTGCCACTGCGGCAAATTGTTCAATGAAGCGTCGATAGTACCCCACAAATCCCAAATAGCTTCGGACATCTCTGACGGTCTTGGGGACTGGCCAGTCCTGAACGACTCTGATCTTCTCCGGATCGGGCATCACGCCCTCAGCGCTGACGACATGCCCCAGATACTGGACCTTGGGCTTGAGCAGGTGACATTTGCTCGGTTTAAGCTTCAGGCCGCAGTGGATCAACTGTTGGAACACTTCTTCCAAATGTCGCAGATGGTCCTCGTAGTTTCTGGAGAAGATTATCACATCGTCGAGGTACAGCAGGACCATCTCGAAGTTGCGGTGTCCGAGACAATGCTCCATGACACGTTGGAAGGTGGCCGGGGCGTTGCAGAGTCCAAATGGCATCCTTAAGAATTCGAATAAGCCCATTGGCGTAGTGAAGGCCGTCTTCTCAATGTCTTCAGGGGCCATTTGGACCTGCCAGTAGCCGCTGGTGAGGTCCAGTGTGGAGAAATATGCCGCCGTCTTCAAGGCTGTCAGAGATTCTTCGATTCGGGGAAGCGGATAGGCGTCCTTGTGAGTTGCAGCATTGAGCCTGCGATAATCTACGCAGAAGCGCAGGCTACCGTCCTTCTTCTTCACTATCACCAGTGGAGCGGCCCATGGGCTGTGGCTTTCGCGGATGACTCCAGCCTCTTTCATTTCTGCAATCATGTTCCTCACTGGCTGGTACATAGTTGGGGGGAGGGGCCGGTGGCGTTCCTTGATAGGAGGGGTTGTCCCGGTGGGAATGTGATGATACACTTCATCCGCTTGACCAAAATCCGAAGGGTGTTGGCTGAATGCAGCAACGTTGCGTCGCACCAGCTGTAATATTCCATCTCTTTGGTCAGTGGGGGTGTCAACATCGCCAATCTGAATCTCGGCCCACCATGGGGGTTCTTCCTCAGCCGCCGACTTTTCGCCGTCTGCCGCTCCTGATTGAGCCATGGTTACCCCCTGTCTCACGATGCCTTGGAAGTCGATCCAACTGACCTTCGCCACCGGACAATACTTGTAGAGTCTGATGGCATACGAGTGTGGGTTCAGAAGACGGACTGGTACCCTCCCGTGTACCACCTTGGCTAGTGTCCTCGCCACAGCGAACGGCTGTTGTCCGTCCCGGTCACAGGGTTCCACCAGAGCCTCGTAGTTTCTTCCCCCCGGACCAATTCTCGTTTTGCACCACACCACTTGCTCCGAATTCGGTTTCAACAGAACAGGTTGGCGCCGGCGGTCGGTGATTCGGGCTTTTCCAACCTCACCCTGACCATTAATGAATTTCCTTTGGCCCTCTAGTACTTTGACGGTCTGTTGCAGGGCCTTTCGCTCCTTAGGGGTCGCGGTCTTCATCTCGTGTCGCAGGGCTTCTACTAGTTCCTCTGGACAGTTTCGCAGAATGTTCATGCCTAGGATCACGGGTGGCAAGTGTGCGTTGGGCGCAGTGGTGATGAGGTATCCTTGGCGGGTCAAGGCGGCGTTTCCTACTTCCACGTCGGCTTCCCAGTAGCCTTGGAAGGCGATGGGTTGTCCATTGCTGGCTAGCAAGTGGAGCCATGTAGTGGGTGGGGACACAATGGTAGCTTCGTCCCAGTGTTGGAGGAACTCCGTGAATCGGATTGTAGAGACTTGTGAGCCCGTATCTAAGAGAGCTGGTATTTCGATCCCATTGATGCGGATGTTCAGTTGAGGGCACTCTCCTACATACTGGGGCCACCAATCCCGCGATGGCGGACCTGTCAGTGGTTCTCCTCCCGAGGGTCGGGCCATCGCCTCGGGGTCCCCCCGTTTAAAGGGTCAAGTGGGAAGTTCCGTTCGATGTGTCCGCTCTGGTGACATCCCCTACAAATCGGTCGACCCTGTGGGTCAAACCGATCGGTAGGCCTTCGGCCTGACTCCCTCGTGACCTCCCATCGAGGGTGGCGTCTTCCACCGCGTTCTTGACGCCCTTCTCTGCGTCGGCTTCCACTTGGTTCTTTGCCGAGTTCTTCCAGCTTCTGGCTCATCCGAGACAGGCTGAGCGTCACTTCTGACATCTGTCGGTTAAGGGTTTCGATAGGGTCTGGCCCTGTTGGGGCCTGTGCCTGCTGAAGGACTGCCCCCGCTCGGGTAGTGGTGTCTACATTCTTGTACGAAGGGATGCTCTGGAGGCTTTCTTCGTCCACTTTCCTTGGTGTCTCGTCGTCTTCAGCCTCGTTGCCCTGATTCATTCCTAAGATCTGTAGAACATCTTCTTTAAATGCAGAGAAGGAACTGTCCGGTTTTTGGCGTTTCCACATTCGTAATTGTGACCGAATCGCTTCACCTTGTGCTCCTTCCATAAATAAATTAATTAGGGTGTCATCGGTCAGTCCGGCATCCAGTGGATCTAGTGTTCGTACAGCCCTCAAGGCTTCCTGTAGGCCTAGTGCAAACTCCCGTAGAGATTCGCCTGGTCGTTGCTTTCTTGCGTACAGACGGCTCTTTATTTCTGCTACCGTTCTGCATTCAAATATGTTCCTCAATTTCTGGAGTATACAATCTGCACTCTTCTTCTCCGTATCCTCCCATGCTTCTACCTCCCTCAGTGCTGGGCCGGTTAATTGCCCCTTCAGGATCTCTACTTTTTGTTCTTCCGTGAGCGTATATAGGCGGAACATGGAGAGCATTTTGTCTTTGAATGCCTTGAAAGTACTTGAGCCAGGGACTTGTTTTCCTGCATATGTCGGCAACCATGAGGCCCCAAAGTAATATGGCATGGTGATCGGTGATGCCGTTGTCCCTGTCGGATTTCCGGGTGCCGCTGGTGGTTGTCCCTGTGCCGAGGACGACTCCGGAACATCTGGGTTCGACATCTTGAAACGATCCTGTTCGCGGACGCCAAGTATAATATCTCTATAAAAGGCTTCGTACCTGAAACTCTGTCGGTCTCGTAATCGGCCGTATCCACTCTTCAACGATGTCTTGGCCAGCATCTATTCTTCTCCTCACCTGTAAGGCTGGGGCAGAAGGACCAGGAGAACCCCGGAAGGGCAACCCAAACCCAATGTGCTCAAGGACCACGACACATGGAGACGGTGACAACCATTTATTGCACTGACGATATCAGTCACCGCTGTAACTCAATTTTCATTAAACACAGTTGCATAGGTTGAACATTGTTACAATATCCTGAGTCTTTCCCTGCCTTATAACAGCATTCACAGTTTTAACACCTCGAAGGTATAACTTTGACCAAATCAAACAATCAAATACTTCACCCGTACTACCAATCATTTGGAGAATAATGTCCTATTAGGGTAAAGTATGTCCTGGCAGTAACGCGGGAGCCCTCCCTAAACTGTCCACGAGGGGGGCGTTTGCAGCCAATGTCTCTCTAATAGACTGCTTATACTGAAACAGAGGACTTCTAAGGAGGCGTCAGTGGACGCAAGGTAAACAGTTGTAAACAGGCATGCAAAACCACTTTCTCCATAATACAGAACAGCAGTAATGTCTCACGGTACCAACCGCATTTGTATCCACAGAAAGGTAAGTCAGTTATCATCCAGTGATATAAACTAGTAAACAGACCAGTTCTGGCTTGCACAGTAAGAACAGGGGTTTGCACAGTCCTGTTACCTTTTGTTGAACTGTGTTGTAACAACCGGGTGCAGTATACGTGTGAAGGTCATAACATGGACCCGTTAGGAGGCGCTATTACATAGGGAGAGTCTTTGACGGAGCTGTTTAGGGTTAGGGGCGTCCCCCTTTCTGACAGGCGGCAGTTAATGATAACCCTCTACTTTACGTGGAAACATCTATGAAGACCCAGGTACAGTACTTCTGTACTTGGGGTTCCTGTAACCCGGATAGCTGGGATATTGGGGATAAGTGAGAGTACCTGCGGTATATTCGTTGCTCCTGCTGTCTGCAGCCGTGCTCCCAATCACTGCAGCCTCTCCCGTATGACGGTTATTAGGGGAATCCTCTTCCCACGCGATCTCCCCCCTTCCGGATCTCGAGCCCTTGTGCCGCGGCGTCTTTGATGTTGGGCAGGTGTCAGGAAGCCTCCGTGACCTGAGCCACCTCCCTCTCTTGTCCACGCGGCGGTGTTGTTCCTTCTCTCCGGCCGTGGCAGGCAGCAGCGATTCCAGCGGGTGGGCGCACTCTCTTCGTTCCCCTCACACCGCGGTCCTCTCTCTCTCCGTCTTCCCGCCTCTGCCCCGATCTCCTCAGCTCACTGTTCTCTCAGTCTCCTCACTGCCTGCTCACTCTCCTCAGCTCACTGTTCTGCAGGCTGCTGCAGGACAACCTTTTTATAACTTTGCATTCCCAGGAACACATTCTATCTGGGATTTCCCGCTCTTAGTCTGCAAATGGGTGAGTCATGCACTTTGCATTTTGCAGACTGATCTGTATTGCTATGAGCTGTGCTGTTAACTCCTTCTGTGCTGCAAGCTGTAGGCTGCTGGCACAGTGCTATGCAACTCCAGCAAACATTTAACTTTTTTTTAAAGTCATGCTGGCACCTGTAGTGCCACAGTTGATTTGGGCTGCAGTTTCAGGGTATCACATGTGCATGCCCACACCCCTCGCCAGTCCTGGTTATGATAACTTCAAATTCAAAGTTATGTCATTAGTTTTGTCTGTATCTAGAAATAAATGTAAGATTGTATATGTAATTAGGAACACCCTTCTTATTGATAATAACATCATTAGCTCAATCTTCTGCTATTTTATAGTGGGAAAATAACATTTAATTGTATTAGATTTTATGCAATACTAAGAGCTAATTTACATATGAGCTCAGACCCCTATGACAACAGATTATGATTAAGTACAAATACATATTACTGTTCAGCAAGTTTGGAGCGATGCACATAGTGTTCCTGCCATATTAATAATCACAGCTGAATTTTATGTGCACTTTGAAGATGGATTGGCCATGGCGAATGACCAGTAGACTTAGATATAAATAGGCACTTGATGTGACCGTTTCTAAAATGTATGAAATCACTTATAGAATGTATCACATAGCACTGATCTCAGCTGCCTGTATGTCAGCATATGTTGTAGAGAATAAAGGGAATTAAGCTATAAGCCTAGACTGTTATCTTTTCAAGTTTCCTTTATACATGTTACCTGGAGTCCCAAACTCCTACACCTAATAGATATTTTAAGATACATATCAGAAAAACCAAAATAAAATATAATAACAATGCTATTCAAATCATTTTACCTGCTGTGGGATATGATTTACAAATGATAGCTTTTCTGTTTGCACTAATACCATTGTAATTACTATAGGAGGTACTGTTCAAATTTCATGTACTACATCTGTGCTTACAGTTAAGGGGCTGGTTCAACAATGGACGCAAAGTCGTTTTGTATGCAGGAAAGCAATTTGATTGCAGCTACGCAAGTTGCACTGCGCTTGTGCCATGGTTTTATGTCATCGGTCACAGTGAGGATTTATTTGCAAAGTGATTGACAGCATAGTCGTTGACTTCTGTGCTGCTCTCTCCGGGAGAGAGCGGCCAGGTCGGCTCAGTTGGGCGCAGGTGCATGGGTGTGACGAGGCAAAGGGGGTGGGGTGGAGGCGTCACTAAATAATGGAGGCCTTATGGGGGGCATGGTGGCCACGATCGCGTCATTGTATCCACGTCTCCATTCTACAAAGCCGATATTACTGGCATTATACAGCAGGGGGTGAGGCTACGATTATGCGATTCATTGACCGTCCACCTTACCCGCTAAGTGGGTGGCCGGGCAGTGGGGGGCCTCCAAAATCGTGAGACGTGCCTGCTCTTCTGGGGGGCCGGAAGGGCCATTCGATTTTCGAGAGCGTCCTGGCCATTCCGGGAGAGTATGATTGACAGTCAGGCACCATTTGTGGGAGGTAACAATGTTTATGGAAGCTCAAATATGTTGCTACCATTTTTGGGAACATTTCAGCCCGAGCCTTTGATTCTATACACAGTAGAAAAGGCTCTGGTACCTTCCTTTCATATGCCCTGCTGCACGACTTTAGGATTATTCAGAAAGTCTTTGTATGCAAGCAGCGGGTCAGTGATGCCAATTATGGATGTTTCTAATACTATACAACGCCCGGTGACTGCCACATTAGCATATGTTTGCACAGTGCGCAGCTGAGAATGCATTTGCATACATCTCCGGATCAGGCCACTTGTTGTACAGTATCTCTGCTTAGTTACTTGCTATTTGCCAGGAAGATGAGGATGTACTGTATGATGCAGTAGACTTTTAATACTATTTTGCCATTACATTAATATAAGTGGCACACAATCTTATCATTGCGACATGATGATTGCCTAAGAAGTTGGCCGAGAAATTACAAGGGGTAATTCACGTTCAACAGGAAGTTGCAAATTAATGTCTGGGGATGATTTAGAAGGAAAGATTTTTTTTCCCACAGTGTTATTTCTGTCTCTGTGTAACAATGATCAGCAGGGAAATGCTGTATGATGTACTGAGGATAAACATTTATAGTACAGTATGTGGCTAGAACTTTGGTGCACATTAAAGACATCACGTTTATGTTCTTGGATAGCATGAAAAAGTTGCTCTGAACATGGTTCACATGTAGTAAATACATCATATTTAAAGGGCTGTTAAAATATAAAGATATGGAACAGAATGTAAGAGAGGGCTGACGCTTTCCATGGAAAATGTATTACCCTGTAATCTACATCTTTGTACAGTACATTAAGCATGGATGAAGTTCACAGATTTTTTGTATTTCTGTATAAGTGTTCCTTTATGTGATAAAAAAGGAAGAATGCCCAAAACACAGTGCAAATCTGTAGCGGAACATATAAGAATCACATGTTCCTCAATAGACATTCATTCAATAAGTGCGCATTAAAAGCCGAATGGTCAGTTTAAGTTATCTCACCATATTTGTAATACTAAGGTTTAATACAGTATTATCTGTTATTGCCACTAATGTATTTTACATGCATATCGGCCCTCATTCCGAGTTGTTCGCTCGTTATTTTTCATCGCATTGGTGCGATTTTCTGCTAACTGCACATGCGCAATGTTCGCACTGTGGCTGCGTCAAGTAAATTTGCTAAGAAGTTTGGTATTTTACTCACGGCATTACAAGGTTTTTTCTTCGTTCTGGTGATTGGAGTGTGATTGACAGGAAGTGGGTGTTTCTGGGCGGAAACTGACCGTTTTATGGGTGTGTGAAAAAACGCTGCCGTTTCTGGGAAAAACGCGGGAGTGGCTGGAGAAACGGGGGAGTGTCTGGGCGAACGCTGGGTGTGTTTGTGACGTCAAACCAGGAACGAAACTGACTGAACTGATCGCAGTGGCAGAGTAAGTGTCGAGCTACTCAGAAACTGCTAAGAAATTTCTATTCGCAATTTTGAGAATCTTTCGTTCGCAATTCTGCTAAGCTAAGATTCAATCCCAGTTGGCGGCGGCTTAGCGTGTGCAATGCTGCTAAAAGCAGCTTGCGAGCGAACAACTCGGAATGAGGGCCATAGTGCTAAATGTTTTTAGTTAGTCATACCATTTAGAGGAGTCTTTTATTAAAATGTACTGTACCTTTTATTTAAGCAGGTCTTATTTTAATTGTATGATTCTTTTAACTTTGTATTGCATTGTGTTGCATGTGGGCAAGAAATCATGTTTGCCTGTTTCTTTCCTCTAATTCCACTTTGGCACAGTGTATATATATATATATATATATATATATATATATATATGAAGATTTCATTCTGGGGAATTTTTGTTATTTTTCCATTTTTCTGAATTAATTAGACACGCTTAAAAAAATGTACAGAGATTTTTCTTCTATAATTCAGCATGATGCAATCAGGATCACGGCAGTCAGAATATCAACAGCAGAATCCCAAAGGTCAGAATCTCTACCAACAGTCAGAATCTCGATGGATCCCAATGGTAAGCATTGGGGTTAGGATTAGGCACTAGTAGGAGGGGAAGGGTTGGGCTGCGTGGGAAAGGTTAGGTGTGGACTGCAGGGGGGGGGGGTTATTAGGGTTGGCTACAGGAGAGGGCGGTTGGGGTTAGGCTGTGTGCGGGGACAGTTAGGGTCAGGCTGTGGGAGGGGTGGGTTAGGGTTAGAGGTAGGGTTAAAATATTTACAGGGATCCGTTGGGATTTTGACCATCGGGATGCTGCTAACGGCATTCTTACCATCAGAAGGTGACGGTCGGGATTTTTATACCATCGTAATTCAACAATGCAAAGTTAACAAAGGTTATTTTGTTCACTGAATTTTATTTTGTGGTATATTTGTTATAAAGGACACATTACTTTTTTCTTCTGTATCTAAAGTACAGATTATTTGGGATATTGGCTTTTTAATAACTGCTTATTTACATTTATTTTGCTACAGATGTTACTTAAATCTGCTTGTAAATATAGGTTGTCTGAGTACAGAAGCCATTGTTTTTGTCTTCATCTCATAAGCACCTGATCTGTGATCACTTTAGTCTTATTCATGTGTGTCAGTTTTCTTGTAATACAACAAATAAGTTGAGGCATAAAACTGTATAGTGGCAAAGGTGACCCTGACACGGCTGGGAGGCCTAATATACTGTAGTTAGGTCCAAACAGAGAGAAGCCGCAGGGGAGACAGACACAATCTACTGCATCAGACTGTAACCTGTTCAGCTGGATACCATAGAAATAATAGGATTTTAATTACCTACCGGTAAATCCTTTTCTCGTAGTCCGTACAGGATGCTGGGGTGCATTTAAGTACCATGGGGTATAGACTGTTCCGCACGAGCCTTCGGCACTTTAAAACTTTTCAACAGTGTGCACTGGCTCCTCCCTCTATGCCCCTCCTCCAGACCTCAGTATAGGAATTGTGCCTGAGGAGATGGACAACTTCGAGAGAAGATTTTACATTAAACTAGTGGCGAGATTCACACCAGCTCACACCTTACACAACACGCCGCCTAACATGGCCTTCAACATAACCCATGCCAACGTGCATGCATAACGCAACAGCAACAGCTGTGAACATCTCAACACATGAGAACCTGTGTAAAAGACGAAACAATTCTGCAGGAAAAATGAGCACTGGGACAATAACTGCAGATACAGTACGCACTGGGACGGGCACCCAGCATCCTCTACGGACTACGAGAAAAGGATTTACCAGTAGGTAATTAAAATCCTATATTCTCTTACGTACTAGAGGATGCTGGGGTCCATTTAAGTACCATGGGGATGTACCAAAACTCCCAGTATGGGCGGGAAAGTGCTAATATTGCTGCAGAACTGACTGACCAAATTTAAGGTCGTCAGCAGCCAAGGTGTCAAACTTGTAAAATTTAGCAAACGTGTTTGCACCTGACCAAGTAGCTGCTCAGCAAATCTGCAATGCCGAGACACCCCGGGCAGCCGCCCAGGACGAACCCACTTTCCTAGTAGAGTGGGCCTTTACCGGACTTGGTAACGTCAATCCTGCCGTGGAATGAGCGTGCTGAATTGTACCTCTGATCCAGCGCGCAATAGTCTGCTTAGAAGCAGGACACCCAATCTTGTTGGGGTCATAAAGGACAAACAAAGCTTCAGTTTTGCTAATCCGAGCCGTTCTTGCAACATAAGTCCTCAACACTCTGACGACATCCAAGGACTTTGAAACGGCTGAGGCGTCAGAAGTCACTGGCACCACAACAGGTTGGTTAATATGGAAAAAAGACACAACCTTTGGAAGAAAGTGCTGATGCATCTGCAGTTCAGCTCTATCTTCATGAAAAATCAAATAAGGACTCTTGTGTGACAGAGCCCCAATTCAGATACTCATCTGCCTAAGGCCAAGGCCAACAGCATGACGACTTTCCAAGTGAGAAACTTCAACTCCACCTCATGTAGAGGCTCAAACCAGTCCAATTTAAGGAACTGCAACACCACATGAAGATCCCATGGCGCCGCAGGAGGCACAAAGGGAGGTTGGATGCGCAGAACCCCTTTCGCGAATGTCTGGACCTCAGGAAGGGAAGCCAACTGTTTCTGAAAGAAAATGGACAAGGCCAAAATTTGTACCTTGATAGACCCTAATCTCAAGGCAGCATCCACACCCGCCTGTAGAAATAGGAGAAGATGTCCTTATTGAAACTCCACCGCAAGAGACTTCTTGGATTCACACCAAGATACATATTTTCTCCAAATATGGTAATGTTTAGACGTTACCCCTTTCCTGGCCAGAATAAGAGTGGGAATGACTTCTTTGGGAATACCCTTCCGGGCTAGGATCTGGCGTTCAACAGCCATGCCATCAAATGTAGCCGCGGTAAGTCTTGATAAACTAACGGCCCCTGCTGAAGCAGGTCCTAGCGAAGAGGAAGAGTAGTAACTCCTGAAGATCTGGATACCAAGCCCTCCTTGGCGAGTCTGGAGCAATGAGAATTGCTTGAACCCTTATTCTTCTGATGATCTTGATAACTTTTGGTATTAGTGGAAGTGGAGGGAACAGATACACCGACTGAAACACCCACTGGGTCACCAGTGCATCTACTGCTATTGCTTGTGGGTCTCTCGACCTGGAACAATATTTCTGAAGCTTCTTGTTGAGACGTGATGCCATCATATGAGGAATGCCCCAACGACCTGCTACCTCTGCAAAGACTTCTAAGTGGAGGCCCCATTCTCCTGGATGGAGATCGTGTCTGCTGAGGAAGTCTACTTCCCAGTTGTCCACTCCCGGAATGAAAATTGCCGACAGAGCTTTTGCATGTCTTTCTGCCCAGAGGAGAATTTTTGTCACCTCTGCCATTGTCGCTCTGCTTTTTGTTCCGCCCTGATGGTTTATGTAAGCTACTGCCGTTACATTGTCTGACTGGATCTGTATGGGACGACCTTGAAAAAGGTGTGCCGCTTGATGAAGGCTTTTGTACCCAGCTCTCAATTCCAGAATGTTTATGTGAAGGAATACTTCTTGACTTGACCATTTTCCTTGGAATCTTTCCCCTTGCGTGACTGCTCCCCATCTCGGAGGCTTGCATCTGTGGTCACCAGGATCACCAGGATCCAGGATCACCAGGATCCAAGTCTGAATCCCGAACCTGCATCCCTCCAGGAGGTGAGAACTTTGAAGCCACCACAAGAGTGAAATTCTGGCTTTTGTCGACAGGATTATCCTCCGGTGCATGTGTAGGTGCGATCCTGACCACTTGTCCAGTAGGTCCCATTGGAACACCTTGGCGTGGAATCGGCCAAATTGTAGAGCCTCGTAGGCCGCTACCATCTTCCCCAGCAGGCGAATGCACTGATGAATCGATACGCGTGCTGGTTTCAATCCAAGCATGGGATTACGTTGACTCCTTTCTTGCGAAGAAGAACCATAATCTCCGCCATCACCTTGGTGAATATTCTCGGAGCCGTGGAGAGGCCGAAAGGCAATGTTTGGAACTGGTAGTGGCAGTCCTGCACAGCAAACCTCAGGTATGCCTGATGTGGAGAGTAGATGGGAACATGTAAATAAGCATCTTTGATGTCCATTGACACCCGAAATTCCTTTTCCTCCAAGCTGGAGATCACCTCTCTCAGGGATTCCATCTTGAAGTTGAAACTTTTCAAATAGAGGTTCAGAGTCTTTAGGTTTAAAATTGGTATGACTGAGGCATCTGGTTTCGGCACTACAAACAGGCTTGAATAAAAACCTTTTTCCTGTTGTGACACAGGAATTAAGGAAATTACGTTGTCTTGACATAATTTCTGTATTGCGTTCATCACCTTTGTTCTGTCCTGAACAGAAACTGGTAAGGCTGATTTGAAAAATCGGCATGGGGAAGGTCTTGAAATTCCAATTTGTATCCTAGGGATACTATCTGTAAAACCAAAGGATCCAGATCTGAGTGAATCCAGACCTGGCTGAAAAACAGTAGACGTACCCCCCACCCGATCGTACTCCCGCAGGTGAGCCCCAGCGTCATGCTGAGGTTTTAGCAGAAGTAGCTGTTGACCCCAAATTAGCATCCTCTAGGACGTAAGAGAAAGTGTATTTTACTATATTGGACACCATTTATAAAATTTCATTTTTAATGTTAGAAGGCTGTCAGGAAGAGTGGGGGCTGCCATACTGATAAAATGATCTCTTGATGAATATTGGATTATCTTCACCGAGCAATAACAAACCAACTCTTATAGGCCCTACACACTGTCCGACATCACTGCACGATATGAACAATCTCGTTCATTAATGAACGAGATAATGTTCATATCGTGCAGTGTGGAGGCACCAGCCATGAACAATGCGCGGCCCCGTGCTCGTTCATCGCTGGTCCCCCATCGGCTGTGCATGCAGGACAATATGGACGATCTTGTCCATATTTGCCTGCAGTTCTATGGAGCCATGTGACGGGGGAGTGAAGTAACTTCACTCCCCCCGTCACTGCCCCCCGGCTGCCGGGTCGCCCGTCGGCCGTATCCGCCGTCGGCCAGCTCAGCGGTGGATCGGCCAATGTGTAGGGCCCATTAGACAGAAACAACACTTTAATCAGCAAGTAAAGCCATCATAAAGAATTGTAGTGTATATGTAGACCACGGGTATGGAAGGTAAGCCAAGACACAATAAGTATATTTTTTTAATTAGCTAAAGAATCAGCATAGGCAATAATATCGGTATTCATAAAATAAATATAACCATTGTAAAACGCATCAATGATATAATAAAACTTCACATTGATCTTAATTAATTGATTGCATATAAAATTATAAATATATACTGTGTGAGGCCTGCAATATCAATAAAGGAATCAGCCTTGTTGAACTACAAGTCCCAGGGTGGATAAGTGATGCACTGGATCTATGTGCAAATAAAGGTATTTATACCAAGTTCTCCCAAGCGAGAATCTGCAGACTGAATGTCCGTCCTCAGTCAACTCACCGCTGTAGTGTTGCTCTCTCTTTTCCTGGCATAATAATCAGTGCAGCAGATATTGTTAAAAATCTGTATTCTGAAATTGATCCATACTCTGGTTCTAATTGTCCTGCATAGGAGACTCACCCTTCTCAAATCTGTATGTTGGAGGTGGCTCCTTCCATGTACACTTCTCAGCTAATTGGCCCTATGTGCACTGGCAGTTGGGGAGTCAGTGAGCAAGGGTTCGGTATGGGTGACCGGCGGACGGGATGCCGGCTGTCAACATCCTGATAGAAGTATCCCATCCACCAGAATGCCGTCAGGGCAGTGTAAAACACAGGATTTATAGAGGGGGGTTTCCAAATCCAATCCCACTCTGCAGAACACTGGAGCAAGTGTGGGAGTCTGAGGGAGCAGTAAAAGAAACTAGTGCCAACACTGAAACATAGATGTGCACATTAGTCTTTTTAAACACTAGAGAGTATACAGAATACAGTATTAATAATACGTCGCCCATAACTTTATTGTGACACACTTAAACGTATAACTTAAACTAGCTTAGCACTAAGAAATAACCACGCGGACAACAACTGCTAGATTTAAAAGGTCAAGAAATACAAAAGGGATTTTTCCCACGCACTCTGCTGACTGTTAGTAAGAAGAACTATATACTATGTAATAATAGGAAATTTAGAGCTCTTCGTTACATATGTTTTGCAAAAGATATGATAAGCCTCCAGGCCACTTCACGGCTGCTCTATTACTGGAGGTCCCTACCTAAGCATAGGTCCAGGGCTTGGACCCCACAAATTTGGCTCAGGCCCGACCACCCCAGGGCAGCACACCATTGAAATACTAAAGTGTTAATATGTGTTAAGAAAGAAGCAGAGGCTATGGGTTAGAAAGTGCTACAAAAATAAGGGTGTTAATAAAATACTCAAAAGAGTAATATTAGTGAAAAAATAGGAGTGTTACATAAGTGCTAAATAAATAATATGGCATGCTACCCCAAGGTGGCCCAGCCCCACCAGACCTGGGGGGTACCACTCCCCAAACCCATACACAGCATAATAATAATTACAGCCACTATGGGTCATACAATTGCTTAATGTATGGCCACATGATAATGGCACATACAGAACATATCCAGATTGAGAGCTAGTTTACCTGGAGGCACCCCTGTATCCTCCAAACGGCACCACAGGACCCAGCATGCCCTCCTAATGCTGGCTCCATCTATGCCTCTCTGAACTGCAATAAATAGTGGAAAACTGCTCTAATCAAGCTGGTAACAATCCCCAGGTGCTGCGGGAGGGGGTTACTCTAGACAAGAAATACAAAAGGGATTTTTCCCATGCACTCTGCTGACTGTTAGTAAGAAGAACTATATACTATGTAATAATAGGAAATTTAGAGCTCTTCGTTACATATGTTTTGCAAAAGATATGATAAGCCTCCAGGCCACTTCACGGCTGCTCTATTACTGGAGGTCCCTACCTAAGCATAGGTCCAGGGCTTGGACCCCACAAATTTGGCTCAGGCCCGACCACCCCAGGGCAGCACACCATTGAAATACTAAAGTGTTAATATGTGTTAAGAAAGAAGCAGAGGCTATGGGTTAGAAAGTGCTACAAAAATAAGGGTGTTAATAAAATACTCAAAAGAGTAATATTAGTGAAAGAATAGGAGTGTTACATAAGTGCTAAATAAATAATATGGCATGCTACCCCAAGGTGGCCCAGCCCCACCAGACCTGGGGGGTACCACTCCCCAAACCCATACACAGCATAATAATAATTACAGCCACTATGGGTCATACAATTGCTTAATGTATGGCCACATGATAATGGCACATACAGAACATATCCAGATTGAGAGCTAGTTTACCTGGAGGCACCCCTGTATCCTCCAAACGGCACCACAGGACCCAGCATGCCCTCCTAATGCTGGCTCCATCTATGCCTCTCTGAACTGCAATAAATAGTGGAAAACTGCTCTAATCAAGCTGGTAACAATCCCCAGGTGCTGCGGGAGGGGGTTACTCTAGACAAGAAATACAAAAGGGATTTTTCCCACGCACTCTGCTGACTGTTAGTAAGAAGAACTATATACTATGTAATAATAGGAAATTTAGAGCTCTTCGTTACATATGTTTTGCAAAAGATATGATAAGCCTCCAGGCCACTTCACGGCTGCTCTATTACTGGAGGTCCCTACCTAAGCATAGGTCCAGCGCTTGGACCCCACAAATTTGGCTCAGGCCCGACCACCCCAGGGCAGCACACCATTGAAATACTAAAGTGTTAATATGTGTTAAGAAAGAAGCAGAGGCTATGGGTTAGAAAGTGCTACAAAAATAAGGGTGTTAATAAAATACTCAAAAGAGTAATATTAGTGAAAAAATAGGAGTGTTACATAAGTGCTAAATAAATAATATGGCATGCTACCCCAAGGTGGCCCAGCCCCACCAGACCTGGGGGGTACCACTCCCCAAACCCATACACAGCATAATAATAATTACAGCCACTATGGGTCATACAATTGCTTAATGTATGGCCACATGATAATGGCACATACAGAACATATCCAGATTGAGAGCTAGTTTACCTGGAGGCACCCCTGTATCCTCCAAACGGCACCACAGGACCCAGCATGCCCTCCTAATGCTGGCTCCATCTATGCCTCTCTGAACTGCAATAAATAGTGGAAAACTGCTCTAATCAAGCTGGTAACAATCCCCAGGTGCTGCGGGAGGGGGTTACTCTAGACAAGAAATACAAAAGGGATTTTTCCCACGCACTCTGCTGACTGTTAGTAAGAAGAACTATATACTATGTAATAATAGGAAATTTAGAGCTCTTCGTTACATATGTTTTGCAAAAGATATGATAAGCCTCCAGGCCACTTCACGGCTGCTCTATTACTGGAGGTCCCTACCTAAGCATAGGTCCAGGGCTTGGACCCCACAAATTTGGCTCAGGCCCGACCACCCCAGGGCAGCACATCATTGAAATACTAAAGTGTTAATATGTGTTAAGAAAGAAGCAGAGGCTATGGGTTAGAAAGTGCTACAAAAATAAGGGTGTTAATAAAATACTCAAAAGAGTAATATTAGTGAAAAAATAGGAGTGTTACATAAGTGCTAAATAAATAATATGGCATGCTACCCCAAGGTGGCCCAGCCCCACCAGACCTGGGGGGTACCACTCCCCAAACCCATACACAGCATAATAATAATTACAGCCACTATGGGTCATACAATTGCTTAATGTATGGCCACATGATAATGGCACATACAGAACATATCCAGATTGAGAGCTAGTTTACCTGGAGGCACCCCTGTATCCTCCAAACGGCACCACAGGACCCAGCATGCCCTCCTAATGCTGGCTCCATCTATGCCTCTCTGAACTGCAATAAATAGTGGAAAACTGCTCTAATCAAGCTGGTAACAATCCCCAGGTGCTGCGGGAGGGGGTTACTCTAGACAAGAAATACAAAAGGGATTTTTCCCACGCACTCTGCTGACTGTTAGTAAGAAGAACTGGTGTGCTGCCCTGGGGTGGTCGGGCCTGAGCCAAATTTGTGGGGTCCAAGCCCTGGACCTATGCTTAGGTAGGGACCTCCAGTAATAGAGCAGCCGTGAAGTGGCCTGGAGGCTTATCATATCTTTTGCAAAACATATGTAACGAAGAGCTCTAAATTTCCTATTATTACATAGTATATAGTTCTTCTTACTAACAGTCAGCAGAGTGCGTGGGAAAAATCCCTTTTGTATTTCTTGTCTAGAGTAACCCCCTCCCGCAGCACCTGGGGATTGTTACCAGCTTGATTAGAGCAGTTTTCCACTATTTATTGCAGTTCAGAGAGGCATAGATGGAGCCAGCATTAGGAGGGCATGCTGGGTCCTGTGGTGCCGTTTGGAGGATACAGGGGTGCCTCCAGGTAAACTAGCTCTCAATCTGGATATGTTCTGTATGTGCCATTATCATGTGGCCATACATTAAGCAATTGTATGACCCATAGTGGCTGTAATTATTATTATGCTGTGTATGGGTTTGGGGAGTGGTACCCCCCAGGTCTGGTGGGGCTGGGCCACCTTGGGGTAGCATGCCATATTATTTATTTAGCACTTATGTAACACTCCTATTTTTTCACTAATATTACTCTTTTGAGTATTTTATTAACACCCTTATTTTTGTAGCACTTTCTAACCCATAGCCTCTGCTTCTTTCTTAACACATATTAACACTTTAGTATTTCAATGGTGTGCTGCCCTGGGGTGGTCGGGCCTGAGCCAAATTTGTGGGGTCCAAGCCCTGGACCTATGCTTAGGTAGGGACCTCCAGTAATAGAGCAGCCGTGAAGTGGCCTGGAGGCTTATCATATCTTTTGCAAAACATATGTAACGAAGAGCTCTAAATTTCCTATTATTACATAGTATATAGTTCTTCTTACTAACAGTCAGCAGAGTGCGTGGGAAAAATCCCTTTTGTATTTCTTGTCTAGAGTAACCCCCTCCCGCAGCACCTGGGGATTGTTACCAGCTTGATTAGAGCAGTTTTCCACTATTTATTGCAGTTCAGAGAGGCATAGATGGAGCCAGCATTAGGAGGGCATGCTGGGTCCTGTGGTGCCGTTTGGAGGATACAGGGGTGCCTCCAGGTAAACTAGCTCTCAATCTGGATATGTTCTGTATGTGCCATTATCATGTGGCCATACATTAAGCAATTGTATGACCCATAGTGGCTGTAATTATTATTATGCTGTGTATGGGTTTGGGGAGTGGTACCCCCCAGGTCTGGTGGGGCTGGGCCACCTTGGGGTAGCATGCCATATTATTTATTTAGCACTTATGTAACACTCCTATTTTTTCACTAATATTACTCTTTTGAGTATTTTATTAACACCCTTATTTTTGTAGCACTTTCTAACCCATAGCCTCTGCTTCTTTCTTAACACATATTAACACTTTAGTATTTCAATGGTGTGCTGCCCTGGGGTGGTCGGGCCTGAGCCAAATTTGTGGGGTCCAAGCCCTGGACCTATGCTTAGGTAGGGACCTCCAGTAATAGAGCAGCCGTGAAGTGGCCTGGAGGCTTATCATATCTTTTGCAAAACATATGTAACGAAGAGCTCTAAATTTCCTATTATTACATAGTATATAGTTCTTCTTACTAACAGTCAGCAGAGTGCGTGGGAAAAATCCCTTTTGTATTTCTTGTCTAGAGTAACCCCCTCCCGCAGCACCTGGGGATTGTTACCAGCTTGATTAGAGCAGTTTTCCACTATTTATTGCAGATTTAAAAGGTCAACGGATATTTATTGTTTGGTGACCTAGATTTAATTATGTATTGGAGGATGGCAAAGAAAGGCGCTGCCAACTCACCAGCACTAGTCAACTAGAATAAAAATTAGATAACCTAGGAGGGGACGGGGGGCGTGGCCATGGCGGCAAGCGGGTAGGAAGCAGGATACAGGAGCTCCCCGGATTATTAATCCTGATCCACTCCTTGGGCTCCCCTAAAACTGCTTCCCGGCTCCGAACCCTCATAATCTCTCTGGGGAGGCGGCGGACATTGCTGAGAGACTTCTGCTCGTGTCTCCGGCCAGCGCCGGCTGCCGCCCGGTTCTCAGGCCTAGGCCGCCAGTACATCCCCGGCCTCGATTTGCGGGACACAGCCGCGCCTCCGTGGGCGAGCGCGGATGCAGACCCGCGGTGAACACTGCCGCTGCCAGCGGTGTGGGGTGAGCGGCACCCTCCCCTTGCACCACCTGGATCCCATACCTGGCTGCTCCTGTCCCCTGGTGCCCGAGATCCGTGTGCCTGGGTAAGGGAGGTGAGGCAGTGGGCCCGGCAGCCATTTAGGAAGTTCCTCCCTGCACTAATCCTTCTGCCTTGCACTGCTCTGGGACTCTACAGGGGCTGCAGGGCTGGATAGAGTGACCCAGGACACACTGCCCGGTCTTTCATTGCCCAGCCTATATTATATTATAACACTTCTTCTTGGGTCCCCCTGGCCCCCATCCCCCCTGTTTCATTACAGGACGCCTGGGGCCCTGGTGCATTGCTGACACTGCAACTACTGCCCATTGCTGAACTTCCTGACACTGAATACCTGGGCTTTGAGTGCTGCTTGAACATTGATATTATGGTGAGGGGTGGTCAAAGCGCGGCGGTGGCTAAATTGGAGAAGTTCGCCCGCCAGCCTCCCACCCAGCCGAAGCAATCCTCTCCTAAAACCTCCCCTTCTACCCGACCCGTTCCCCCGGCCGGGGCCGATATGGGTGTGGACATGCAGCCGTCTGCTGTTTCCATTCAACAAGTCTTGGAGGCCATAGCGGCCAGCAAACAACGCCTGTCGGACAAAATGGAGAAGGTGCAGTGCGATTTATCACTGTTACGCCAGGATGTCCAGCGTGTCCGAGAGAGAGTGGGCGAAACCGAGACACGGGTCTCCAACCTAGAGGGCCTCGCTGGCCCCTTGCAGCGGTCTGTGTCTGCTGTCTCCCAGTAAGTTTCGGCTATGCAAACTAAACTCCTGGATATGGAGGGACGCCTTCGCAGAAACAATGTGAGATTCGTGGGCCTGCCTGAAAAGGAGGTGGGGGCACATCCCGAGGATTTCCTGGAGTCCTGGCTGAGAGAGGCGTATGGCGCTTAATCCTTTACGCCCCAGTTTGCGGTGGAGCGGGAGCACCGAGTGCCATTCCGGCCTCTGCCTCCGGGTGCACCTCCGCAAGCATTTATAGCCAAGTTTCTGCACTACAAAGACCGGGACTCCGTCCTGCGCCTGGCCGCGTGAAGGGCCCCCTGCTTCGAAATGGTGTTCGGGTGTCGGCATTTCCAGATTTTGCAGCGGATGTCCAGAAGGATCGGGCCCAGTTTCTGCCCATCAAGCGGCGTCTTCGTGACCTGAATCTTCCCTATTCGATGCTGTTTCCCTCCAGGCTACGTGTGGTGGCGGACAGGGAAACCAAGTTCTTCAGCTCTCCGAGGGAGGCGGCGGCCTGGCTGGACAGATACGCTCCGGGTGCCCACCAGATGGCTCCGGACTGACATTCAGTGTCCTTTCTACATGGACCTACAATATGCAAGTATAAGTCCGGGGAGCTTCCTTTTGCATTAGTTGTTCTGGACTTTGCTGGGTAGTGACTTTTACGCATCGGGTTTTGTATTGGGGGGTTTTGTTTGAATCTGTATGCTACGCATAGCACGGCCGTAGGCTTTCGGATCACCAAGGTTAGAGCTCTGTTAGGGATATGTGTAATTCACAGTTCAGGGAGGTATACGGGGAGGGGGGATGTTGCTGGGATGATGTTTGTTTTTCTGTTTTTCTACTTCTCTTTTTTCAGTTTTTTGTTTTTCATATGACCAATTACCAAATTGTGAGGTGATGTTGTGCTATTTAGAAGGGTTTGGCTGGGGGCCCGGGGCCTGCGGGCGATATGGTTCCAGGGATGGTACCGAGTACGGGCAGATAGATACTTGGATAATGGTGATGGGGGGGGCTCCTTTCTCACCTTGTAGGGTCTCTGCACGCTGTGTCTCAGATGGTACAAAGGACGACATATCTGCCTTAAAGATTCTGGCATGGAATGTCCGGGGCATTAATAATAAAGTAAAGCGATCCTTAGTATTTCAAATGATTAAGAAATATGGCCGGATATTATCTGTCTGAGTGAAACTCATCTGGAGGGTAATAGACTATTGTCGCTCCACAGGCCTTGGGTAGGCTGGGCGTATCATTCCTCTCACTCCTCCTCTTCCAGGGGGGTGTCAGTCAAGATAAAGAGAACTGTACAGATTGAATTAATTATGGTAAACACGGATGCAAATGGTAGGTTTGTGTTTCTGGAATGCAAGCTGAACTCCCGTAATTTCTTTATTTTGTCTGTTTATGTTCCTCCCCCATTCTCGTATGATGTCCTGCAGAAGGCGGCCTCATTTATTGCTTCCTCTCCACATACTCCTGTTATTTGTGTAGGGGATTTTAACAACGTGTTGGATGCCTCTCTGGATAGATGGATTCGGGGGCGGGGGGTCACAAATCTATATCTCAATCTAAGTTTGCGGATTTTATAGATAGCATGCAGTGGGTGGATGTCTGGAGGGCTCGCTACCCTACGCTTAGGCAGTTTTCATGTTTTTCCAGTTCGTACGGCTCTTTTTCCAGAATTGACCTGGCCCTGGTCTCGCCCATGCTCCTACCTAACATAACGGATGTTCATTATGAGGCACGGGGGGTGTCCGACCATTCGCCCCTGTTGCTGTCTCTCGATGTGGAGTGCCGGAGGGGACAGTCATATTGGAAGTTGCACCCGTCCTGGCTGATTCAGCTGGGAGAGTGCCCGGATTTACCGCCTAGGTGGGAAGGTTTCTTTGCATATAACGTGGGCTCGGCCCCGACACCGGTTATATGGGATGCATTCAAAGCTTATTTATGTGGTACGCTGATAGGCAAAATAGCTGCCCGCAAGATAGAGTACAGAGCGACGGAGAGACGGCTTGAATCTGAATATAGGGATCTAGAGACCCGTTATTTGGCTCAGGGAACTTCTGCGCTAAAGGCAAGTTGGCTGTTGGCTCAGGAGGCCTGGCTAGCTCACCTCTCGGATAGAAATGCGCGCTCCCTTTTGTTCAGGGCCACCAATATATATATGCAGGGGGACAGGCCAGGTAGTTTATTGGCCCATTTGGTGCACTACGACCGTCCTGGGTCCACGATAGTGCAGATGTCTGACCCTGATGGCTCCATAGTAGATAATACCCCCATAGCGCAGATGTTCCTTTCATACTTTAAAGAGGTCTATGATTCTCAGTCGACGTGCTCCACAGAGGACTTAGACCTGTACCTGTCCAATATACCCCTTCCCAAGCTTTCCCCCGAGGCTAGGGATATTCTAGACGCGCCCTTAACTTTGGAGGAGGTGACTGCAGCGGTGGGAATGTCTCCCAGCGGCAAGTCTCCGGGAAGCGATGGCATCCCCACTGAGCTGTATAAACAATACATACAGTTCCTTGGTCCCAAGCTGCATGAGATGTGTACAGACATATTTGCAACTAATAAACTTCCTCCCTCAATGTCCGAGGCCGTAATTGTAGTACTGCCAAAGCCCAGTAAGGACCCCAAACTAGTAGAGTCCTATAGGCCGATCTCCCTTATCCCTACCGATGCCAAGATCCTGGCAAAAATCCTTGCGGTCCGGCTCAACTTGGTCATTACATCTATAATACACCAGGATCAATCTGGCTTCATGCCAGGGAAATCCACGTCCATTAATTTGCGCAGGCTATACACTATTTTGCAGGCTCCCCATGACTTCTCCTCGGACGCGGTTGTGGTTTCCTTGGATGCGGCTAAGGCATTTGACAGTGTCGAATGGCCATATCTGTGGGGGGTCATGACATGTATGGGCTTCGGCCCTAATTTTATACGATGGATCAAATTGCTATATCAAAGCCCACGCGCCAGGATCTTGGTTAATGGCTATGTTTCTTCCTCCTTTACTCTGACTCGGGGCACCAGACAGGGATGCCCCCTCTCCCCAGCCTTATTTGCCATAGTCATTGAACACTTGTCTTGTTTGGTCAGATCGCACCCGGCCCATGTACTGACAAAATAGCAATTTATGCAGACGACCTATTACTCTTCTTACACGACTACAGTGTGGACATGCCTGTGGTGTTGCAGTTCATAGAGACCTTTGGCGGCTTCTCTGGTCTCCGCATCAACTGGTCCAAATCATTTATAATGCCCATTATGGGCTCTCCTCCCCGGGTCCCAAAGATTTCCCTACCGCTGAGCTGGACAGGCCAGTTTAAATATCTTGAGATCCAGGTTACTAATGACCCTTCGGATTTTATACCCTTGAACCTTGACCCACTTGTACAGCTGATTGTACGCAAGTCGAGGGCTTGGTGTAAACTCCCGCTGACAATGACAGGTAGGGTTAGCCTTATTAAGATGATAGTTTTGCCCAAACTACTATATGTTCTTTCGCACTCCCCTGTATACATATTCCCGGCCTTCTTTAAGAAATTAAACAGTATACTATCATCTCTGATATGGGCCAATAAAAGGCCTAGAATAAAGTTAAATACTCTCACTAGACAAAAAGTGGATGGCGGCTTGGCCTTGCCTCACTTCCAACTATACTACTATGCGGCCCAGCTGGCACACATCGGCATCTGGTTGCGGGGAGGAGAGGAGGCCGGTCTGTGCTGGGCGTTTCTCCAATGTTACTACCCGGACCTCTCTCCGACACAGATTCTAGTGAAGGGGGAGCGCTTCTCGGCTGTCCCCTCCTATTGTTTTTCAGGCCATGAAGATCTGGTTGGCTTTGATACGTATGCTCGGGTACGATAGTATGGACCCGGATACTCCCCTTTGGCACTCCGCATCACTCCATGAACTGGGGTCTCTGGAGGAAGGGGGGCGGTGTGGGCCCCGTACTCGGTAACTTCCATATTCCAGTTGTACGACAATGGTACACTGAAGTCCTTTCAGCAACTAAAGGAAGAGTTTGGTCTCCCAAACTCTTACTTTTATAGATTTCTACAGCTCAGGCACGCTTTACAATCACAGTTCGGGGATTCCCCCCCGGTGCTTCTCCCCTTCCCCATAAAGACCTTTCTATGCTCATTGGGTCGGGTCAAGGTGATCTCCTTCACTTACTCATACCTTATAAAAACAATTTATGCAGACCCACTCTCGAACCTTCGGGAACGCTGGGAGCGGGACGTGGGCCCCATAGAAGTGGAGGACTGGGAGGTGGAGCTGGGGAACTCGAGCCAGGTCACCAAATCACTACGGTTCCAACAAATCCAACTCTTTATACTGCATAGATCATATATGACTCCGAACAGGCTGGCCAGATTTGGGGCTGGTGGCACTGCCACCTGTCCTAAGTGCGGGACCGCTGGCGGATCATTCTGGCACCTGGTGTGGGAGTGTCCATCCTTGCAGGCGTTCTGGGCTGGGGTCGGGTCGATTCTGGAACATACGGGGATACCGAGAAGCATGCTGACTCCAGGATTTTGCATTCTGGGAGCAGGAGGAACTGACTCTGGGCCTAAATGGGAGGACTTGTATGCTCGTAGTATAAGCGCCCTCGCCAAGGTGTGCATTGCGCGGACATGGATGGCTCCACACTCCCCTACGATGTCTGCATTTAAAGCCCTTGTGAATGACACAGTATTGAAGGATTGGTACATTTATATGAAAATAATGCCCTTTCTAAGCACGAGAAGATATGGTCCTCTTGGATTAACTCTACATATTCCTCCCCTGCCCTTAGAATTTAAAGATTTATAACTTAACTTAAATTGTCGTACGCCTTTACGGCGGCCCAGCTACTTTGGACCCGTGGGGACGAGCCAGGCTCTTCTCCTGTATTCTACACTATAGGGATAATGCACCTCATCTCGCACAACTGTAGGAATCTAGGCTTGCTGGAGTTGTTTTGGTCTGTTTTGTTTTGGTTTATGCTATCTTCTTCCTTTTTTTTTTTTTTTCTCTCGGGCGTCTTGTAGGTTTTATTAGGCCCCATAGTTGGGGGGGTTTACCAAAGTATTTCGGGGAGAAAATAAGAAATGTTAGTATGTGTTTTGACCTTGTTTGCAGACTTGAGAGAATCTGGTATCTGTGGGTTGACATTATATGGACCTGCGACCACTTGTTACACCACGCATATGCACATATTGTTTGAGAAGGATCTATGTATGAATATATTGTATAACAACAATTGAAGCTCCCAGTATATACTGAAATGTCTGCAATGAGTTCATTCTTGTTGAATAAAAATACTCTATTAAAAAAAAAAAACCTAGGAGGGGACTTACTACCGCCTCCTAACAACATAACCCACATTGTGTAGGACTGACCACCCTTTAATCTAGCAGAGCAATGGACGAACCCGCAAGGGGGTGCCCCACAATGACCACTTATGCAAATTTTGACCGCTGGCTGGTTGCGACTTTCCGCCAATCTGGCTGTCAAAGCCGACTAGAAATATGGAATATGAGCCAAATAGTGAACCAAATAAAGAAAAAGAAAATGCAGGGTGGGTGGGAGAGGCTTCCAAATGACAAAGAGAAAGATTTCTGCTCGACCTGCCTATAAGTACTACCCCATCACTCCTCCTACGAGCTCCCTAATAGGCAGACACAGGCACCTGACCACAAAATGACATCACTAAGTCTAGCCCTGCACTAACTTTAACAATAGTCACAAAAACCAGGGTGCTTATGTGGCTTTAGGCTTATGCAGCCCTCAGCTTACTTTAACACTATAGATGGTCTATAGTACAGACTGTATCAAACATATTTAAATAATCTAAATAACATAAGTGGACAGTAAAAGGCTAAACTACCTATCATAAATAAATACACAAACATAGTACAAACATAGAATTTGACGGTAGATACGTACCAAATGGTCCCTTCAGTCTGCCCTTTAAGGTTAGAGTTTTAGGATTTGTTTAGTAGTTTGGGTTAGGGTATTAGGGTTAGGTGTTAGGGTATTAGGAACAGGATATTAGGGTTTGTTTAAATAAACCAGTAGAGACAGTACTGCACTTTCTAAGCACACATTATCCCACCTCAGGGTAAAGTGCCTGTGTCTTCTTCCTGGCAGCTACACTCTGGTCCAGTGCACTGATTGAGGACTCAGATCTACACACACAGCAAACTTAGTAGAAGAAGCTGTTACCACTGGGCATGTGCAGCAGCTCAACTGCATGTTGTGATGGCAGCTCTAATAATCATATTATATGCTATTGTTGTTATTATTTGAACCACTGGCTAATATTAGGGGGGTTTCCTGGCAACCAGAACCCTCTCTACTATTAGATAAAGATTGGATGGAATATTGTGGTTGAATTGCGTCACTAATTCAACAATTAGGAACTAGCAGCTTATGAGTTATATATTTAAAATTATTTATATCTATACAACATATTGGAGACTTTATATTCCCACTAATAGCGCAAGGAATTTGATGGTTCTTTTTATTCTCTCTTGATGGGTTTTAAATGACAGGAAATATCATTGTATATCTTCATCATGCTGTCATTAATCCTTGTGTGAGAGTATATATGTAGATGTAAGGAATGAAATAACATATTTTGTGTCTAGATGTGGCAGTGTTTCTTCATGTATTAAAAAGAACCTTTAAACACAAAGTTTATCTGCAGCACAAGTTCAGAACCAAACCAAAACACGGTGCAATATTTCTCTATTAACTTGTTACATAGAGCTAAAATAATACCATAAAAAATGTATGCCTGTCTCTTTTTGGCCACAGGCCACAGTCTGCAAATATAAATTACATTGTTCTAAGTAATCTGTTTTGTAAATCAGTAATACTAGTTATATATTACACAGACATCCATATTCATCACTGGTGCAGGTAAACGTGTCAGATATTTTGGCCTTTTGCCATTTTTCTCTTACTCCCTTTTGTTCACTTGACATTCACAAATGACACAATCTTGTTCACAATAGTGGTGCCTAAAAAAAATCACAATACAAAAACTGACACCAGGGGGTAAATTTACTAAGATGGGAGTTCTATTTAAGATGGGATGTTGCCCATAGCAACCAATCACATTCCAGGTATTATCTTCTAGAAGGTGCTAAATGAATTATAAGTTGAATCTGATTGGTAGCTATGGGCAACATCCCATCTTAAATAGAACTCCCATCTTAGTAAATTTACCCCCAGTCCATAGCATACCTCCCAAAAGTCCCTTTTAACATTACACTACTCACATATGTAGCAAAATGTCACATGCCGAATTAGCAAGCCCCTGTGCTGTTGCCTTATAGTTGCACATCTCTCTCCCAGGCTGTCTGGATGTGTTCCATGTGGTACTAATGCCAAAGACTGTTTTTCTCATGAGAGGCCAACACCGTCTGGACAGGGCCGCCGTCATCTTGCCCGTGATAGGCTAACCACTGTTCTACCAATCTCTAAGCTGATTCCCTGCACATGACTCCTGTGACCTATCAGTAGCCAGAGTGTCCTATATAAGTCTCTCCCTGGTCATGGTCCTTTGCCAGAACAAATTCTGTGGTAACCTGCTTGCTAGCTTCATTCTGCAGTTATTTCAATGTTAACTCCAAAATTCAGGGTACTCCATCTGCTACTGTTATACTCCAAGCACCAGCCATTACTGCAGTTCACTCTTTACAGTTTCCAGTGTTTTTCTGTTATGCTCCAAGTACCAGCTAAGTAGCTAAGCACTCTCCACAGTTTTGCATGTGTCCTTAGTTGGACTGGCCCCCAGGGGTACAGGGGAAACCGCCGGTGGGCCCTACTGCCTGGGGGCCCACCCCCTCCTCTATGGATCAGGTTCCAGACTGTGCTGTTACTAATCTAATACATTATCTTGCATGCACCAGAGCCGGATTAAGGGGGGGGGGCCCCGGGGATACGTACCCCGGGCCCCCCTTTCCAAAAGGGCCCCCTGCCACACCACAGATCGGATCTTTCTTCAATCCGATCTGCGGTGCAGCGCTCACGAGCCCTGGCTCCCCGCTGCCCTGTCCCTCCTCCTCCTTCAGTACAGCGTGCGGCCAGTGCCGTTTAGCGGCGAGCGAGCACGGGGCGCCCGCCGCGGCACTTTGTGACTACTTTTCTCCTCCCTCTCTCTCCTCCCGAGCGCTCCTGCGCGGGGGCGGGGCTTCGCGGAATAACACGTTTGCGTCGTGACGTCACGACGCAAACGCGTCATTCAGCGAAGCCCCGCCCCCCGAGCAGGAGCGCTCGGGGGGAGAGGGAGGGAGGAGAGGAGATAAGCATCGAAGGAGGAGGCGGCCGGCGCGAGGGACGTGAGTCAGCGGGACCCGAAGAGCGGGAAGATGTAAGTATTTTTTTTTCCCTCTTTCTCTCTCTCTCTTCCACCCTTCCTCCCCCCCACTTGACACCTGCCTGCCGCACTATGTAAAATGAGGATACCTGCCGCACTGTGTAAAATGAGGATACCTGCCGCACTGTGTAAAATGGGGATACCTTCCGCACTGTGTAAAATGGGGATACCTTCCGCACTGTGTAAAATGGGGATACCTTCCGCACTGTGTAAAATGGGGATACCTGCCGCACTGTGTAAAATGGGGATACCTTCCGCACTGTGTAAAATGGGGATACCTGCCGCACTGTGTAAAATGGGGATACCTGCCGCACTGTGTAAAATGGAGATACCTGCCGCACTGTGTAAAATGGGGATACCTTCCGCACTGTGTAAAATGGGGACACCTGCCTGCGTACTGTGTAAAATGGGGACACCTGCCTGCGTACTGTGTAAAATGGGGATACCTGCCGCACTGTGTAAAATGGGGACACCTGCCTGCGTACTGTGTAAAATGGGGACACCTGCCTGCGTACTGTGTAAAATGGGGACACCTGCCGCACTGTGTAAAATGGGGACACCTGCCTGCGTACTGTGTAAAATGGGGACACCTGCCTGCGTACTGTGTAAAATGGGGACACCTGCCTGCGTACTGTGTAGAATGGGGACACCTGCCTGCGTACTGTGTAGAATGGGGACACCTGCCTGCGTACTGTGTAAAATGGGGACACCTGCCTGCGTACTGTATAAAATGGGGACACCTGCCTGCAAACTGTGTAAAATGGGGATATCTGCCTGCGTACTGTGTAAAATGGGGATATCTGCCTACCGTACTGTGTAAAATGGGAACACCTGCCTGCGTACTGTGTAATATGGGGACACTTGCCTGGTGTAATGTGTAAAAAGGGGACTTTTTTATTTTTATTTTTTTCCCCTGTGGTGGGTGTGATGATATCAGACGAGGCCACGCCCACTTTAATGAGACCACGCCCATTTTAATCAGGCCACACACCCTTGTCGGGAGCGCGCGCGCATGCTTTTTCTTTTTCTGGCTATATGGGGGGGCACGCAAATTTTTTTTATAGCAAGGGGGAGGGGCGTATTTTGAAATCTCGCACTGGGAGCCAAATTGTCTAGAAACGGCCCTGCGTGGGACGGAGCCGCAGGCTTGCTGAGCCAGACAGCAATTGGACAACTGAGCCGTCGCTCAGCTGCGCTGACTACAGCTCTAAGAAGAGTGCTCTAACAGCTGTAGTCAGGGCAGCTGAGCGACGGCTCAGCTGTCCAATTGCTGTCCGGCTCAGCAAGCCTGCGGCTCAGTCATTGGCGCGCCGCACGCTGAACTGAAGGAGGAGGGATTCTTAGATAAATTATTTATATATATATATATATATATATATATAAATCCCTCCTCCTTCAGTGGACTAAAAAACTAATAAAAAAAAATATATATATATATATTTTTTTTATTAGTTCTTTAGTCCATGGGGGCCCCCTGCAATTTAGTACCCCAGGCCTCCCAGGGCCTTAATCCGGCTCTGGCATGCACTACAGTATTTACTGTATATATATATATATATATATATATATATATTTACACTTGCAAAATGGTTAGGCAAACCAATGTGGTGGCTAGGCAAACATGGGCCCCTACCACTGCATTCCCCCAGTGGGCCCTACATGCCCCAGTCCGACACTGCATCAGTCCACTCTGTTGGCAATCAACACAAGTTCCAGTACACTTTGTGCTGTTGTGCAATCATTTTACTTAGTGTCCTCTTTATGTTCACTATCTCCTGTGCTACAGTTATTGTTATCATCTATCTTCAGAGACTCTCTGGACGGAATGTACTATAGCAGCAGGGGCGGAACTCCCGGAGACAGCGCAGTCCGTTGCCGCCGGGCTCATGGCCCTGAAGGGTGCACGGCAACTGCTCCGTTGTCCCCCGTCTGTCCACACATGATTCATTTCTGTAGTGCAGCAGGCGCTGCCAGAGGAGCCGACGAGCGAGCGCAGCACCTATCAACATCAGCGGCGCTCGCTCCTCCTCTCTGTGCTTTCTGCTGCTGTGCTCTGGTCTGGGTCACGGGTGTCACGTGATATCCTTCCGCGACCCAGAGCCGCCACCCGCCAGGACACGTACTGTAGCAGCAGCAGCCGCCAGGAGAGAGTGTGCAGTGCGGGAAAGTGAGGCTGTTCCAGGCAGGAGCGTGGACTCCTGAAAACTGAACCCTATGTAAGTGTAAGCCCTTTTGGGAGAGGGGGAACATGTGAGGGGGAAGACAGAACACCAGCTGCTGTCACCGCTCAAGTCACAGGGTCGTTTAACTAAGCCTAAGCCTGGCCCTGTCTCCCCTCTCTCCTGTCCCTCTCACCCCTGTCCTTCTTCCTGCATCTATGTGCTTGCCCTGCCTACCCTCTCTCCTGTCACCATTGTCCTGTACCTGTCACCTCTGTGCTTGGCTATCACGCCTGTCCCGTCTCTGTCATCCTGTCCTTTCCCATCCCTGTCACCTCTGTGCTGGCCCTGCCTCCCCTCTCTCCTGTCACCCTGTCTTGCCCTTGTCACCTCTTACCGGCCCTGTCATCTCTCTCAGCTGACACTTCTGTTCAGTCCCTGTCCCCTCTGTCCAGTCCCCTGTCACCCCTCTTTCCTACCCCTGTATTGTCCCATCCCTGCCACCTCTGTGCTGGCCCTATCTCCCCTCTTTCCTGTAGCTGTCACCCCTGTCCTATCCCTGTCACCTCTGTACTGCTGGCCTTGTCATCTCTCTCTGCTGACCCTTCCGTTCTGTCCCCTCTGTCCAGTCCCTGCCACCCAGAGCCGGATTAAGGCGATGGGGGGCCCGGAGCACTACAGACAGTGGGGCCCCTAATAAAGAGGCAGGCAGATAAATTATATAATCACAGGTATATATACACATATATACAGAGAGAAAGCAGGCCGGCACTCCAATTGTACATTTAATACTTGCCAAGGTGCTCTCCTGAGTGACGAACACTCATAGTACAGCAGTGACTTAATACAGAAAGAATCACACGACTAACAAGTCCTTCTTAGTCCAACGTTTCGGTGTTGCCACTTAAAAGTGGCAACACCGAAATGTTCGACTAAGAAGGACTTGTTAGTCGTGTGTGATTCTTTCTGTATTAAGGTGGTCATTCCGAGTTGATCGCAGCCAGCAACTTTTTGCTGCTGGTGCGATCAACTAATCCACGCCTATAGGGGAGTGTATTTTAGCTTAGCAGGGCTGCGTTCGCTTGTGCAGCCCTGCTGAGCTAAAAAAGTTTTGTGCTGCTGAGGAGTAAGGCTGGTTATACTTACCCTGTGCGACGGATCCAGCGACGTTCCTCCCAGCTTTGACGTCAGACATCCGCCCTCCATTTGCCTGGACATGCCTGCGTTCGGACGACCACTCCTCGAAAACGGCATCCAACGGTGAGTATCCGCCCCGGAAAGCCTCTCCGATGTCAATCTTCTTGCGTTCGGCGCTGCGTCTTCTTTGTTCGCTGTGCGCGCCTCTGTCGCCGGGCAACGACGCGCGTGCGCAATGCGCACGCCACGCATGAGCAGTTCCTACCCGTTCGCACCGCAGCGAAGAACCCCCTAAGTCCAAAGAGTGCCGCCATTAGTCACTGCTATATATATATATATATATATATATATATACACACACATACACACTATATAGTATATATACACACACATACACACACACACTATATAATGTATATATATATATATATTTATATATACGTATATATATATATATAAATACATATGTATATATATATATATATATATAAATACATATGTATATATATATACATATACATATATATATATATATATGTGCATATATATGTGTGTGTGTGTGTGTGTGTGTGTGTGTGTGTGTGTGTGTGTGTGTGTGTGTGTGTGTGTGTGTGTGTGTGTGTGTGTGTGACCCACAGCCTAAGATTTAAATTTTAATGTTAGCAGCAGGGGGAAGAAAAATCTTATAAAAAGCCAGCCTTACTGTTTGCAGACAGGCTGCTGTGACACAGGGCTCCACATGCCGCCCGGGATCAGCCCTCCTCCTTCTCTCTGCTGTGCAGCCTGCGCGTCCAGCCAATGACTGAGTGCAGGCTGCTGTTTCACACGCTATTGGACAGCTGAGCCGTCGCTCAGCTATCCTGTAGTGCTATGCGGCGCCGGCTCTGTCTGTACGTACAGCGGAGAGCAGGGACCGCAGCACCGTAGATCAGATCGGATCTGCGGTGGGCGGCAGGGGGCCCTTTTGGAAAGGGGGCCCGGGGTACTTACCCCCTGGGCCCCCGCCTTAATCCGGCTCTGCTGCCACCCCTGTCCCTGTCCTGACCCTGCTAACTCTGTCCTGTCCCTGTTAAACCTCTCTCCTATCCCTTCAGTTCTGTCCTGGTACCTCTGTCCTGGTTCTGCCTATGTCACCCCTTTCCTGTCCTGTCCCCTTCCCCTCTGTCCTGGTCCTGTCACCTATGTCATGGTCCTATCACCTCTCTCTTGTCCCTGTCACCTCTATCTTGGTCCTGTCATTTTTGTTCTTCCTCACTGGACTGTCCCTGTCATCGCTGTATTGGCCCTGTCACCTCTGTCCTGTTCCTGAGACCCCTCTCTCCTGTCCCTTCTGTTCTGTACTGTCCCTGTCACCTCTGTCCAAAAAATGGAGAGTGGAAGTAATTTTATAATGGGTGCTAATGGACATGGGGTGGTGCGAGACACCCCCGATGCATATTTGAAAAATAATAATAATTAAATATAGTTCTCAATAGAACTTACAGAGATACTATTGCTCCTCACATAGTCCAGTGGATAACTGAGAGGGAAAACAGGACATCATATTTATACCTCCTATAAAATGACATCACTTCCTTTTGATTCTAATTGGTCAATAGATATTAATACCAATAAACACTCTAAGTTCTATTGAGAGTTTGTTTCTATGTTCCTACATACTGATGATGTTTTTGTAATGTATCTGATTACTATTTGTATATTGGTATTTGATGTCCATATGTGAAGCTGTTCTTCACTGTTCAATTTTACCACCTGTTAACTCTTTTTAATAAGTGATTAGTACATATGTGTTCATCCATAAGGATTGTTGAAGAATATTGAATCTTCTGTATGTTCCGATTGTACATTGGGTTAATATAGTTTGTAACTATACATCTCTGGGATTTAGATACAAAGGATCCTGGTAGACGGTTTAAAATTGGTTAATTGATAGTATGAAATTATCCATTTGTACTTACTACCCCCCCCCCCCCCCCCTCTTTTTAGGCGCTTCATTTTGACATTGGAGACTGGGTGCCATTTGTTTTGTGTCCAGTGATGCTTATTTTGTTACAGCATTCTGGTATGTATTAAATATATTTCCACACTCTACACTGGTGCACCATGTTAAGTTTCTCTCCTTGACTAAATGTTGAAAGTATATTTTGGTCTGTTTTTTGATCTTAGGTCTATCATATAAGACCTTCATCCAATAAAGAATTTGTCTAGAGTGTTCCCACCAGACAGTTATCGGTATGTATTCCTTCCTCCACCATCACCTTGCTGTATACTCCGTTCTTTCACACTAGCACTATAAATTTAATTCACTGTTTTTTAGATTCATCTGAATCATTTTTTAGTGACGCTACCACTTTTTCAAGCTACCTTAATCACGTTGTATCTAACAAATTGGTATGTATGACTCTATGTGAGGAATTTTATTGTATGGACTATGTGTACATTTCAATGATTTAGTTGTATTTCATTATCCTGATTAAGTACCCCTGAGGAAGTCCTGCGGGACGAAACGCGTTGGGTTTTTCATCGGATCCATCTTATTGGTGCACATTGAATTTACCTCAACAAAGGAAATATACCCGGACTCGCTGTCTGAGGTTTATTTGAAAAAGTTGTTACATGGCTGTACCTATATGAAACAAATTGGTTTTATTTGTGAATAAAAAAAATTAAGCCAATGTTTTAAAGAATTTGTATAGAATTGTTGGTAAATTTTGGGTTTATCTTATAACCCTGAGCACTCTCCGATCTGTATTTTATGTGTTGTTTTTGAACCTTTGCTAAAAGAAGGTCCATCTAGAGGTGCTGCTTGATACTACCCGTGAGCGCAATTTGGCATTTTTATATATATATATATATATATATATATATATATATACATGCCAAAAGGAGGAAGCGGCACTCGGCGTCTTAAACAAGTCAAACGTGTATTTCAACAACACATCTATATACATATATACATACAGTGGGGCAAAAAAGTATTTGGAAAGCCACCGATTGTGCAAGTTGACCCACTTAAAATGATGAGAGAGGTCTGTAATTTCCATCATAGGTACACTTCAACTGTGGGAGACAGAATCTGAAAAAAAAAAAACAGGAAATCACATTGTATGATTTTTAAACAATTTACTTGTATATTCTTGTGGAAAATAAATATTTGGACACCTACCAAGCAGCAAGATTTCTAGCTCTCACAGACCTGTTTCTTCTTCTTTAAGATGCTATTCTATCCTCCACTCGTTACCTGTATTAATGGCACCCGTTGAACTGGTTATCTGTATAAAAGACACATGTCCACACCGTCAAACAGTCAGACTGCTACCTCTCCACCATGGCCAAGACCAGAGAGCTGTCTAAGGACACCAGGGACAAAATTGTAGAGCTGCACAAGGCTGGGATGAGCTACTCGACAATAGGCAAGCAGCTTGGTGAGAAAAGATCAACTGTTGGAGCAATTATTAAAAAATGGAAGAAATACAAGATCACTGACAATCTCCCTCAACCTGGGGCTCCATGCAAGATCTCACCTCATGTGGTATCAATGATCTTGAGTACGGTGAGGAATAAGCCCATATCTACACGGGGGGACCTGGTCAATGACCTCAAGAGAGCTGGGACCACAGTCACAAAGGTTACCATTAGTAACATACTACGTCGTCATGGATTGAAATCCTGCAGCACCCAAGTCTCCCTGCTTAAGCCAGCACATGTCCAGGCCCGTCTAAAGTTTGCCAGTGACCATCTGGATGATCCAGAGGAGGATTGGGAGAATGTAATGTGGTCAGATGAGAGCAAAATCGAACTTTTTGGTATAAACTCCACTCGCTGTGTTTGGAGGGAGAAGAATCATGAATGGCATCCCAAGAACACCATACCCACTGTGAAGCATGGGGGTGGAAACATCATGCTTTGGGGCTGCTTTTCTGCAAAGGGGACAGGATGACAGATCCGTATTAAGGAGAGGATGAATGGGGCCATGTATCGTGAGATTTTGGGCAAAAACCTCCTTCCCTCAGTAAGAGCATTGAAGATGGAATGTGGCTGGGTCTTCCAGCATGACAATGACCCCAAACACACCACCCGGCCAACTAAGGAGTGGCTCCGTAAGAAGCATTTCAAGGTTCTGGAGTGGCCTAGCCAGTCTCCAGATCTCAACCCAATAGAAATCTGTGGAGGGAGTTGAAAGTCCGTGTTGCCCGGCGACAGCCCCAAAACATGACAGATCTAGAGAAGATCTGCATGGAAGAGTGGGCCAAAATACCTGCTACAGTGTGTGCAAACGTGGTCAAGAACTACAGGAAACGTTTGGCCTCTATAACTTTAATTTTGAAGGACTTCCTGGAAAACTAATTAGACTTACAACAGGACATGCTCCGCCCACCGCTGCCAATCTTTGTCAGGCCGCACTTCTGGGCAGGCTGGCGCTGAGGAGAATAATCTGCCCGCGGCTTCGCCAGCGTGGACATCTTAATGCAAGAAGACTATTTTCATTGCGCCCATCACTTTTCATCTCAGCGACCCCGAAAACTATAGATTTTTACATGTCACCCCTTCCCACCCCCACCCCTAGGGGTGCTAGGGGTGTCTTACCCCCACAGTATTTTTGGCCAGATTGTAAGTCATATGTGTGCCAAGTTTGGTGGACTATTTACATTGCGCCCTTCACTATTCATTTCAGCGACCCCAAAAACTATGGATTTTTACATGTCCCCCCCTTCCTACCCCCACCCCTAGAGGTGCTAGGGGTGTCTTAACCCCACAGTATTTTTGTCCAGATTGTAAGTCATATGTTTACCAACTTTGGTGGACTATTTCTATTGCGTCCATAACTATTCAGCGACCCCGAAAACTGGATATTCACGTCACCTACTTCCCACCCCCACCCATAGGAGTGCTAGGGGTGTTATACCCCCACAGTGTTTGTTTCCAGACTGTAAGTCATATGTGGCAAGAAAAAGAAACAAATGTATTAATTACTTAATACAATTTCAGGCACTAATGACAGGGCTGATTTCCTAAGCTGCTGTCAGATAGGGTGATAGTCAATCACCCTGAAGAGAAAAGCAAAAAATTGTGTAAAAACAGCGCTATATCAGATGCTTAGTTCAAAGATAATTCATATCATTTAATATATAATAATATCACAAATAAATACAATGTATTATACATAAAAGGTTAAAAGTTATAAATTAATAGATGGAGCTTCTGTGCCAGTCTCTCGACCACAATTTGTCTTCTTTATGGGCAATCTAAATAAGCCAGTGATAGACTTTTTAGCAAGTGGGCTTAGTCATCCAGTGTCCTACAAGCAATGGAAAGGATTAAAAGGACATCCAGTTTTGGGTAGATATTTACCAGATTCTAAGTGGTTAGGTCCGGGTATCCCACCTAGCGAGGTTAAGTGTATACTCCTGTCCTACGCAATGTCCATGGTGGTTCTCCCCTTTATTCAGTGTCCACAATGGTGGATTCTGGAATAGCCACAAACTGCTGACGGCTGTAGATGGTCCCAAACACTGGTCTGATGATGCCCTGGTCAGAGGCTGGCTACCTAACGCATTTCGCTGTCACTTGGCAGCTTTATCAAAGGTAATCTACCAGAGGCACATTTCCCCTTATATAGGGGTCTTAATGACACACATAATTAGCACTTGTACAATGTTAATCATAATAACATATACAAACAATCTAATATTTAACAGATAGCAGGAAGGCAAACAATTCATAACCATAATCTTAAAGTTAAAAAATTAAGTTTATATACCACAAAAAACCTATTAAATTATTTGTAGTCTTAATGGACGTCATATGTGTACCAAGTTTGGTGTAAATTGCTCCAGGCATTCCAGAGTTATGCTGGAACATACATACACACATACATATGTCCATTTATATAGATAGATAGATAGATAGATAGATAGATAGAGAGAGAGATAGATAGATAGATAGATAGATAGATAGATAGATAGATAGATAGATAGATAGATAGAAATATACACATATACATATACTATATATTGTGACAAGGATCACTTACATCGGATATAACTGTTACAGCAGGTTTATTCTTTCTCCAGCAGATAGGTCACTCACATGGTTGTAACAGTGGTTCACAGCAGGTTACAGGTTAAAGCATTAACATTCTATGGGGGATATTTACTAAGCAGTGATAAGAGCAGAGAAGTGAGCCAGTGGAGACGTTGCCCATGTCAACCAATTGGGCTAAGCCATTCTGCGATGATGTTCCTCAGTTTCCGTAAGATGTTGTCAGCTGTGTTCCTCTTATGGAAAGCGGTGATACAAAGCGTTGCCTGCCTAGGAACGAGTTGGCATTTGCGAGATGCTGCTACTGGTGCCGCCACTGCTGTTCTTGCTGCGGGAGGCAATACATCTACCCAGTGGGCTGTCACAGTCATATAGTCCTGAGTCTGCCCTGCTCCACTTGTCCACATGTCTGTGGTTAAGTGGACATTGGGTACAACTGCATTTTTTAGGACACTGGTGACTCTTTTTCTGACGTCTGTGTACATTCTCGGTATCGCCTGCCTAGAGAAATGGAACCTAGATGGTATTTGGTACCGTGGACACAGTACCTCAATCAATTCTCTAATTCCCTGTGAATTAACGGTGGATACCGGACACACGTTTAACACCACCACAGCTGCCAAGACCTGAGTTATCCGCTTTGCAGCAGGATGACTGCTGTGATATTTCATCTTCCTCGCAAAGGACTGTTGGACAGTCAATTGCTTACTGGAAGTAGTACAAGTGGTCTTCCGACTTCCCCTCTGGGATGACGATCGACTCCCAGCAGCAACAACAGCAGCGCCAGCAGCAGTAGGCGTTACACTGAAGGATGCATCGGAGGAATCCCAGGCAGGAGAGGACTTGTCAGACTTGCCAGTGACATGGCCTGCAGGACTATTGGCTTTTCTGTCTAAGGAGGAAATTGACACTGAGGGAGTTGGTGGTGTGGTTTGCAGGCGTTTGGTTACAAGAGGAAGGGATTTAGTTGTCAGTGGACTGCTTCAGCTGTCACCCAAAGTTTTTGAACTTGTCAATGACTTCTGATGAATGTGCTCCAGGTGACGTATAAGGGAGGATGTTCCTAGGTGGTTAACGTCCTTACCCCTACTTATTACAGCTTGACAAAGGCAACACACGGCTTGACACCTGTTGTCCACATTTCTGTTCAAATAATTCCACACCGAAGAGGTGATTTTTTTTTTTGGTAATTTGACCAGGCATGTCAATGGCCATATTCATCCCACGGACAACAGGTGTCTCCCCGGGTGCCTGACTTAAACAAACCACCTCACCATCAGAATCCTGCTTGTCAATTTCCTCCTCAGCGCCAGCAAAACCTATATCCTCATCCTGGTGTACTTCAACAGTGACATCTTCAATTTGACTATCAGGAACTGGACTGCGGGTGCTCCTTCCAGCACTTGCAGGTGGCATGCAAATGGTGGAAGGCTCCACCTCTTCCCGTCCAGTGTTGGGAAGGTCAGGCATCGCAACCGACTCTCCTTGGGGATTTGTGATTTAGAAGAACGTACAGTTCTTTGCTGTGCTTTTGCCAGCTTAAGTCTTTTAATTTTTCTAGCGGGAGGATGAGTGCTTCCATCCTCATGTGAAGCTGAACCACTAGCCATGAACACAGGCCAGGGCCTCAGCCGTTCCTTGCCACTCCGTGTCGTAAATGGCATATTGACAAGTTTACGCTTCTCATCAGACGCTTTTATTTTGATTTCTGGGTCATTTTACTGAACTTTTTTGGGGGGGGATTTTACATGCTCTCTACTGTGACATTGGGCATCGGCCTTGGCAGACGACGTTGATGGCATTTCATCGTCTCGGCCATGACTAGTGGCAGCAGCTTCAGCACGAGGAGGAAGTGGATCTTGATCTTTCCCTATTTTACCCTCCACATTTTTGTTCTCCATTTTTAATGTGTGGAATTATATGCCAGTAATATATCAATAGCAATGGCCTACTGTACTGTACTATATATGTATACTGTTGGTCACCAAAATGCTGCACTGTAATACTAGAAGCTATAGAAAAGTATATATATTATTGTATATATATCAGTACAGAGCAGTGTAACTGTGACACATGTGTGTCCTGACAAGCAGTAAAGAAGCTATAGAAAATGATTTAAAATTATTGTATATAATTCAGTACAGAGCGGGGTTACTGTGACACATGTGTGTCCTGACAAGCAGTATAGTAGCTATAGAAAATGATTTAAAATTATTTTATATATAAGTAAAGAGCGGTGTAACTGTGACACATGTGTCCTGACAAGCAGTACAGAAGCTATAGAAAATGATTTAAAATTATTGTATATAATTCAATACAGAGCGGTGTAACTGTGACACATGTGTGTCCTGATAAGCAGTATAGAAGCTATAGAAAATGATTTAAAGTTATTGTATATATTTCAATACAGAGCGGTGTAACTGTGACACATGTGTGTCCTGACAAGCAGTATAGAAGCTATAGAAAATGATTTAAAATTATTGTATATATTTCAGTACAGAGCGGGGTAACTGTGACACATGTGTGTCCTGACAAGCAGTATAGAAGCTATAGAAAATGATTTAAAATTATTGTATATAATTCAGTATAGAGCGGTGTAACTGTGACACATGTGTGTCCTGACAAGCAGTATAGAAGTTATAGAAAATGATTTAAAATTATTGTATATAATTCAGTACAGAGCGGTGTAACTGTGACACATGTGTGTCCTGACAAGCAGTATAGAAGCTATAGAAAATGATTTAAAATTATTGTATATAATTCAGTACAGAGCGGTGTAACTGTGACACATGTGTGTCCTGACAAGCAGTATAGAAGCTATAGAAAAGTATATATATATTATTGTATATATCAGTACAGAGCGGTGTAACTGTGACACATGTGTGTCCTGACAAGCAGTAAAGAAGCTATAGAAAATGATTTAAAATTATTGTATATATATCAGTACAGAGCGGTGTAACTGTGACACATGTGTGTCCTGACAAGCAATATAGAAGCTATAGAAAATGATTTAAAATTATTGTATATAATTCAGTATAGAGCGGTGTAACTGTGACACATGTGTGTCCTGACAAGCAGTATAGAAGTTATAGAAAATGATTTAAAATTATTGTATATAATTCAGTACAGAGCGGTGTAACTGTGACACATGTGTGTCCTGACAAGCAGTACAGAAGCTATAGAAAATGATTTAAAATTATTGTATATAATTCAGTACAGAGCGGTGTAACTGTGACACATGTGTGTCCTGACAAGCAGTATAGAAGTTATAGAAAATGATTTAAAATTATTGTATATAATTCAGTACAGAGCGGTGTAACTGTGACACATGTGTGTCCTGACAAGCAGTATAGAAGTTATAGAAAATGATTTAAAATTATTGTATATAATTCAGTACAGAGCGGTGTAACTGTGACACATGTGTCCTGACAAGCAGTATAGAAGCTATAGAAAAGTATATATATATTATTGTATATATCAGTACAGAGCGGTGTAACTGTGACACATGTGTGTCCTGACAAGCAGTAAAGAAGCTATAGAAAATGATTTAAAATTATTGTATATATATCAGTACAGAGCGGTGTAACTGTGACACATGTGTGTCCTGACAAGCAATATAGAAGCTATAGAAAATGATTTAAAATTATTGTATATAATTCAGTATAGAGCGGTGTAACTGTGACACATGTGTGTCCTGACAAGCAGTATAGAAGTTATAGAAAATGATTTAAAATTATTGTATATAATTCAGTACAGAGTGGTGTAACTGTGACACATGTGTGTCCTGACAAGCAGTACAGAAGTTATAGAAAATGATTTAAAATTATTGTATATAATTCAGTACAGAGCGGTGTAACTGTGACACATGTGTGTCCTGACAAGCAGTATAGAAGCTATAGAAAATGATTTAAAATTATTGTATATAATTCAGGACAGAGCGGTGTAACTGTGACACATGTGTGTCCTGACAAGCAGTATAGAAGCTATAGAAAAGTATATATATATTATTGTATATATCAGTACAGAGCGGTGTAACTGTGACACATGTGTCCTGACAAGCAGTATAGAAGTTATAGAAAAGTATATATATTACTGTATATCAGTACAGAGCAGTGTAACTGTGACCCATGTGTCCTGACAAGCAGTATAGAAGCTATAGAAAATTATTTAAAATTATTGTATATAATTCAGTACAGAGTGGTGTAACTGTGACACGTGTGTCCTGACATATATATATATATTATATACTGGTGGTCCCCAGTCCCCACAATGCAGCACACTGATCAGATATTTGCAGCACACTGAGCACAGATATGGAGTGTTTTCAGGCAGAGAACCTAGCTATTTTCAGCACACTGAGCACAGATTATTTGCAGCACACTGAGCACAGATATTTTCAGCACACTGAGCACAGATTACGGAGCTTTTCATGGAGAGAACGCTGCCACGTCCTCTCCGTTCAATCTCCAAAGCACGAGTGAAAATGGCGGCAACGCGCGGCTCCTTATATAGAATACGAATCTTGCGAGAATCCAACAGCGGGATGATGATGTTCGGGCGCGTTCTGGTTAACCGAGCAAGGTGGGAAGATCCGAGGCTGCCTTGGAACCGTGTAAAATGGGTGAAGTTTGGGGGGGTTCGGATCCCGAGGAACCGAACCCGCTCATCTCTAGTCTAAAATGACACTTCAGTGAACCCTGCTGTGCATGGGCCTCCGAGGCGGTTACTCTGGATATGGGATGCAGTCAGTTTACCTCCAATCAAAATCCCGACGTTCAAAATCCCGACACCAATTGACCGATGGTCAAAATACTGACAAGGTCAAAATCCCGACATGGATAAAATACCGACATTTAAAATACCGACAAGGTCAAAATACCGACATGTAAAATGCCGACAGGTCAAAATACCGACATGAGTTTTTCATGAGTTTTTTCTTTGAAACCCACTTGTTCATACTTTACCATCCCAGTGGACCTGGAGGGGGAATATAATAGTGTGCCGAGCGCAGCGAGGCACCGTGCCCGAAGCATGGCAAACGCAGCGAGCCATGTGAGGGGCCACGGTACACTTTATATGGTGTCCATGTTGACTTATGTCAACATTCACACAAAAAACAAGAATGCATGTCGGTATTTTTACCTGTCGGCATTTTACATGTTGGTATTTTGACCTTGTCGGTATTTTAAATGTCGGTATTTTGTCCATGTCGGGATTTTGACCTTGTCGGGATTTTGACCATCGGTCAATTGGTGTCGGGATTTTGATTGGAGGTATTTCATACCGATCCCCTGGATATTAACTAGTGGTCATAATAATGTGACTTGAACATGTGTGTATATATATATATATATATATATATATATATATATATATGAACAGATAGTATGAGCGCAAATAACAAGGTAAAAGCTTTTTTTAAATATATATATGTGAAAAGTCCCGTGGAACTACAAGTCCAAAGATAAACTAGGAGCAATGTTCCTCAAATTCACTGACTGCCAATATTATTTGGTGGAAGAGACTTGTCAGTGCGCACTTCTGGGATTTCCAGCTGTCGCCTTCCCAATGTTACCCGATCCCGGACGGGTGGTAGTCCTGCCAAAAAATTGAAGAAGCAGGGAGCGCCAATAGTGCATTAAAAGAGTACAGGAATTTTATTTTTATTTAAAAATTCCAAATTGGTGACAAGTAAAACCCGTACCATAAAAGGCGGTCAAACCACCGCTCGTATAACCGGCATATGATTTACCCCACCGTGCAAACGGAATATTCTTAATTCCAAATCCAAACGTCAGACCACGCCCATACGCGTTTCGTCATTCGACTTCGTCAGTAGGCCTGGTCTTTTTTGTTCACAGCAGTTGTATCAATCCTCGCAGTTGGGTGTCAGTACTTGCATCGCCTGGCTGATTATGTTCTCTTTACTGCCATGCAAGAATATGAACTCAGCTTGTTCATGCTGCAAATGTTGGCAGAACTATTAAAATGAGCAGATATGAGCAACACATACAATGAGAAACCTTTGAATAACTGGCCTGCTTGGCACTGATTACGATTTTCCAGTCATTAGCCATGTTTCTTAAAATAAATATTTAATTGGTGTTCTTGCTCATCACCCTGCAAAGTCATGTTTGGAACACAAGGCTAGAAATCAAATACCTGAATTGCCAACAGATCTAGTTTTTCTAAAATAAAGGTCATAATGTCAAACATCTGTAACTGTCTTCCCAACATTTTGCTTTATGCTGTGCTGATTCAAGATGGAAAAGTTTAATCCAGATTACAATCAGCAAAATTCTATATTTGAATATTTACTGCAGTTTGGAAAGTGGAAATGAAGCAATAAATGAATGACGTGATAACAGACTGAAATATGTTTGTAAGTCAGGGAATAAGGGCCATAGTCCAATACATTCCTTGCCAATGAGAAACTGAATCTCGTTCCAAACACATCATCCCAAAACCCCAAAATAAGAGTTCCTAACTATTTGCTAGATCTTTTCTACAATTCAGCCAGACACCAGAAGAAGCCATCTGCTGACCTCTGTGAGATATGTAGAGGACTGGTTCATTCATTTCCAAAGGGCATGGCAGAGAATGTACCAGACGGTGCTTGTAAGACTGCAAATCAGACAACGGACTTATGAATGGTCTCTTCATCTAAAATCAGTAGAAGGATACATAGCAGACCAAATATTCTAATTCTGTCTGCCTGAGCAGGTTTCATTATTCTAATAGGGAAATCATTACACCCATGTTACCTATTCGATTTTAACAAGCAGCTCTATAAAAGCCTATTATTATATTTTTTTTTTGCACCATGTTATTAAACACATGTAATTATTAAAAATTCTATTTTTATGGAAAAAATTGATTTTCAACTAAATGTCACTATTGAGTTTTCATCTGCCACAAGAAACAGAGTTTGTATGGATGTTGCATACCTACAGGGCCAGCTCCAGGCATGTTCCAATAGAGCGGCCGCGCAGGGCGCCACCCTTAAACGTATTGGAGCCTGCCAGGAGCCAGGAGTAAGACAGGTTCTGCAGCACTGCACTTGCTGTTTCTGTGTGTGCCGATGAGGGGAAGTGCTGTGGGCGGGACAAACTCATCTGCGCGCGCTGAGCGGCGCCAGCGTCCGCCGGCAGATGTCGATGCAGCACAGCGCGCACAGAGTAGCTTTGCCTTAGTCTGCCCACAGCACTCCCCCTTGTTGGCACACACAGCCACTGATAGGAGCGGGCCGCGGGACGGACGCTGCTGCAGACTCAGTGCAGCTGTCCCACGGCCGAACACACGTGGCGGCATTGTGTATCTGGCACTCTGGGGGCAAGTGTATCTGGCAATCTGTGGGCAAGTGTATCTGGCACTCTGAGTGCACGTGTATCTGGCACTCTTGGGGCACATGTATCTGGCACTCTGGGTGGCACGTGTATCTGGCACTCTGGGGTACACGTGTATCTGGCACTGTGGTGGGCACATGTATCTGGCACTGCTAGGGGCATATAAAGTGTATCTAGCACTGCTGGGGGCATATAAAGCGTATCTGGCACTGCTGGGGGCATATTACGTGTATCTGGCACTGCACTACTGGGGGCATATAATGAGTATCTGGCACATTGGGGGAATATAATGTGTATCTGGCACTGTGGGGGAATATAATGTGTATCTGGCAATGCTGGGGGCATATAATGTGTATCTGGCATTGTGGGGGCATATAATGTGTATCTGGCACTGGGGGGGGCATATAAAGTGTATCTGGCACTGTGGGGGCATATAAAGTATATCTGGCACTGTGGGGGCATAGAAAGTGTATTTGGCACTGCTGGGGGCATATAATGTGTATCTGGCACTGCTGTGGACATATAATGTGTATCTGGCACTGTGGGGGCATATAACGTGTATCTGGCACTGTGGGGGCTTATAATGTGTATTTGGCACTTCTGGGGTATATAATGTGTATCTGGCACTGTGGGGGCGTATAATGTGTATCTGGCACTGCTGGTGGCATATAATGTGTATCTGGCATTGTGGGGGCGTATAATGTGTATCTGGCACTGCTGGGTGCGTATAATGTGTGTCTGGCACTGCACTACTGGGGGCATATTATGTGTATCTAGCACTGCTGGGGGCATATAATGTGTATCTTGCACTGTGGGGGCATATAATGTGTATCTGGCACTGTGGGGGCATATCATGTGTATCTGTCACTTTACTGCTGTGGACATGTGTATCTGTCACTGGGGGGATCATATAATTTGTATCTGGCACTACTGGGGTGTATGTGTATTTGGCACTACTGGGGGCGCGTGTATATCTGGAACTGCACACTGTAATGGAGACATTATTTTTAAAGTACGCTACTGTGGGTGTTATGTGTAAGGCTGCTAATTGTGTGTATAGAGGGGTGTGAAAATATATTTATAGTCTGATTATATAAAGTTGTGAAGCCACACCCACTTTTACAGGGGTGCGCGTATGGGAGGGGGGCACTTTCAAATTTTCTCACTCAGGGTGCTAGTAGGCCTGGAGCCGGCCCCGCATACCTATCACTTGCTGAACTGGATAGCTTTACTTTGCAAGTCCTGGTTGTCATCTTGCGTAAGTCAAGTGGTCATTGAATAGCTGCCCATTCTTTCTTTCACCACCATACTGTTCATCAATAAAGCTGACCACATTTTTAATCACCATGTCTTGTATTTTGTCTTTATTACTTAGATAAGGTGTTACCCCAGTAATTCCTACCATCCAACGCAGAGAGATTGATCAGATGCCTATTCCCTACTTCATCGCAATTTTTGTGGCAATATTTCCAGACATGACCCATTTCATGTGATATGCAATGTTCTTTGTACCAATTTTACAAACTTATTTTCCAGTATCCTAACCTAAATTCATTTTCTGATGTTAATAAATGTTCTGTGATAGGAGCCACATCTTACAGAGGAAAACACGCAGAGCTGGCTATCACAGAAAAGGACAAACTGATAGTGTACCTCAGCTAAACTCATATAAACACTCTCAAGGGGAAATGTATCAAACCTAGAGATGGACAAGCGGAGAAGATTCCCCTCAGCAACCAATTAACTATTAACTATCATTTACTTGATAAATGCTAGCTACAGGTAGATGCGGATTGATTGATTGATTGATTGATTGATTGATTGATTGATTGATTAATTCATTCATTCATTGGGCAACTTCCCCACTTGTCCAATTCCTCACTCTTTAGGAGACTTGATACATTCCCCCTGAGGCTAAGGTTGGTAGTCTGTGGCAAAATTTGCTGGGACTTGTAGTATAATAGCTAATGAGATAAAGGCTGGTAAAGTAAAGGGACTGTGCGTGTCACAATTACAACCAAAATCTACCCAGCAATGCTACACTTAAAAATGTAGTCTTCAACTTGATATGAACTCTGTGCTGACATATTTGCTTTAAACTACTGTATAAGTTAAATTCCACACTGAATTGACATGTAAAATATATACTGTTATTGCATCATAGCCAAGGTCTCATTTTTTATTGCATTGCACACAAGGAAGCAAGTAACTATTGAATGGGAGAAGAAAAGAAAAAAAACATTTGACTGTTTAGTTTATCTTGAGGAAACATGTTTCATGAATACTGAACTGAGGCAGTATTGTGGAGCTTTAAATTGGCCTTAAAAACAAGCTTGCTTATTAATTAGAGCAGTAGCTACAGAAGTGTAACATATGACTGGGATGCTGGGGGAGCACAGCTGATGGGGCATCAACAAGGAATTAGTGTTGTTATTATTATTATTTTATTCTTTAATTAGCAGGATTATTTTACTATTAGGGCTGTGCGTCAGGGTGCAGCCTTCTCAGTCTCGCTGTCCTACTGCCAAGTCTCAATCACCTTTTTGACACTGTCCTCTTCCTCTACCTCTTCTCATAATGTGATAAGTCATCAAAGAAAGAGGTGGTATGTTTGTAGCTAGCTATGATTCGGAGAACTTTGCGAGCTTTTTCCAGGGCCACCTGTCGCTGAAATGATGGGTTTATCAAACTGTGCATGTCCTGTTTAAACAACATAAGGGTGGGTGGAAGGTCCCAAGGACAATTCCATCTTGTGCATCTTTTTTTTCTTTCTATGATGTGCTCTTTGGGGCCTATTTTTTTTTAAACTGCCATCCTGTCTGCCACTCCTAGATGGGCCAGGTGTTTGTGCCACTCACTTGTGTCGCTTATCTTAGTCATCTGGCTACCTCGGTGCAACCTTTTGGCCTAAAAACAATATTGTGAGGTGTTCAGAATAGACTGGAAATGAGTGGAAATTAATGTCATTGAGGTTAATAATACCGTAGGTGTTATGAGCCTGTTTTGCATTTTGGTTATGTATTTTATGTTATACTTCTGTTTCTGTTCCCCTTGGTTTTTATGGGGTGTCCGGAGTCCACCCTTAAGGAGGGGGTACTGTTATGAACCACAAGCAGTGGTTCATTCCTGTTTGCTTTCTGTTTATGAATTTTATGTTATAATGCTGTTTGCATGCCAGGATTTCTCTTGTACTGGTTTAGAAGACTCTTGTTGGTCGCCGGTGGTGAGGCTGTGTAACTGCAGCCTGTTTCTATGTGTTAAGCCTCACCTGTCATATATTTGGTCATTATGTGGTGAGTCTCTGTACTGTAGTCTGGCTCTTGTCTGTGTACCTCACCTGCCTGTATTTTGGCCATTACCTTGTGCCTGGTTCCAGCCATACTGATTGGGGCGTGTTTCCCCTATTACCCAGCTAGCCCTGCAGGGCTGGTGATAGAAGTTTGTCATGATACCAGTATGTTCCTGTGAGAACATTCAGCTTCCTGTGGAGTTTGTATCCTGCGTCCGGAGTATTCCTGATTGCAGCCAGTCCATTCCTGTGTCCTGTGTCGTGGTTTCTGGAGCCTGGTCCTGGGAATCTGTTCCAGCTTCCGGTCCAGTGATCCTGAACCTTCAGCCTTGGGGTCCTGTTCCTTTTGCATACACACTTCGTGGTGTCTTGAGTAGCGGCTTTGCCGCACTGTTTGGCTGAAGTCTTATTTTATTTATTTGTGCTTGCTTTGGTGTTTTCTGCAAAGGTTTACGCCATTGCTGTCCTAGCCGAAATACAACGGTGTCGTGTTTGGTATCTGGACAGCGTCGCTTTTGTTACAGTTTGTCTTTGCGGCCGCGCCGCACATACAGTCGTTGTAGTGTTCAGTAGTTTCCCCTATCTTTGTAGTTCTGTTTTAGTTAGAGGTTCCCTATGTTCTCTTTCAGTCTTGGTTTATGCCTTGTCTCCAATTAAGACCGGGGGGCATCAGAGTTGGGAAGACCTAATCCGCCCTTCAAACGCGGCTGCCATGGGCTCAAGAACACATAGTCTCACAGGCGTAGACCAACCACGTGGGAGAGACAACGGAGTCAAGGTTTCCATAGGGGTTGCTGCAAAACGCAGTTCTAGCTGCAGCATCACGTTCCTGTACTCGGAGCTTGTCCACCCTGTCTCTTGAGTACCGAGTACATTGAACGTAACAGTAGGATCAAAATTACCCCCAAATGCTGTGATTTTAGCTGGGGGTTTTTTTTTTTCAAAATAATCCAGATCTAAAACCAAAAACCGAAAGGGTGGTTTTGGCAAAACCAATCCAGATCCAAAACACGAGCGGAGATCCAGATCTAAAACCAAAACACAAAACCCGAAAAGTGTCCGCCGCACATTTCTACTAAACATAGCTGCAAAATAGAATTGTTCTGACTCATTTAACAAATGTAGAAGTATGGGTAGATTATTCAGATATTAAAAACGTGATTGGCTGCTTCAACTGCCGATCGGGGTTCCCATGAGCATGAGGGTATTATCCCCAGCACCACTACTTTACCATGCAAGTCTCCTATCTGTCCTTGTACATGATATCCCTCTTAAGTTACTGATTCATCAGCTGTTATACTCCCTCTGTGACAAGGTGTAATGAGTGTATTCTTTCAGCAACCCTCTTTTACTCAGGTATCAGTTAATGAAAGTAACTTGGGTGGCGACTCTTACACCAGTGACTATAGCTGCCCATACACCTAAAGATTTATTGTCAAATCTGACTGGTTGGAACATAAATCTGGTAATGTATGGGAGCAACTGACAATTGACCATTTGCTCCCAAACACTGAAAAAACAGATAAAAATGGTCAATCAGTAACATTGGTTAAATCCATTTCATTTAACCAATTTGTCTGAAAGACCATTTTTGTCCGTTTTCCGGCATTTCAGAGCAAATGTTCAATTGTCATTTGTTCCCATACATTACTAGATTTTCGTTCCAACCAGCCAGATGGGACAATAGATCTTTAGGTGTATGGGTAGCTTAAGGCCCAGATTTATGAAGCCTTGGGGAGTGATAAATTGCACAGTGATAAACTACCAACCAATCAGCTCCTAACTGTAATTTTTAAAACACATCCTGAAACATGACAGCTAGGAGCTGCAAAAAAATTTAAAATGTAAATATAAATTCACCATTTGAAATAAAAACAATAAAAATAACAACTTTTTCTAGAAAGTTTGACAGAATGGCCCTCATTCCGAGTTTTTCGCTCGCTAGCTGCTTTTAGCAGCTGTGCAAACGCCAAGCTGCCGCCCTCTGGGAGTGTATCTTAGCTTAGCAGAAGTGCGAACGAAAGGATCGCAGCGCTGCTGCAAAAACAGATTGTGTAGTTTCTGAGCAGCTCCAGACCTACTCCTAGCTTGCGATCACTTCAGACTATTTAGTCGGCCAGCCACGCCTGCGTTTCTCCAGGCACGCCTGCGTTTGTATCTGAGACGCCTGCGTTTTTACACACACTCCCCAAAAACGGTCAGTTACCTCCCAAAAACACCCACTTCCTGTCAATCACTCTGCGGCCAGCAGTGCGACTGAAAAGCGTCGCTAGACCATGTGTGAAACTGCAATGGCTTTTGTGAAAGTACGTCGCGCGTGCGCATTGCGCCGCATACGCATGCGCAGAAGTGCCACTTTTTTACCTAATCGTTGCGCTGCGAACAAAAACAGCTAGCGAACAACTAGGAATGACCCCCAATATGTGGCGATATGCAGATAAGGATACAGAAACACAAAACTCTCTCCGTCCCACGAGTACTAAAATGGGTTACACATACTTTTTTATTTTAATTTAAAAAAATTTACCAAACATTTTGCTGTCTGTGACCTCACAATTGATACAGTAGTCTGGAAATATTAAAATCTAATCATACTTAAGTATGAGGAATGTATATGCAGTAATGTTTATTGTAACATAGTAACATAGTAAGATAGTAACATAGTTTTTGAGGTTGAAAACAGACAATTTGTCCATCGAGTTCAACCTATCTGTATTATATTTAGGACTAATTTTGTCTGTTGCTAATGTCGGCCGTTATGTTTATTCCTCTTTTTTTTTTTTACTATAGTGCGTGACTACGCACCATAATCCTGTTGTGTCTCCTCTTTTTCAGTGCAAACATGCCAAGCCCTGCAAGCCTTTCCTCGTATTCCAGCGTTTCCATCCTCTTAATTAGTTTGGTCGCCCGCCTCTGAACCTTTTCTAGTTCCAGGATAGCCTTTTTGTAGTATGGTACCCAAAATTGTGGCCTCACTAGGGATTTATATAATGGAAATATAACACACCCATCCCTTGCGTCAATAACCCACTTTATACATGCAAATACCTTGTTAGCCTTCTTTGCAGCAATCCTACTTTGGGTACCGCTGCTTAGTTTGCTATCTATGTGAACACCTAAGTCTTTCTCCATTACAGCATCACCTAATTTTACCCCATTTAATATGTAGATGTTATTTTTGTTCTTCCTACCAAAGTGCATTACCTTACACTTGTCTGTATTGAAGCTCATTCTCCATTTTGCTGCCCATGCTTCCAGTTTGACTAAGTCATTCTGAAGAGACTCAGCATCTCCCTCCGTATTTATAACCTTACACAATTTGTTATCGGCTGCAAAAATTGACACCACTCTCTCCAGATCTACTGCTAGATCGTTAATAAAATGTTGAACAATAGCGGTCCTAATACAGACCCTTGTGACACACCACTTATTACTTCAGTCCAATTTCAAAAAGTTCCATTTACCACAACGCGCTGCTCCCTATTATCTAACTAATTTCTGACCCAAGTGCATATTGTGCTCCCTAGCCCTAGTTCTTATAACATGTAGATAAGTCTCATGTGTGGTACTGTGTCAAAAGCTTTAGCAAAGTCTAAAAAGATTACATTGACCTCCTTACCCTGATCAAGGTTTGCACTAACCATTTCATAAAAGCCTAGTAAGTTTGTTTGACATGATCTTTCCTTCACAAATCCATGTTGGTTCCTATTAATAACTTTATTGGCTTCAATGAACTTCTGTATACTGTCCTTTATAATACTTTCCAGGACTTTCCCCCACTATAGTTGTAAGACCAACTGGTCTATAATTACCCGGTTCAGCTTTACTTCCCTTTTTGAATATTGGCACTAATTCCGCTATATGCCAGTCTTTGGGAACCATGCCTGTTTTAAGTGAGTCATTGAAGATTAAAATAGTGGTCTTGCTAGTTTGGAGTAAACCTTGGGTGAATTCCATCAGGACCAGGTGACTTATTAATCTTAATTTTTTTTATCGGTCACAGACTACCTCCTCACTTAAATTAGCACTTAGTAGTTAGACATTATCTTTGTTGCGATTGTGTGTTAATCCCTGCATCTGGTCCTGTCTTGTGAATACTGATGAGAAAAATTCAGTTAATTTGTCCGCAATGTCATTATCGTTTTTGATTAAGACTCCCAGCTTGTCCTTTAAAGGGCCTATACTCTCCTTCTTTAATCTTTTGCTGTTGATATATTTTTAAAAAATTGAGGGGATTGATTTGCTTTCCTTTGCTACCAGCTTTTCAGTTTCGACTTTAGCTGCTCTTATTTCTTTTTTGCATGTTCTGTTACAATCCTTATAGTGCTGAAATGACTCCGCATTCCCGTCTGATTTGAATTTTTTGAATACTCACCTTTTTTTGCCCATAAGTTCCTTTTTTTTTGTTAAGCCACATTGGTTTGGAATTTTTAGTCCTTTGTTTGCTGCCCATGGGAATAAATTTGCGAGTATTACTAACGAGCAGGGATTTAATACCTCCCATTTCTCCATAGCATTTTTTCCTTGAAACAAAATTTCCCTTAAAGCTTCCCTCATCATGTCAAAGTTGGCTTTGCTAAAGTTTAGAGTTTTAATTGAGCCAATATAGGACTGTTTATGAAAACTGATATTGAATGGGACCATATTGTAGTCCCATGGGCTCCCCTACTATAATATTTGATATCAATTCCCCATTGTTAGTTAATACCAGATCTAAGATTGCATTGTACGTAGTTGGTTACTCGATTAGTTGAAGAAAGTAGTACCGCACAGCATTGTGGGACTGACAGATGCTATGGGTCATAATTGACCTCTAGTGTCTGTCTATGGCAGATCCAAGGAGAGGAGAGGAGCGGCGCCGGTGGAGGTCTGCAGCGGTCGGGAGCAAGGAAAGTAAGTATTCTTTTTTTTCATTTTCAGCGGCGCTACTCGACTGTACAGGGGGCGTAACTGACCATGCCCCCTGTATGAAGCCACGCCCCTATTTCCCACCTGGGGCGCTAAAAGGGCAAGAACCGGCCCTGACTGAATATGCACTTATCAAAGTGCAGAAGACAACTTCTGGTGCTCTAAATAAAGGATAATAGTAATAATCAGAGGGGAAGAGAAAGTTGATCAATATTTTCTATTATCATGTAGTCACTGACCAGCCTCAAAGTGGCTGGTGTCCTGTCTACATTTTAAACTGGACAATTACTCCAATCATGTAAATAGACAAAAGTAGCAGCACTTGCATACTTATAAATTAATTAATTAACATGACGGATTGTCTGGATAAAATATTTTATAGGATTTAATAAATAATTTTATATTCACATTAAAAAATTAAATTCATATACTGTACACCCACCCAGCATATATAATAATCACATATACTTGTGCTTGTTCCTATAATAAATCTTAACTGTGGCTAGGGAGAAAATGCAATATATAACATAATAGTGAAAGCAAGTGGTGCAGCTTTACACATTCAGTGATAACAAAATTGCTTACACAATAATGATGTACCAAATACTTCCAAATTTCAAATAGATAGTCATACACTTTCCTTTGGATAATCGGTGCTATGAATAAAGAGGAACACTAAACATAGTGCAATCCTGTTGATAATATATGTGAATCTTTATTTGTTACTGGTCCTACTCACATGAAGGAACAAGCAAAATTGCATGTAGAAATCAAGACTCTGGATAAGCACCATTCCACTTCATAAATATGTTAAACACATATTTCTTCAGGCACTTGAAATATAAAATAATAATACAGTAGTGCAATACCATCTGTGAATGTAGTTAAAAAGAATTTTAATAAAATACACTCACAAACACTGATTAAAAACGGCATATAACAAAGAGGTGCTGAGGAGACGTCTGGGGAGCAAGATACCGCAATCTGCAATTACAGGAGTATAGTCACCAAAAGTCCCGGTTACTCAGGTGTCCCCCAGGTTACTTATCATGGCCTCCAGCTCCCTGGTTCTCAGAACGGCACACACGATCCCCTGCTTGAGCGCTTTCGGATAAATATCCTTCTTCTGAAGCATAAGGGACAACCGTACTGCTAGCTTTAAATACTGTCCTGATTACAAATGTGGAACAGCTGTAACTGGACGTGCCACTAGTGTCCTCCCGGCGGCTGATTCCGCGTCACAGGAAGTGACTTTTTTTGCGTTCCATTCACATTCCTGGAAGGCACATCACTGGAAGTGGCGTTTGCGTGCCATAGCAATCAAGCTATGCATTCCAGCTCACGATACTTGCGTTCCATATTATATAAAGAATCCAAGTCTCTCATAAGAAAATCCATGGGCACCAAAACATAAAAACAAATATAATAAACAACATTTGATTGGACATAGTGAAATTGCTCAAGACAATTAATGTTCATTGAAATAAATGAAGAGATAAAAGAAATATAAGAACCTACAGGAATCACTTAAGTTTGAAGTCACTATTAAGCCCTGATGGTACTATCTGAAGACCCTGAAGGTCTTTAGAATGTATATCCATTTAATTTCGGTTTTGGAAAGGATCACATCAATTTCTTTATTACGTGGTATTGGGCTAATTGATTGAATCCCCCAGAAGGACTTAAAGTGACATGGTTTGCATGCATGTTTTAACTTAAAGTGCTTGGAGACTGTATGAGTATCCAAGCCCTTTTTTTACATTATAAATATGTTCAGATAGTCTGGTTTTAAGATTCCTACCAGTCTTTCTGACATATATTAAGATATTAAGCCACAGTCACACTCTAGTGCATAGATAACATTTCTCGAATTGCATATAATGAAATCCCTTATAGGATAAGTGGTACTTCTCACTGTAAATTCTTTCATTTTATTGACTCCCTTTGTGCATTTACACATTGCATAAAGCCAGCATCTGTAAAACCCTTTACTTTTGATGCTACTTCTTTTAGGTGCTTCAATTGAGCTATGTACCAATTTATCTTTCAGGGATTTTGATCTCCTATAGATAAATCTAGGCTTATCTGGTAATAAAACACCTAAAATGGGGTCTTTACTAAGTACCTTCCAGTGTTTCTTCATAATGAATTCAATTTCTTTATGCTGAGAATGAATATTAGAGACAAAAGACCATTTAAGAGTATTTTCTTTAGACTTCTCTCGATTAGTACCTTGTATTAGATCTATTCTATTCACTATACTAGTTTTCTCCTTAGCCTTTGTTAATGCTTCCATGGTGTATCCTTTCTCAATGAAACATTCGCATAATTCTCTCGTCTGAACCTCACAAACCTTTGGGTCTGTGCAATTACGTTTAATTCTCAAAAATTGGCTATATGGTATCCCATCGTGCCAATGCTCATGATGTTGACTAGCCCTCTCAATAAAACTATTGGAGTCGGTGGGTTTACAATATAATTTAGTATTAAGTGATCCATTTTCTATATAGATACATAGATTCAAATAAATTATTTCTTTCTGGCTTACAGTGGTAGTCAATTTTATATTAAATTGATTATTACCAAGAAATTCAATAAAAGAATCCAACTTTTATCCCATACAAACAACAAATCATCAATGTAGCGATGCCACAGCACCAGGCCCACCCCCAGCCCATCCCCATGCCACACTACAAGATCCTCCCAGTAGGCCATGAAGAGATTAGCATAGCTAGGGGTGAATCTGGTGCCCATGGAGGTCCCCACATGCTGAAAGTAATAAAAGCCATTAAAGGCGAAATAATTACTTCTTAATATAAATTTTATACCATCCAAAATAAAAGCCTTTAAATCGGCAGGATAATCAGATAGTTTAAGAAAATAGGATACTGCCTTTATACCTTTATCCTCTTCTATGATTGTATAGAGTGTGGATACAGCAGCACTTAAAAGTATATAATTATCCTTCCATCTTAAATCATCCTGTATCTTTAAGATAGGATTTGGTTGTTTAACCAAAGGTTGCAAATAATGATCAATAAGCATTGACAAATTAGAGGTTATGCTATTCATCCCCAATACTATAGGCCTCCCTGGTGGACGAATAGGATCCTTATGGACCTTTGGTAAGCAATATATTGTAGGAATTGAAAGATGTTGGATATTAATAAATTCAAATTCATCCTTTGTTATGACTAGAGATGTGCACCGAAAATTTTTTGGGTTTAGTGTTTTGGTTTTGGATTCAGTTTCGCGGCCGTGTTTAGGATTCGGACGTATTTTGGCAAAACCTCCCTGAAATTTTTTTGTCGGATTCGGGTGTGTTTTGGATTCAGGTTTTTTCAAAAACCCCTCAAAAACAGCTTAAATAATAGAATTTGGGGGTAATTTTGATCCTATAGTATTATTAACCTCAATAACCATAATTTCCACTCATTTCCAGTCTATTCTGAACACCTCACACCTCACAATATTATTTTTAGTCCTAAAATTTGCACCGAGGTCGCTGGATGACTAAGCCGAGCGACCAAGAGGGCGGCACAAACACCTGGCCCATCTAGGAGTGGCACTGCAGTGTCAGACAGGATGGCACTTTAAAAAAATTGGCCCCAAACAGCACATGATACAAGAGAAAAAGAGGTGCACTGTGGTCACTGGACGGCTAAGCTAAGCGACACAAACACCTCAATATCACAGGAATTATTCGTTCTAATCAATGGTATTATTGGTCCAAATCACTGGAAGAAAATGACAAAATCACAGGAATTATTTGTTCTAATCATTGGTATTATTGGTCAAAATCACTGGAAGAAAATGACAAAATCACTGGAATCATTTGGCAAGATCACTGTAATTAATAATTAATTATAAATCACTGATATTAATTGGTAAAATCTCGCTATCGCCTGCCTAGTGAAGTGGTCTAGATGGGATTTCTTACCGGGGACACAATAACTTCATCAATTGTCTAAATCCCAATGCACTAATGGCGGAAAACGGGCGCACGTCTAACAGCGCACTGCTTATACTGAGAACTGATTATACTGATCAATCACTGATTATACTGAGCACTGATTTTACTGAGCACTGATGATACTACAGAGAACTGACACTGAGCAGTGAGAACAGCACTGGACTATTGTACTGTAGTATACTGGTCACCACAATGCTGCACTGTACTACTATATACTGCTCACAACAATGCAGCACAGATATGGATACTTGAGTGACACGGAGCTGCAAGATACAGCAATGGCCTACTGTACTGTACAACTATATACTGTTGGTCACCAAAATGCTGCACTGTACTACTATATATACTGCTCACAAAAATGCAGCACAGATATGGAATGGATACTTGCAGTGACACAGAGCTGCAAGATACAGCAATGGCCTACTGTACTGTACAAATATATACTGTTGATCACCAAAATGCTGCACTGTACTACTATATATACTGCTCACAAAAATGCAGCACAGATATGGAATGGATACTTGCAGTGACACAGAGCTGCAAGATACAGCAATGGCCTACTGTACTGTACAACTATATACTGTTGGTCACCAAAATGCTGCACTGTACTACTATATATACTGCTCACAAAAATGCAGCACGGATATGGAATGGATACTTGCAGTGACACAGAGCTGCAAGATACAGCAAAGGCCTACTGTACAACTATATACTGTTGGTCACCAAAATGCAGCACACTGAGCACAGATATTTGCAGCACACTGAGCACAGATATGGAGCTTTTCAGGCAGAGAACGTAGATATTTGCAGCACACTGAGCACAGATATTTGCAGCACACTGAGCACAGATATTTGCAGCACACTGAGCACAGATATGGAGCTTTTCAGGCAGAGAACGTAGCCACGTCCTCTCCGTTCAATCTCCAATGCACGAGTGAAAATGGCGGCGACACGCGGCTCTTTATATAGAATACGAATCTCGTGAGAATCCGACAGCGGGATGATGACGTTCGGCCCCGTTCGGGTTAACCGAGCAAGGCAGGAAGATCCGAGGCTGCCTCAGAACCGTGTAAAATAGGTGACATTCGGGGGGGTTCAGATCTCAACGAACCAAACCCGCTCATCTCTAGTTATGACGCCTTTAAATAGAGCTTCTGTAGTCAATAAATGTTAAGATTCGCTAATACTCATAGTGGGATCTGATTTTACTTTTGAATTAGTTTTCGCACAAAGGGAGTGAATAAAATGAAAGAATTTACAGTGAGAGGTACCACTTATTTAATAAGGGATTTCATTACATGCAATTCGAGAAATGTTATCTATGCACTAGAGTGTGACTGTGGCTTAATATATGTCAGAAAGACTGGTAGGAATCTTAAAACCAGACTATCTGAACATATTTATAATGTAAAAAAAGGGCTTGGATACTCATACAGTCTCCAAGCACTTTAAGTTAAAACATGCATGCAAACCATGTCACTTTAAGTCCTTCTGGGGGATTCAATCAATTAGCCCAATACCACGTAATAAAGAAATTGATGTGATCCTTTCCAAAACCGAAATGAAATGGATATACATTCTAAAGACCTTCAGGGTCTTCAGATAGTACCATCAGGGCTTAATAGTGACTTCGAACTGAAGTGGTTCCTGTAGGTTCTTATATTTCTTATATCTCTTCATTTATTTCAGTGAACATTAATTGTCTTGAACAATTTCACTATGTCCAATCAAATGTTGTTTATTATATTTGTTTTTATGTTTTGGTGCCCATGGATTGTCTTATGAGAGACTTGGATTCTTTATATAATATGGAACGCAAGTATCGTGAGCTGGAATGCATAGCTTGATTGCTATGGCACGCAAACGTCACTTCCAGTGACGTGCCTTCCAGGAATGTGAATGGAACGCAAAAAAAGTCACTTCCTGTGACGCAGAATCAGACGCCGGGAGGACACTAGTGGCGCGTCCAGTTACAGCTGTTCCACATTTGTAGTCAGGACAGTATTTAAAGCTAGCAGTACGGTTGTACTTTATGCTTCAGAAGAAGGATACTCATCCGAAAGCAGGGAATCGTGTGTGCCGTTCTGAGAACCAGGGAGCTGTAGGCCATGATAAGTAACCTGGGGGACACCTGAGTAACCGGGACTTTTGGTGACTATACTCCTGTAATTGCGGATTGCGGTATCTTGCTCCCCAGACGTCTCCTCAGCACCTCTTTGTTATATGCCGTTTTTAATCAGTGTTTGTGAGTGTATTTTATTAAAATTCTCTTTAACTACATTCAAAGACGGTATTGCACTATTATTATTTTATGTTTCAAGTGCCTGATGGAGGAAATATGTGTTTAACATATTTATGAAGTGGAATGGTGCTTATCCAGAGTCTAGATTTCTACATGCAATTTTGCTTGTTCCTTCATGTGAGTGGGACCAGTAACAAATAAAGATTCACATATATTATCAACAGGATTGCACTATGTTTAGTGTTCCTCTTTATTTATAGCACCGATTATCCAAAGGAAAGTGTATGACTATCTATTTGAAGTTTGGAAGTATTTGGTACATCGTTATTGTGTAAGCAATTTTGTTATCACTGAATGTGTAAAGCTGCACCACTTGCTTTCACTATTTTGTTATATATTGTTCACCGTCCAAAACCACGGTGAAGGTTTATCTGTGTGACTAAGGGCTGCTACTGACATTAAGCGCATTAAGGGTCTCTCCTTGCTTTTAGAGAGAAAATGCAGTTCAATAACCTCTTTGGTATAGGGGACAGTTCATCAGGGATGGTAGTTTACTACAATTATCACCGCTGGAGGAAGAATCTTGTGGTCACTAGGTATACGGTGTCCTGAGGGTTTCCGACCACAAGCACTGGAGGTTATGCAGGTTCCTTGATGGTAGGCCTCTTGACTAAAGCTCAGAAATTGGTCAAAGCATTAGGTGGTAGCATTCAATGCTGGTCAATGGGTGGGAAAGAACAACTGATGTGTTTTGCTGTATTAATACATTCAGCTTCTGCAGTACAAACAGTTATTTCTAGTGATACATAACCAAACCACCCAATGTTCACATTTTGACAGGTTATAAAGGGTTTTACCAACCAGAAATATGGTGACATGTGCATAACTACCATACAGCTGTCTGTGCATTGCTTTTGATCACTTGAAAGCAAACCTATAGCTAAAGCTGGCCATGCACATGCCGGGATGCGGTCAGGATTCCGGCCCTCAAAATCCCGGCACCGGAATCATGACACACGGCCAGAATGCAGGCGTCGGAACCAGTGGCGTAACTAGAAATTTTTCTCCCCCAAGCCAAAAAATTCTTCGGCGCCCCCCCCATCCCCCATAATTGGCACTATTAAAGGGATAAATGTGCGCGCCGCAAAATAGGGTGTGTGGCTTCGTTGGGATGGGCGTGGCTTCACATAAAGGGGCGTGGCATTGCAGGAAAAGACTACGTTATACCCCAGTTTTCCAACCTGCACGCCCAGACGTTAGCCACCACAGGGAAGAAAAATAATCCTGATTCATGCCCCTTACATTATTTGTCATTTTTCCTCCTTATAGTAATACCCAGTATACATTATGCCACATACTGCAATGGCCCTTAGACATTATGCCACACACAATAATGCACATGACACAATATGCACACACCATAATGCCCCCGACACATTATGCCACACACCGTAATGCCCCCGACACATTATGACAGGAATCGCAATGCCCGTTATACATTATGCTACACACTGCAATGCCCCTGATACATTATACCACATACCACAATGCCCGTGATATAGTATACAACACACCGTAATGCCTGACACATTATGACAGGAATCGCAATGCCCGTTATACATTATGCTACACACTGCAATGCCCCTGATACATTATACAACAATGCCCGTGATATAGTATACAACACACCGTAATGCCTGATACATTATGACACACACCACAATGTCCGTGATACATTATGCCACACACTGCAATGCCCGTTATACATTATGCCACACTGCAATGACCCTGAGACATTATACCACATACCACAATGCCCGTGATATAGTATGCCACACACCGTAATGCCTGTGACACATTATGACACACACCGCAATGTCCGTGATACATTATGCCACACACCGTAATGCCCATTGCACATTAAGTCCTACAGTAAGGCTTCTAATTACTTTTAAATTACCTGCTCGTTGCCAGGGGTTTCATGCACTGGGTGTCATGCTCGTTGCCAGGGGTTTCATGCACTGGGTGTCATGCTCGTTGCCAGGGGTTTCATGCTCTTGGTTCCATGCACGGTGCCAGGGGTTTTCATGCTCAGGGTGTCATGCTCGTTGCCAGGGGTATCATGCACTGGGTGTCATGCTCGTTGCCAGGTGTTTCATGCACTGGGTGTCATGCTCGTTGCCAGTGGTTTCATGCACTGGGTGTCATGCTCGTTGCTAGGGGGTAGTGCTTGTTGCTAGGGCTGTGCTCCCAGTGCCATATATGTCCCCAGTGCCAGATATTACCCCACGGTGCCAGGTACTCACATGACCCCAGTGCACAATATAGCCCCCCCCTGTGTGCCAGGTACACATATACCCCCCCAGTGCCACATATGCCCCCCAGTGCCAGATATTCCTCCTCAGTGCCACATATGCCCCCAGTGCCAGATATTCCCCCCCAGTGCGATATTCCCCCACAGTGCCACATATGCCCCCAGTGCCAGATTTCCACCCCCAGTGCCACATATGCCCCCAGTGCCAGATATTCCCCTCCAGTGCCAGATATGCTCCCAGTGCCAGATTCCCCCCCGCCAGTGCCACATATGCCCCCAGTGCCACATATGCCCCCAGTGCCACATATGCCCCCCAGTGCCACATATGCCCCCAGTGCCAGATATTCCCCCCAGTGCCACATATGCTCCAAGTGCCAGATCCCCCCCCCCAGTGCCACATATGCCCCCAGTGCCAGATATTCCCCCCCCAGTGCCAGATATGCTCCCAGTGCCAGATTCCCCCCCCCCCAGTGCCACATATGCCCCCAGTGCCAGATATTCCCCCCAGTGCCACATATGCCCCCAGTGCCAGATTTCCTCCCCCCCCAGTGCCACATATGCCCCCAGTGCCAGATTCCCCCCCCCCCAGTGCCACATATGCCCCCAGTGCCAGATATTCCCCCCCAGTGCCATATATGCCCCCTCAGTGCGTGCCCCTCCCCCGCCGCCGCTGGTTTGTGTTGGAGGGACACGGAGGGCACAGCGCGCGCCTCTCCTGTGTCCCTCCTGCATCATCTCCGGCGGCCGCAGGTCTAATAGAAGAAGTTCCGGTTCGTGAGCCAATCAGAGCTCACGAACGGCACTTCGTTTATTAGACCCGCGGCCGCCGGAGATGATGCAGGAGGGACACAGGAGAGGCGCGCGCTGTGCCCTCCGTGTCCCTCCAACACAGCAGGGAGGGTTAGTAGGAGCAGATTGACATGCGGACGCTCGTCCGCATGTCAATCTGTGCTAAATCAGTGGCGCCCCCGCAGCCCCTCGCCCCCAAGCCACCGCGAGAACTGCGGGGGCAGTAGTTACGCCACGGAACTCCAACTTCACTTGAAATGCCAACAACAGAATACCAACTGCTGACATCTTAAATGTAAGTATGCCAGAGACTCCTAGGTTTTGCACATGGGGGGAGGTTAGGTTTAGGCTGCACGGGAAGGAGTTATGGTTAGGTTGTGGGGAAGGGAGGGTTAGGGTTAGGCACCCCCAAGGATGGTTAGGGATAGACAGTGGGGAAGGGATGGTTAGGGTTAGACTGTGGGGAGGGTTAGGTATAAGCACCACCAGATAGGGTTAGGCTGTGGGGAGGTTAGGGTTACGGTTTGGGAAGTGAGGGTTAGTGGTAGGGGTAGGGGAGAGGTTAAGCATACTTACCCGCTGAGCATCGGGATGCCGGTCTTTGTCTTATGACTGCTGGCATCCCAAACGCTGGTATCCCATATCACACCCCAAATGCCAATCCAGCTGCTCTATAAAATTTTGGTCATACATATACTTGTGGGTATTATTATCATAGTCACATATTGACTGCTTACACAACATACATGTACTTGTTGGTACTATTATCTAGTCAGAAAATAAATATGCCCATGCTCACTTTTACCCATATTGTACATGGTACCAGCTGCATGGCAATATTAATGCCATACTGTATATGTACAGTATACAACAGAAATACTTTTGCTATCGCACTAACAATAATATACTGCAAATCTGTTTGTGCAAATTATATAAAACAGGGGATTTTGTCATATTTTGATCAAAGCTTTTAAGCTTGCAGGCAGCCCATGTTTCAGAAAATGTTGCCAAGTAATGTCATGGCAGCTTTCAATTAAGGCTATAAAATGCCTAGTTGGGTGTGGCCCACAAGTAAGCCCTGTATAGATGTTCCCCTCTGTATCTGGGAGGTGAGTACATGTAACTGCGGGTGTAGTATGTTATGCCGGCACTTGATACTCCGGCGCCCAGCATACCGGCGCCAGGATCGCAACTGCTGGCATGCAGGCAGCGGGGTGAACACAAAAGAGCCCCCTGCGGGCTTGCTGTGCTCACCACGCTGCGGGCACAGTGGCACGCTGCACGCGCCACGCTGTTTATTTAGGGAGAATAGTTGTCGGTATGCCGGCTGATGGGATTCCGGCGTCGGTATGGTGAGCGCCGGGATCCCGACAGGCGGCATGTCAAATGCCTCCCTGAAACTGCAATGTAATGGTGTGCTGAGCATATACTGTATGCTAGGTTAGGGACTTGCAGAAAATTGAGGTTCCTTGACAATGGTCTGCAAGCTTAAATGTTTTGATCAAAATATGACAAAATCCCCTTCTTTTTTATCTGCTACATACACACAGATTTGCAGTATATTACTGTTAGCACTGATAGCAAAAATCTTACTATTATCATAGTCACATGTTAACTGCATACATGGTCAGGAATATGGTAAGCAGGGCCAGTGCTAGGGTGATCGGCGCCCCCTGCAAACAAAAAAATTGCACCCTCCCATACTTTACAAAGGGACAGCGCACACTGAAAAATGGGGTGTGGTCACACAAGGAAGACGCATAGCCACAAAATAGTACCCCCATTTAAAATTACGCCACACAGTAGCACAATCTTATTCACATTACACTGCACCTAGTAGTGCCACTTATGCACAAAATGTCTTCAGTAGCAGTGCTGCTTATATACATAATGAACACAGTTGTAGTGCCGCTAACACATAATGGCATTTCTCTTATTCTTCAGAACAACTTTTTTTGTTTGATGACAATTTTTATTTGCAGTTAACTGGTACATCTATGGGCACCAGACTGGCACTGAGCTACGCAAACCTATTTATGGCTCATTTGGAGGAGAGGTTTGTATGGAATGAACATGGGTTCTATGCCAGTCTGGTGTCATGGAATCATTATATTGATGATATTTTATTCATATAGAGGGGAGATAGGCCATCCCTTGACCAGTTCTGCGAATATTTAAACACTAATCACAATAATATTGCTTTAACATTCAATATCAGTGATAGTCAACTTTTTAGATATGAGTAGATATGTGGAAAATAATTGTTTAAAAACTAAAAATTTAATTAAACCTACAGATTGTAACTCATTTATTGAGCATAATAGCAACCACCATAAGAATTGTCTGAGAAGTATTCCTATCAGCCAATTTCAAAGGATAAGACGAAACTGTACAGACATTGATAAGTATCAGGAACAAGCGGAAATTTAAAGTAATACATTTGGAGAAAGGATATAAAAAAGAGGAAATTGAGAAAGTAAATGAGGAGACATTAAAACTAGATAGGAAAAGCACTTTAAATGGAAAACTAAGAAAATAAACAAAAATTAAATGATTCCCTTTATTACTGGTTTTAACCGTCAGCTAAGCAGATAGAGTGTCTAATTAGGAAACATTGGGGGGTACTCAACAAAGATCCCTTATCAAAACCAGACATTTTGGAATACCCTAGATTTGTCTACAGGAAGGCACGTACTCTAAAGGACAGTATTGTTAAAAGTGCTATATCTGCACCCAGAGTGACTACGAGGAATAAATACAAGGGCTTCTATAGGTGCAGTATATGCCAGATGTGACGTTTATGTAGGAGCAAGGAGAGTAAGATTACCGAGTATAGATCAACCCACACAGGTAAAGTTTATTTTATAAATGATTTTATTACGTGCAACACGAAAGACTGTGTATATCTCTTGGAATGTACATGTAAAGCTCAATATATAGGTCGTACATCTCGCATGCTGAAAGTACGCTTAGCTGAGCATATCCGTTATATAAAAAAGGGCTTGGATACTCATAATGTATCTTTACATTTTAAAGAGAAACATTACTGTGACATTAAAAATATGATCAGTTTTTGTGGAATAAAAACAATTAAGCCCAATTGTCGAACTAACAATTGGGAAGATTGGGTCCTAGCTAAGCAAGAGATGAGGAGTATATATGAATTGAGAACCCTTGTTCCCAAGGGACTCAACGTTGAGTTTGAACCCAAATGGTTTTTCTATAAGTATTCTCTCCACTTAGCGGGATCAGTATAATCTGAGAACTATCGATGTAGGAATTAATTTGGTATATTGTAGTGCTTTTATGTTTGCTTAATGTATATGTAAACTGTGATTTATGTATATTTTTTAAGGTCTGGTCCTGCTTTTAATATCACTGATATGCTTTTCATTTTATCTTTTACACGGTTCTATCCATGGACTCTGACTCTGGATTTAGAGCTATATGCGTTCCAGCAAGCGGGAGTGGACTTCCTTGTTTGTGTTCCACAAACAGGAAGTGACGTTACGGGACTCCCGAAACCGGAACTTGAGCGGATACTAAGCTGATGACTACTTCCACTGACGAACGTCATGTTGCTATGGCAGCAGATGTCTATTCTCTTGTGCGGGAAGAGCAAAGGCTTATGGGTGTGCAAACACCTGTAATAGAAGGACTCTCCATGATTGTGGATCGGATTTCATGTAAGCAAAAGGATATTATTACTGAACATCAGGGCCGTAACTAGGTGTATGCAGAGTGTGCCTTGCACACAGCGCACTTGTGGAGGGAGTGCATCTTGCTGGTGATGAAGAGTCCCCTGCTGCGCTGCGGGGTCAGCCGGGAGCCACGACACTGATTATAATAGCAGGACAGTTCCGGAGTGTTGAACATATGATGAAATGTAGTGGCTAATTATCTGCATGGCCAGTCTGGCAGCCATGCCTCCCACTCAACACTCCCACTGCCTCTCTCTGTTATTTCCTCTTTCCCCCACCTTCCCAGAATGCCGGTGCGGGCACGATGTCATCGTGCACGGCATTCTGGGAGTGGACGCGGTGGTGGGAGAAGACCAGGAGCAGCAGCAGCCACAGCAGCGGCGCGTGGTGACCGAGGAGCAGAGGGGACCAAGGAGCACCAGCAGCATCATGTGGTGACCGAGGAGCCGAGAAGACAGAGGAGCAGCAGCAGCCCCAGGACGGCGCCAACAAGCACCAGCCAGGTCTGCAGCCTTCCTGAACCCCTGAAACTGAGGAGGAGCTCTGCTGACCTCTACCCACGCTGTCCGGGATTGTGGCACCGGCAGCAGCACAGCTCAGAGCCAGCCTCAGCACTGCAGGGAGAGTGTGCCACCTCACCCCCTCACCGGCCAGGGTGAGTGCAGATGTATATGCCCTGGCTGTGTCTCTCTCTCTCTCTCTCTCTCTCTCTCTCTCTCTCTCTCTCTCTCTTTCTTTCTTTCTTTCTTTATTTCTCTTCCTTTCTTTCTTTCTTTCTTTCTCTCTCTCTCTCTCGGGAAGATGTACTAATCTGGTCCGCAGCTCTAAATGCCTTTTTACCGCTCTGTTCACCTCTTACATTCCTCCTCAGCCAGCCGGCGCTGCCATTCTCTCCCGATGTTTCCGCACCGACTGTCTGCTTTCTGTCATGTTACCGGCCCCCATAGGATACCCATTGGTTCTTCACAGGCTCCGTATGAACATAGAGGAGAGAGATCCGGTGTCTCACACATGAGATGTTAAGGCATGTGCAGGACGGGTATCTAGGGATAGCACAGCATCCTTAACGCCGAGCCCTGAGTGGCCGCATCGGAGGAGCGGCGGGGCTGTTAATACCGGTGAATCGCAGAGAAAACAGGTTGGAGAAGTGAACGGAGCGGTAATAAAGCATTTAGGACCATGGGCCAGCATAGTACATACCGCCCTCTCTCTTTCTCTCTCTCTTTTGAACTCACCCCCACTCTCTCTGTCCCTCTGTCCTCACCCCCCCCCCTCTCTCTCTCTCACTCACACTCTATCTCTCTTTGCAAAAGGGGGACTCTGTCTGCCTAATGCGTAAAAAGGGGGGCTCTGCTGCCATAATGTGTAAAAAGGAGGAATCTACCTGCCATAATGTGTAAATGGGGGACTCTGCCTGCCTAATGTGTAAAAAGTGGGAATCTACCTGCCATAATGTGTAAAAGGGGGACTCTGCCTGCCTAATGTGTAATAAGGGGGGCTCTGCTGCCATAATATGCTAAAGGGGGACTCTGCCTAATGTGTAAAATGTGGGACTCTGCTGCTGTAATGTGTAAAAAGGGTACTCTGTCTGTGTGATGTGTAATAGAGGACTCTGCCTGCCGTAATGTGTAAAAGGGGGCTCTACCTGGCGTAATGTATGTTAGGGGCTCTACCTGGAGTAATGTGTAAAACAGGACTCTACCTGATGTAATGTGTGACAGGGGCTCCACGTGGCATAATGTGTGACAGGGGTTCTACCTGGTGTGTGTGTGTAAGTGATGCTACTGTGCAGCGTAATTTGAATAATGGAGTCTTCTGTAATATGAATTGGTATTATTTTGTGGCCACGTCCCTTCCCAATGAAGGCAAGGCCCTATATTTTTTTACATGTGCCTAAGGTGTGCACTGGCCCTGTTTTCTATATATGAGGGGGGAGGGAGGGGGGGCGCTGATGCTGTTTCTTGCACACAGTGCTAAAATATCTAGTTACGGCACTGATGACCATTCCCTAATTCTGTGACATCTTTTTGTTTAAAACGATTTACATTACTGTTGTATAAAAAGCACTTTGTCATCACTATATTGTGGATATTGTGGTATACGAATAATATGCAGGTCTAGTTGATTATATACATTTTGTTTTTGGAAGATATGGATAAACAATGTGGTATTTTTTTAAAAAAATAGGTAAGGATTGGTGGAAATGATCATGTGACCTGAAGTCTAGGGTATATAAAGCCCATTTTGTTTGTTTGACTCTATACCCTGTGGAAGGAAGGCATTCCAAAACACGTTGGTGTTGAGGTGTCCTGGATGTTGGCATCCACTCACTGTGTACCTATTGGTTTTTTTCTTTTTAGGTTTGCTTATTTTTCCATCTAAGGAAGCACTTTATCCCAAACTTGTTGTTTTCCCGGGAACAGTGTGGTGAGGAAGTCTTATGCCTTTTTTGCATGCTTTTATGCCTCAAGATTAGAGTGGAACAAAACCTATTACCATGCCAGGAATCATTGTTTTGTTTTGTTTTTTGTATTGAACTTTTAAATGTATATTACATTTCTCTCTCTCTCTCTCTCTCTCTCTCTCTCTCTCTCTCTCTCTCTATATATATATATATATATGTATATATATATATATATATATATACAGGTTGAGTATCCCTTATCCAAAATGCTTGGGACCAGAGGTATTTTGGATATCGGATTTTTCCGTATTATGGAATAATTGCTTACCATAATGAGATATCATGGTGATGGGACCTAAATCTAAGCACAGTATACATTTATGTCTCATATACAACTTATACACACATCCGGAAGGTAATTTTAGCCAATATATTTTGTAACTTTGTGCACTGAACAAAGTGTATCTACATTCACACAACTCATTTATGTTTCATATACACCTTATACACACAGGCTGAAGGTCATTTAATACAATATTTTTAATATCTTTGTGTATTAAACAAAGTTTGTGTACATTGAGCCATCAAAAAACAAAGGTTTCACTATCTCACTCTCACTCAAAAAAGTCCGTATTTCGGAATATTCCGTATTTCGGAATATTTGGATATGGGATACTCAACCTGTATATATATATATATATATATATATATATATATATATATATAGACTCTTAAATTTATTTTTTTAACTAAAATATTTTTGGAATCATTGTGGAAACCCCACATTTTATATCTGGTCCATCTGAAATGACTGTGGAGGACATCAGTGATAAAAAGAAACCTTTTGATGCACATAAGGTCATATGTCATATGTTACTACTCATGTGTGATTATTACAGTCGGAAGAGGGTGAACACCAATTAATAAAAGAAACCTTTCTGTGAACACATCTCTCTGTGTTAGGATGAGTCTTAAGGTTTCTTTCTACTGTGGCCACGACAGATGTTTGCTACTGGATAAATTGTGTCCCCTTAATTTCCTTCTATATATACCAACAGTGCAGGTCGCCACCATTGGGACTTGTTTGGAAAAATCTATCCATGCTTGACGGCTGCTCTCTGTTGTTTTGTTTTCATAGTGTCCCCTGTAGTAGTAACACTTACATATAATGCCCCCTGTAGTAGTACCGTTTACATATAATGCCACCTGTAGTACTGTCTCTTACATATAATGCCCCCGTAAGAGTGGCGCTTACATATAATGCCCTGTAGTAGTGTGGCTTACACATAATGCCCCCTGTAGTAGTGCCACTTACATATAATGCCACTGTAGTTGTGCCGCTTACATATAATGCCCACGAAGTAGTGCAGCTTACATATAATGCCCCGTAGTAGTGCCGCCTACTCATAATGACACCTGTAGTAGTGTCGCTTACATATAATGCCCCCATAGTAGTGCTGCTTACATATAATGTCCCTGTAGTAGTGCTGCTTATATATAATGCCCCTGTATAAGTGCCGCTTACATATAATGCCCCTGAAGTAGTGCCGCTTACATATAATGCCCTGTATTAGTGTGGCTTACATGTAACGCACCGTAGTAGTGCCACTTACACATAATGACACCTGTAGTAGTGCCGCATACACATAAGAACCCCCCTAGAAGTGGAGCTTACATATAATTCCCCCGTAGTAGTGCCGCATACATATAATGCCCCCGAAGTAGTGCTGCTTACATATAGTGCCCTTAGTAGTGCTGTTTACGCATAATGACAACGTAGTAGTGCTGCTTACATATAATGCCCCCATAGTAGTGCCGCTTACATATAATGCCCCTGTAGCAATGGCACTTGCATTTAATGCCCCTGTAGTAGTGGCGCTTACATATAATGCCCCTGTAGTAGTGCCGCTTACATATAATGTCCCTGTAGTAGTGCTGTTTACATATAATGCCCCTGTATAAGTGCTGCTTACATTTAATGCCCCTGTAGTAGTGGCGCTTACATATAATGCCCCTGTAGTAGTGCCGCTTACATATAATGTCCCTGTAGTAGTGCTGTTTACATATAATGCCCCTGTATAAGTGCTGCTTACATATAATGCCCCTGTAGTAGTGCCGCTTACATATAATGCCCCTGTAGTAGTGGCGCTTACATATAGTGCCCCTGTATAAGTGCTGCTTACATATAATGCCCCTAAAGTAGTGCTGCTTACATATAATGGCCCTAAAGTAGTGCCGCTAGCATATAATGCCGCTGAAGTAGTGTTGCTTACATATAATGCCCCTGAAGTAGTGCTGCTTACATATAATACCCCCATAGTAGTTCTGCTTACATATAATGCTCCTGTAATTGTAGCGCTTACATATAATGCACCTGTAGTAGTGGCGCTTACATATAATGCTCCAGAGTAGTGCTGCTTACATATAATGTCCCTGTAGTAGTGCTGCTTACATATAATGCCCCCATTGTAGTGCCGCCTACATATAATGCACCTGTAGTAGTGCCGCGACATATAATGCCCCTGTAGTAGTGCAGCGACATATGATGTCCCTGTAGTAGTGCCACTTACATATATTGCCCCCTGTAGTAGTGCTGCTTGCATATAATGCCCCTGTAATAGTGCCGCTTACATATAATGCCCCCAAAGTAGTGCCGCTTAATATAATCCCCTGTAGTAGTGTGGCTTACATATAATGCCCCCTGTAGTAGTGCCGCTTACACATAATGACCCCGTAGTAGTGGAGCTTACATATAATGCGCCTAAAGTAGTGGCACTTACATATAATGCCCCTGTATTAGTGCCGCTTACATATAATGCCCCTGTAGTAGTGCCACTTACATATAATGCCCCGTAGTAGTGCCGCCTACTCATAATGACACCTGTAGTAGTGTCGCTTACATATAATGCCCCCATAGTAGTGCTGCTTACATATAATGTCCCTGTAGTAGTGCTGCTTATATATAATGCCCCTGTATAAGTGCCGCTTACATATAATGCCCCTGAAGTAGTGCCGCTTACATATAATGCCCTGTATTAGTGTGGCTTACATATAACACACCGTAGTAGTGCCACTTACACATAATGACACCTGTAGTAGTGCCGCATACACATAAGAACCCCCCTAGAAGTGGAGCTTACATATAATTCCCCCGTAGTAGTGCCGCATACATATAATGCCCCCGAAGTAGTGCTGCTTACATGTAGTGCCCCTTAGTAGTGCCGTTTACGCATAATGACACCGTAGTAGTGCTGCTTACATATAATGCCCCCATAGTAGTGCCGCTTACATATAATGCCCCTGTAGCAGTGGCGCTTACATTTAATGCCCCTGTAGTAGTGGCGCTTACATATAATGCCCCTGTAGTAGTGCCGCTTACATATAATGTCCCTGTAGTAGTGCTGTTTACATATAATGCCCCTGTATAAGTGCTGCTTACATATAATGCCCCTGTAGTAGTGCCGCTTACATATAATGCCCCTGTAGTAGTGGCGCTTACATATAGTGCCCCTGTATAAGTGCTGCTTACATTTAATGCCCCTAAAGTAGTGCTGCTTACATATAATGGCCCTAAAGTAGTGCCGCTAGCATATAATGCCGCTGAAGTAGTGTTGCTTACATATAATGCCTCTGAAGTAGTGCTGCTTACATATAATACCCCATAGTAGTTCTGCTTACATATAATGCTCCTGTAATAGTAGCGCTTACATATAATGCACCTGTAGTAGTGGCGCTTACATATAATGCCCCTGAGTAGTGCTGCTTACATATAATGTCCCTGTAGTAGTGCTGCTTACATATAATGCCCCCATAGTAGTGCCGCCTACATATAATGCACCTGTAGTAGTGCCGCTTACATATAATGCCCCTGAAGTAGTGCCGCTTACATATAATGCCCTGTATTAGTGTGGCTTACATATAATGCACCGTAGTAGTGCCACTTACACATAATGACACCTGTAGTAGTGCCGCATACACATAAGAACCCCCCTAGAAGTGGAGCTTACATATAATTCCCCCGTAGTAGTGCCGCATACATATAATGCCCCCGAAGTAGTGCTGCTTACATATAGTGCCCCTTAGTAGTGCCGTTTACGCATAATGACACCGTAGTAGTGCTGCTTACATATAATGCCCCCATAGTAGTGCCGCTTACATATAATGCCCCTGTAGCAGTGGCGCTTACATTTAATGCCCCTGTAGTAGTGGCGCTTACATATAATGCCCCTGTAGTAGTGCCGCTTACATATAATGTCCCTGTAGTAGTGCTGTTTACATATAATGCCCCTGTATAAGTGCTGCTTACATATAATGCCCCTGTAGTAGTGCCGCTTACATATAATGCCCCTGTAGTAGTGGCGCTTACATATAGTGCCCCTGTAGTAGTGCTGCTTACATATAATGCCCCTAAAGTAGTGCTGCTTACATATAATGGCCCTAAAGTAGTGCCGCTAGCATATAATGCCGCTGAAGTAGTGTTGCTTACATATAATGCCCCTGAAGTAGTGCTGCTTACATATAATACCCCCATAGTAGTTCTGCTTACATATAATGCTCCTGTAATTGTAGCGCTTACATATAATGCACCTGTAGTAGTGGCGCTTACATATAATGCACCTGTAGTAGTGGCGCTTACATATAATGCTCCTGAGTAGTGCTGCTTACATATAATGTCCCTGTAGTAGTGCTGCTTACATATAATGCCCCCATAGTAGTGCCGCCTACATATAATGCACCTGTAGTAGTGCCGCGACATATAATGCCCCTGTAGTAGTGCAGCGACATATAATGTCCCTGTAGTAGTGCCACTTACATATATTGCCCCCTGTAGTAGTGCTGCTTGCATATAATGCCCCTGTAATAGTGCCGCTTACATATAATGCCCCCAAAGTAGTGCCGCTTAATATAATCCCCTGTAGTAGTGTGGCTTACATATAATGCCCCCTGTAGTAGTGCCGCTTACACATAATGACCCCGTAGTAGTGGAGCTTACATATAATGCGCCTAAAGTAGTGGCACTTACATATAATGCCCCTGTATTAGTGCCGCTTACATATAATGCCCCTGTAGTAGTGCCACTTACATATAATGCCCCATAGTAGTGCCGCCTACTCATAATGACACCTGTAGTAGTGTCGCTTACATATAATGCCCCCATAGTAGTGCTGCTTACATATAATGTCCCTGTAGTAGTGCTGCTTATATATAATGCCCCTGTATAAGTGCCGCTTACATATAATGCCCCTGAAGTAGTGCCGCTTACATATAATGCCCTGTATTAGTGCCGCCTACTCATAATGACACCTGTAGTAGTGTCGCTTACATATAATGCCCCTGTAGCAGTGGCGCTTATATTTAATGCACCTGTAGTAGTGGCGCTTACATATAATGCCCCTGTAGTAGTGCCGCTTACATATAATGTCCCTGTGGTAGTGCTGTTTACATATAATGCCCCTGTATAAGTGCTGCTTACATATAATGCCCCTGTAGTAGTGCCGCTTACATATAATGCCCCTGTAGTAGTGGCGCTTACATATAGTGCCCCTGTATAAGTGCTGCTTACATTTAATGCCCCTAAAGTAGTGCTGCTTACATATAATGGCCCTAAAGTAGTGCCGCTAGCATATAATGCCGCTGAAGTAGTGTTGCTTACATATAATGCCCCTGAAGTAGTGCTGCTTACATATAATACCCCCATAGTAGTTCTGCTTACATATAATGCTCCTGTAATAGTAGCGCTTACATATAATGCACCTGTAGTAGTGGTGCTTACATATAATGCCCCTGAGTAGTGCTGCTTACATATAATGTCCCTGTAGTAGTGCTGCTTACATATAATGCCCCCATAGTAGTGCCGCCTACATATAATGCACCTGTAGTAGTGCCGCTTACATATAATGCAGCTGAAGTAGTGCCGCTTACATATAATGCCCTGTATTAGTGTGGCTTACATATAACGCACCGTAGTAGTGCCACTTACACATAATGACACCTGTAGTAGTGCCGCATACACATAAGAACCCCCCCTAGAAGTGGAGCTTACATATAATTACCCCGTAGTAGTGCCGCATACATATAATGCCCCCGAAGTAGTGCTGCTTACATATAGTGCCCCTTAGTAGTGCCGTTTATGCATAATGACACCGTAGTAGTGTTGCTTACATATAATGCCCCCATAGTAGTGCCGCTTACATATAATCCCCCTGTAGCAGTGGCGCTTACATTTAATGCCCCTGTAGTGGTGGCGCTTACATATAATGCCCCTGTAGTAGTGCCGCTTACATATAATGTCCCTGTAGTAGTGCTGTTTACATATAATGCCCCTGTATAAGTGCTGCTTACATATAATGCCCCTGTAGTAGTGCCACTTACATATAATGCCCCTGTAGTAGTGGCGCTTACATATAGTGCCCCTGTATAAGTGCTGCTTACATATAATGCCCCTAAAGTAGTGCTGCTTACATATAATGGCCCTAAAGTAGTGCCGCTAGCATATAATGCCGCTGAAGTAGTGTTGCTTACATATAATGCCCCTGAAGTAGTGCTGCTTACATATAATACCCCGATAGTAGTTCTGCTTACATATAATGCTCCTGTAATAGTAGCGCTTACATATAATGCACCTGTAGTAGTGGCGCTTACATATAATGCTCCTGAGTAGTGCTGCTTACATATAATGTCCCTGTAGTAGTGCTGCTTACATATAATGCCCCCATAGTAGTGCCGCCTACATATAATGCACCTGTAGTAGTGCCGCGACATATAATGTCCCTGTAGTAGTGCCACTTACATATATTGCCCCCTGTAGTAGTGCTGCTTGCATATAATGCCCCTGTAATAGTGCCGCTTACATATAATGCCCCCAAAGTAGTGCCGCTTAATATAATCCCCTGTAGTAGTGTGGCTTACATATAATGCCCCCTGTAGTAGTGCCGCTTACACATAATGACCCCGTAGTAATGGAGCTTACATATAATGCGCCTAAAGTAGTGGCACTTACATATAATGCCCCTGTATTAGTGCCGCTTACATATAATGCCCCTGTAGTAGTGCCACTTACATATAATGACCCCGTAGTAATGGAGCTTACATATAATGCGCCTAAAGTAGTGGCACTTACATATAATGCCCCTGTAATAGTGCCACTTAAATATAATGCCCCTGTAGTGGCGCTTAGATGTAATGTCCCTGTATTAGAGCCGCTTACATATAATGTCCCTGTAGTAGTGCCGATTACACACCATCATTAATGATTACAATAATACAAAGATATGTATGACACATTCTGTGTCATAAGTATATGCTTTATATTATTATAATCATTTTTACAGTGTAAAAAATAAGAATTTACTTACCGATAATTCTATTTCTCATAGTCCGTAGTGGATGCTGGGGACTCCGTAAGGACCATGGGGAATAGCGGCTCCGCTGGAGACTGGGCACATCTAAAGAAAGCTTTAGGACTAACTGGTGTGCACTGGCTCCTCCCCCTAGGATCCCAGTTAGGATACTGTGCCCGGACGAGCGTACACAATAAGGAATGATTTTGAATCCCGGGTAAGACTCATACCAGCCACACCAATCACACCGTATAACTTGTGATCTGAACCCAGTTAACAGTATGATAACAGAGGAGCCTCTGAAAAGATGGCTCCCAACAATAATAACCCGATTTTTGTAACAATAACTATGTACAAGTATTGCAGACAATCCGCACTTGGGATGGGCGCCCAGCATCCACTACGGACTATGAGAAATAGAATTATCGGTAAGTAAATTCTTATTTTCTCTAACGTCCTAAGTGGATGCTGGGGACTCCGTAAGGATTATACCAAAGCTCCCAAACGGGCGGGAGAGTGCGGATGACTCTGCAGCACCGAATGAGAGAACTCCAGGTCCTCCTCAGCCAGAGTATCAAATTTGTAGAATTTAGCAAACGTGTTTGTAGAATTTAGCAAACGTGTTTGCCCCTGACCAAGTAGCTGCTCGGCAAAGTTGTAAAGCCGAGACCCCTCGGGCAGCCGCCCAAGATGAGCCCACTTTCCTTGTGGAACGGGCTTTTACAGATTTTAGCTGTGGCAGGCCTGCCACAGAATGTGCAAGCTGAATTGTACTACAAATCCAACGAGCAATAGTCTGCTTAGAAGCAGGAGCACCCAGCTTGTTGGGTGCATACAGGATAAACAGCGAGTCAGATTTCCTGACTCCAGCCGTCCTGGAAATATTTTCAGGGCCCTGACAACATCCAGCAACTTGGATTCCTCCAAGTCCCTAGTAGCCGCAGGCACCACAATAGGTTGGTTCAGGTGAAAACGCTGGAACCACCTTAGGGAGAAACTGAGGACGAGTCCTCAATTCCGCCCTGTCCGAATGGAAAATCAGATAAGGGCTTTTACAGGATAAAGCCGCCAATTCTGACACGCGCCTGGCCCAGGCCAGGGCCAACAGCATGACCACTTTCCATGTGAGATATTTTAACTCCACAGATTTAAGTGGTTCAAACCAATGTGACTTTTGGAACCCAAACTACATTGAGATCCCAAATTGCCACTGGAGGCACAAAAGGAGGCTGTATATGCAGTACCCCTTTTACAAACGTCTAAACTTCAGGGACTGAAGCGAGTTCTTTTTTGGAAGAAAATTGACAGGGCCGAAATCTGAACCTTAATGGACCCCAATTTCAGGCCCATAGACACTCCTGTTTGCAGGAAATGTAGGAATCGACCCAGTTGAATTTCCTCCGTCGGGCCTTACTGGCCTCGCACTACGCAACATATTTTCGCCAATTGTGGTGATAATGTTTTTGCGGTTACATCCTTCCTGGCTTTAGATCAGGATATGGATGACTTCATCCGGAATGCCTTTTTTCCTTCAGGATCCGGTGTTCAACCGGCATGCCGTCAAACGCAGCCGCGGTAAGTCTTGGAACAGACAGGGTCCTTGCTGGAGCAGGTCCCTTCTTAGAGGTAGAGGCCACGGATCCTCCGTGAGCATCTCTTGAAGTTCCGGTTACCAAGTCCTTCTTGGCCAATCCGGAGCCACGAATATAGTGCTTTCTCCTCTCCATCTTATCAATCTCAGTACCTTGGGTATGAGAGGCAGAGGAGGGAACACATACACTGACTGGTACACCCACGGTGTTACCAGAGCGTCTACAACTATTGCCTGAGGGTCTCTTGACCTGGCGCAATACCTGTCGAGTTTTTTAATCATGTGGACGACTTCTGGGTGAAGTCCCCACTCTCCCGGGTGGAGGTCGTGCTGAGGAAGTCTGCTTCCCAGTTGTCCACTCCCGGAATGAATACTGTTGACAGTGCTATCACATGATTTTCCGCCCAGCGAAGAATCCCTGCAGCTTCTGCCATTGCCCTCCTGCTTCTTGTGCCACCCTGTCTGTTTACGTGGGTGACTGCCATGATGTTGTCCGACTGGATCAACACCGGCTGACCTTGAAGCAGAGGTCTTGCTAAGCTTAGAGCATTGTAAATGGCCCTTAGCTTCAGGATATTTATGTGAAGTGATGTATCCAGGCTTGACCCTAAGCCCTGGATATTCCTTCCCTGTGTGACTGCTCCCCAGCCTCGCAGGCTGGCATCCGTGGTCACCGGGACCCAGTCCTGAATGCCGAATCTGCGGCCCTCTAGAAGATGAGCACTCTGCAACCACCACAGGATGGATACCCTTGTCCTTGGTGACAGGGTTATCCGCTGATGCATCTGAAAATGCGACCCGGACCATTTGTCCAGTAGGTTCCACTGGAAAGTTCTTGCGTGGAATCTAACGAATGGGATTGCTTCGTAGGAAGCCACCATTTTTACCCAGAACCCTTGTGCATTGATGCACTGAGACTTGGTTCGGTTTTAGGAGGTTCCTGACTAGCTCGGATAACTCCCTGGCTTTCTCTTCCGGGAGAAACACAAGTCGTCGGAACCAGCTGCGATTTTGGAATATTGAGAATCCAATCGTGCTGCCGCAACACTACCTGAGATAGTGCTACACCGACTTCCAACTGTTCCCTGGATCTTACCCTTATCAGGGAATCGTCCAAGTAAGGGATAACTAAAATTTCCTTCCTTCGAAGGGATATCATTTCGGCCATTACCTTGGTAAAGACCCGGGGTGCCGTGGACCATCCCTACGGCAGCGTCTGAACTGATAGTGACAGTTCTGTACCATAACCTGAGGTACCCTTGGTGAGAAGGGTAAATTTTGACATGAAGGTAAGCATCCTTGATGTCCCGAGACATCATGTAGTCCCCTTCTTCCAGGTTCGCAATCACTGCTCTGAGTGACTCAATCTTGAATTTGAACCTCTGTATGTAAGTGTTCAAAGATTTTAGATTTTAGATTTAGATTTAGAATCGGTCTCACCGAGCCGTCTGGCTTCGGTACCACAATAGTGTGGAATAATACCCCGTTCCCTGTTGCAGGAGGGGTACCTTGATTATCACCTGCTGGGAATACAGCTTGTGAATGGCTTCCAAAACTGCCTCCCTGTCAAAGGGAGACGTCGGTAAAACCGACTTTTGGAAACGGCGAGGGGGAGACGTCTCGAATTCCAATATGTACCCTTGAGATATTACCTGAAGGATCCAGGGGTCTACTTGCGAGTGAGCCCACTGCGCACTGAAATTCATTGAGAACGGGCCCCCACCGTGCCTGAGCTTGTAAGGCCCTAGCGTCATACTGAGGGCTTGGCAGAGGCGGGAAAGGGTTTCTGTTCCTGGGAACTGGCTAATCTCTTCAGCCTTTTTCCTCTCCCTCTGTCACGAGCAGAAAAGAGGAACCTTTTGTCCGCTTGCCAACAAAGGACTGCGCCTGATAATACGGCGTCTTATTTTGAGAGGCGACCTGGGGTACAAACGGGGATTTCCCAGTTGTTGTCGTGGCCACCAGGTCTAAAAGACCGACCCCAAATGTCCCTTTTCAAAGGCAATACTTCCAAATGCCGTTTGGAATCCGCATCACCTGACCATTTTACCGGTAGAATTGGACAACGCACTTATACTTGATGCCAGTCGGCAAATATTCCGCTGTGCATCATGCATATATAGAAATGCATCTTTTAAATGCTCTATAGGCAATAATATACTATCCTTATCTAGGATATCAATATTTCCAGTCAGGGAATCCGACCATGCCAACCCAGCACTGCACCTCCAGGCTGAGGCGATTGCTGGTCGCAGTATAACACCAGTATGTGTGTGAATACATTTTTGGATACCCTCCTGCTTTCTATCAGCAGGATCCTTAAGGGCGGCCATCTCATGAGAGGGTAGAGCCCTTGTTCTTACAAGCGTGTGAGCGCCTTATCCCCCCTAGGGGGTGTTTCCCAACGCACCCTAACCTCTGGCGGGAAAGGGTATACACCAATACTTTTTAAGAAATTATCAATTGTTATCGGGGGGAAACCCACGCATCATCACACACCTCATTTTATTTCTCAGATTCAGGAAAACTACAGGTAGTTTTTCCCTCACCGAACATAATACCCCTTTTTGGTGGTACTCGTATTATCAGAAATGTATAAAACATTTTCCATTGTCTCAATCATGTAACGTGTGGCCCTACTGGAAATCACGGTTGTCTCTTCACCGTCGACACAGGAGTCAGTATCCGTGTCGGCGTCTGTATCTGCCATCTGAGGTAACGGGCGCTTTAGAGCCCCTGACGGCCTATGAGACGTCTTGACAGGCACAAGCTGAGTAGCCGGCTGTGTCATGTCAACCACTGTTTTTTTATACAGAGCTGACACTGTCACGTAATTTTCAACAGTACATCCACTCAGGTGTCGACCCCCTAGGTGGTGACATCACTGTTACAGACACTCTGCTCCGTCTCCACATCATTTTTCTCCTCATACATGTCGACACAAACGTACCGACACACAGCACACACACAGGGAATGCTCTGATAGAGGACAGGACCCCACTAGCCCTTTGGGGAGACAGAGGGAGAGTATGCCAGCACACACCAGAGCGCTATATATATATACAGGGATAACCTTATATAAGTGTTTTTCCCCTTATAGCTGCTGTATGTTTTAATACTGCGCCTAATTAGTGCCCCCCTCTCTTTTTTTAACCCTTTCTGTAGTGTAGTGACTGCAGGGAAGAGCCAGGGAGCTTCCCTCCAACTGAGCTGTGAGGGAAAATGGCGCCAGTGTGCTGAGGAGATAGGCTCCGCCCCCTTTTCGGCGGCCTTATCACCCGTTTTTCTGTATATTCTGGCAGGGGTTAAATGCATCCATATAGCCCAGGAGCTATATGTGATGTATTTTTTGCCATGTAAGGTATTTTTATCATGTTTTATTGCGTCTCAGGGCGCCCCCCCCAGCGCCCTGCACCCTCAGTGACCGGAGTATGAAGTGTGCTGAGAGCAATGGCGCACAGCTGCAGTGCTGTGCGCTACCTTATTGAAGACAGGAACGTCTTCTGCCGCCGATTTTTCCGGACCTCTTCGCTCTTCTGGCTCTGTAAGGGGGCCGGCGGCGCGGCTCCGGGACCCATCCAGGCTGGGCCTGTGATCGTCCCTCTGGAGCTAATGTCCAGTAGCCAAGAAGCCCAATCCACTCTGCACTCAGGTGAGTTCGCTTCTTCTCCCCTTAGTCCCTCGATGCAGTGAGCCTGTTGCCAGCAGGTCTCACTGAAAATAACAAACCTAAACTAAAACTTTCACTAAGAAGCTCAGGAGAGCCCCTAGTGTGCACCCTTCTCGTCGGGCACAGAAATCTAACTGAGGCTTGGAGGAGGGTCATAGGGGGAGGAGCCAGTGCACACCAGTTAGTCCTAAAGCTTTCTTTAGATGTGCCCAGTCTCCTGCGGAGCCGCTATTCCCCATGGTCCTTACGGAGTCCCCAGCATCCACTTAGGACGTTAGAGAAACAGGCTTAAATTATTTTCGGAGGCACAGAGAGCAGTGCCTCCCGCTGCCAATACTAAAGGGTCGGAAGCGGGGGTGGGGCTAAGCAACGGGAAGTAAAAATCCCATTTAAAAAGTGCTGTAAGCGGCACTAGTGTGAGTGCCTCAGTGACAGGGGCGTGTGTTCAGCCCATATGAAAGCATGTCCCTGTCACTGAGGCATATATGATTGGCCACCATATTTCCCTGGGGTCCAGCCCACCTTCACTGGAACAGACTCCTTATTGGAGGCCCCTGCACTGCTCACCTCTCATTGATTGCCGCTCTCACTGCCGCCAGGATTAGTGTGACGCAAAGGTAAGTGCTGGCGTCACACTTAGGGGGCACCGCAGCCCGACATACAGTACTTGAGCCGCCGCCACCATCCACGGAACTACGTATTCCTCCCGACCACAGGTCAGTGCCCCCGCGCGCTGTAGTCGCAGCGCAGCCAGAGAGCCGGCCAGTGTGTATAACCAGCCATCCCCCGTTGCCGTGCTGAGCGCTGCTGTGCACTGACCATGGGCTGCCCTGCGCTCTGTGTTTCAGAGAGCAGGGCAGCCCATGGTCAGTACACAGCAGCGCTTGGCATGGAGATGTGCGCATTGTGTGTATAAGGGGGGGGGGGGGGGAGTCTGTGGGGTGCCAGTGCTGCGGGACAGGGGACATTCTGTGGGGTGCCAGTGCTGCGGGACAGCCATTCTGTGGGGTGCCAGTGCTGCAGGACAGGGGACATTCTGTGGGGTGCCAGTGCTGCGGGACAGGGGACATTCTGTGGGGTGCCAGTGCTGCGGGACAGCCATTCTGTGGGGTGCCAGTGCTGCAGGACAGGGGACATTCTGTGGGGTGCCAGTGCTGCGGGACAGGGGACATTCTGTGGGGTGCCAGTGCTGCGGGACAGGGGACATTCTGTGGGGTGCCAGTGCTGCGGGACAGCCATTCTGTGGGGTGCCAGTGCTGCGGGACAGGGGACATTCTGTGGGGTGCCAGTGCTGCAGGACAGGGGCCATTCTGTGGGGTGCCAGTGCTGCGGGACAGGGGACATTCTGTGCGGTGCCAGTGCTGCGGGACAGCCATTCTGTGGGGTGCCAGTGCTGCGGGACAGGGGACATTCTGTGGGGTGCCAGTGCTGCAGGACAGGGGCCATTCTGTGGGGTGCCAGTGCTGCGGGACAGGGGCCATTCTGTGGGGTGCCAGTGCTGCGGGACAGGGGCCATTCTGTGGGGTGCCAGTGCTGTGGGACAGTGTCTGTGGGGTGCTAGTGCTGCGGTACAGTGTCTGTGGGGTGCTAGTGCTGCGGGACAGTGTCTGTGGGGTGCCAGTGATGCGGGACAGTGTCTGTGGGGTGCTAGTGCTGCAGGACAGTGTCTGTGGGGTGCTAGTGCTGCAGGACAGTGTCTGTGGGGTGCCAGTGCTGCGGGACAATGTCTGTGGGGTGCCAGTGCTGCAGGACAGAGTCTGGTCTGTGGGGTGCCAGTGCTGCGGGACAGAGTCTGGTCTGTGGGGTGCCAGTGCTACAGAGTCCGGCCTGTGGGGTGTCAGTGCTGTGGGGTCTGGACTGTGGGGTGTCAGTGCTGAGTGACAGGGTCTGTGAGGTTTCAGTGCTACGGGACAGGCTCCGTGGGGGGGTGATTACTGCATATGTGCTGGGGTGTAAAGGGGGGGGATAGGATGATTCCTGTGTGTCTGCTGGGGTATAAGGGGAGGGGTGATTACTGCGTGTGTGCCAGGGTATAAGGGCATCAGCTGATTACTACCACTGTCTCGATCAACCGGCCTGCAGCTGTTATCCCGCCTTCATGCTTCCAGGCAGACCCTCCACTGCTCTCCTTAACCCCAGGCACCTCTGATGCCCAGACCCTGGCTGCTGCTACTCCCCAGGCTTCGCGGGCCTTGGTGGTGGCATTTGACTGGGAATTAGCTGTTGGGGCGGTAGCTGGCAGTGACTTTAACAGGCATTGGCAGCTGGCATGGGCAGCAGTACAGTAGCGGGCACTGGCATCGGCCATAGCGGTGGTGGTAACGGGCATGCCTCACCAGCCACTGACCTCACCGCACGCCACTGCTACCCAGACACACACAGATACACACATTTATATATATATATATATATATATATATATATATATATCAGAAAAAACAATTCCTGAGTGCGCTGTATTGATTGTATAGATTTGACGGAAGTCCTTCCCAATGGGTATATCTTATACTGTGCACGATTTTCTGGGTTCCTAAAATGGATAACTCCTCACCAGAAAGTCACCCAAACAAATGGACCAAGGCCAATTAGAATCAAATATTTAATAACAAAATATTCATAAAAAATCGTTTACAAAAGATCTTTCAAGAATGTTATACATGGACAATTTCTTAATAATTCCATCAGTAAACAGAGTGTCCGGTAAGTGATGTAGATATGTATACTCCCTCACCTTCAAAAAGGTGTAAGTTCAGCAAAGGGAGTGTTTCCACAGACCGGATCACTGACCAATGGCTGTATCCAGAGAGTTTCTCAGACTGCAGCCATGTGTGTGTTCAGGTGAATTACCACCAAAGATATAAATATTTTATTCTAATTGGCCTTGGGCCATTTGTTTGGGTGACTTTCTGGTGAGGGGTTATCCATTTTAGGAACCCAGAAAATCGTGCACAGTATAAGATATACCCATTGGGAAGGACTTCCGTCAAATCTATACAATCAATACAGCGCACTCAGGAATTGTTTTTTCTGGTCTGTTAATTTGAGATTTGGCAACGGTGATCTCACCCGTAGTGCTGCTTTCCTTTTGAGCGCAAGATAAAGATATTTGTGTTGTATATATATATATATATACATACATACACACACACACATAGACAGATATACACACATGCAAAAATACACACACACAGATATACACACATACACACATAAACACACACACACAGATACACACACTTACGTTACATACACACACATACATGACATACTGTACATACACACACTTTCTCTTACGTCCTAGAGGATGCTGGGGACTCCGTAAGGACCATGGGGTATATATTTCCCTTAAACATGTGTACCCTCGTGTCTGGAACAGAGGGTTCATCAGCAATATGCAACACATCTCTTATTGCAATAATCATCCACTGAATACTCTTTGTCACCTTAGGGTGCAATCTAGCTTCATCATAGTCGACACTGGAATCAGAGTCCGTGTCAGTATCTGTATCCACAATTACTGACAAGGGACGCTTTTGAGACCCCTACGGGCCCTGTGAGTCAGTCCAATCCGAGGATTGACCCCCTGATGCCTCCCTGGATTCAGCCTTATCTAGCCTCTCATGTAAAGATGCCACACTTGCATTCAACATATGCCACATGTCCATCCATTCCTGAGTCGGCACTACCGACGGGGACACACCACTCATCTGCTCCACCTCCTCCTTGGAAAAGCCTTCCGCTTCAGACATGCCGACACGCACGTACCGACACCCCACACACACAGGGATATACCTATAAGGGGACAAATCCCCAACCAGGCCCTTAGGAGAGACAGAGAGAGAGTATGCCAGCACACACCCAGCGCCAAACTGACAGCTGGGTGTGTGCTTTTATATTATTATATAATGCCAATCTTCCCACTCACTGCGCTCCAATGTGCCCCCCTCCTCTTTTTCAGCCCTCTGAAGTGTTCAGCAGGGGAGAATCCGGGGAGCCAGCGTTCTCTGCAGCCTCTGTGGAGAAAATGGCGCTGGTTAGTGCTGAGGGATCAAGCTCCGCCCCCTCCAGCGGCGGGCTTCGGTCCCTCTTCAATTTTAATAAAATGGCGGGGGATCATCTATTTGCTGCCTCCGCAGCCTAATGTGACCTTTTTTGCCCAAAAATGAGGTTTATTGCTGCTTTCTGTGTGTCTGTGTGTGGGAGCAATGGCGCGCAGCTTACCGCTGCGCGCTTTACCTCATGAAGATCTGAAGTCTTCTGCCACCTTTGACGTCTTCTTGCTTCTCATACTCACCCGGCTTCTATCTTCCGGCTCTGTGAGGAGGACGGCGGCGCGGCTCCGGGACGAACCCCAGGGTGAGACCTGTGTTCCGACTCCCTCTGGAGCTAATGGTGTCCAGTAGCCTAAGAAGCCTATCATTTAAGTAGGTCTGCTCCTCTCCCTCCAGTCCCACGATGCAGGGAGCCTGTTGCCAGCAGTGCTCCCTGAAAATAAAAAAACTAACAAAATTATTTTTTCCACAGAAAACTCAGGAGAGCTCTCTGCAGTGTACCCTTCTCCTCTGGGCACAGTTCTCTAGCTGAGGTCTGGAGGAGGGGCATAGAGGGAGGAGCCAGTGCACACCCATACTAAAAGTTCTTTATAGGTGCCCATGTCTCCTGCGGAACCCATCTATACCCCATGGTCCTTACGGAGTCCCCAGCATCCCCTACGCACTAGGAGAAATAGATTTACTGGTAGGTTTAAAATCTTATTTTCTCTCACTTGCTCTCTTCCCATAAACTTACCATTCACAGTCTACACAGTAGCTGGCTGGAGCTGTGCTGTAGTATCCTGTTCCCCGTGTAGCCCCGCCACCTATGTCCCATGTAGCCCCACCGCCAGTTCCATATAGCTCTGCCCCTTTTCATGCCGAACATTGTTGCTGTCAGAGGGGTGGAAGGATGCTACAAGTGCAAGCTGCCGGCCCGGTGCTGCTGACTGTCAGTATGACAGGTGCATCAGCGGGCAGCAACAGGGGACATCAGCGGGGATGCAGAGCAGGGAGCGCGCCTCTTTAGCCTGGTGCCTACCTGCTCTTTATCCCTTTGCTGAGCGGTATGCGCCCAGGCCTGAAGGTAAGAGTCCTAAAGTAAAATTCCTAAAGCCGATGTTCAGGACTAATCTTCAATTACCGAAAACGGTTACATGTACTTATAGCTGCACAAGGGGATCATACCAGATACTGAAAGCAAAGGGTCACATACTTTTGCCACTCACAGATATATGATATTGGATCCAGTTCCTCAATAAAAAAAAATGAGCACGTCTAATTGTTTTTTTTATCTCATTTGTTTGATTTGGTTCTTTTTATATACTTTTAGGACTTGCATGAAAAACTGAGGTAGTTTTAGCCAAAATTTAAGCAGAAATATAGAACATTCTGAATTGTTCACAAACTTTCAAGCACCACTGTATGGTTGTCGTCTTTCCAGATTTCCTGTTCATTTAGATCGAGATCTGATATATTCCTGTTAGACTTTTATCAGGATCATCAGTATTTATAGAGCTTACACACACCGTAATTTATGGGAAATAATGTCTATAAGGTCGACCGGACCCAACAGGTATCTAGAACCCCGGTTTAATCTGTGCACTTGTGACGCCATGTTTGTTCAAATTATGAACTTGACCTAAAAGAATTGCTCTAACCAAGAGCTGTTGTTTGCTCACCTTGCTTAATGACTAATCTCAGACAACAATACATTTTTGCTACGTTTGTCTTTTCCTGACTAGTTTGTTAATAGTTAATGAGTTTACTTGCAGGGATTGGAATGTGTAAAATAAACAAGTCTTAAACTGAGGACAATGTTTTTCTTAATGTACACATCTCTCCAGACTTGTCTGTCAAGTTGTTTAATATAATATCATTCATTCATTCAGCATACATATTTAAGTGAATGTATAGTAAGCCAAATACCAGATTATTTTGTACAGATTCCTCTTTCCGTTCAGGATTTCTGTCTGAAAGTTTGTTGTTTATATGGCTAGCTATCTAAAGCAGACTAAAAGTGGAGAAAGCACAAAATGGTGCTGTATTGACCTCTACTCCAGTCTTTACAAAAATACTAGAAAGTAAATTATTGTTATTTTTTTAACATACTGTAGACTTTGAGTCTGCATGTATTTCACATGACATACTGTATATACACTACACTACACTTGACTGAACTGGTACATTTGTAAATTATTGCATGGATACTTTAATACTGTAATTGTGTTGCCACTATTAATCATTACAACGCTGCTCATTGCAATAATGAAAATCTTTTCTAGCTGCTGTTTCTGAAAAATAGTGATTCTGTGTTGCCCCAGTGACAGTGATCTAGAGATATGAGTTCTGATTTGATCTTACAGTTCCATTAATATTGGAGGTAAAATTGCAACATTTAAAAATACCTTTTATCTAAAAAATGTAAAATATCTTTTACTACATGAATATAATATTAAAAATGCTTTTATTATTATTAAATGTCATTTTATTTTGTTGTTCCTGATATGAACATATACTCCTGCAGGTGGTAACTATGCAAACTTACCACCTGCACGAATACTGACTGCAGTAAACTCTCTTATGAAGTGCACAAAGCAAAATGAGTTTTAATACCATAAGTCCCTATGTCCTTGTTGCTTCTTGCTTAGTCTTTTCCAGTTAAAATGTTGGTTATCCATAAAGTCAGTAGTACAGATGGAGCGCCCACCCGGGAGCGCCTAACGCTGTGAGCGTCTCCGTCCGTCCGGACGCATGCGCCCGTAATGGAGACGTGCCCCATTCACTATAATGGGAGAGCGCCTCCGTCGCGTGCCCGGACGGAGACGCTCAGAATGGGAGCGTCTCTGTGCACTCCCGGCGTGACTAGGCAGACGGACCGCCTAGTCACGGCGGGGATGCACGCCTGCGATGGAGATGCCTCAGATGAGCGCGGTTCCATCTGTACCTTCAATATTATAGAATCTCCACTCTTACCACTTTATCTTACTCAGTGTAGGGCAGTGTTTCCCAACCTCGGTCCGCAAGGCACCCAAATGGTCAAGGTTTTCAGGATAGCTATACTTGACCACAGCTAACTTACTTAGTACAGTACCTCAGTTATTTTGATTTAACCATCTGTGCTCAAGCATAGATATCCTCAAAAGCTGGACTGTTTGTGTGCCTTGGGGACCGAAGTTGGGAAACACTGCTATAGGGTGAAAGCCACTATTAGACATTCTTATGTTAAAAGCTGTGTATTTCTGAGCTGAATAACAGACATGCAATAACTGGAGTGCCATCAAAGGAGTACCAAATTTCAAAGCCTGCCAATGTAAGCGACTTGTTTTCATGAACCAGCTTTGACATAGCTGGTCCAGCTTTTGCAAAAATAATTCAATGCTCTTTGTAGACAGGCAATTTTTCTGAAGCACTAAAGGAAGCAATTGTTAGACCTCTTCTTAAAAAACCTAATTTGGATTCTGACTGCATGACCAACTACAGGCTGGTATCAAACCTTCCCTTTCTAGGAAAGGTTTTTGATGAAGTGGTTGCAACTGAACTAGAAAGCCGCCTGTCAAGACATGATACTTATGATCTATTCCAGTCAGGATTCAGGAGAAGACATAACACTGAAACAGTTCTGGTATATGTGCTTAATGATCTTATGATGGCAAAGACAGAGGTAACTGTACAATCTTACTCCTTCTGGATCTCTCTGCAGCATTTGATACCGTGGACTATGGGATTCTGATTGAGAGCCAGCAAAATTCTGTGGACTGAATGGCACAGTCCTTCATATGTCACTAGCAGGTCACAGAGAGTTTCTTCTGAATTATACTCATCATCACCAGTGCCACCGCCATGCAGTGTTTCACAAGGTTCTTTACTATCACCCATGCTGTTTGCAGTATATATGCTACCACTAGGTGAAATAATCAGCCATCGTGGCCTGGTTCACCACTGCTATGTAGATGATACACAACTGTACCTGTCCTTTGCTTTGGGTACTGTGAACCAAATAACCCCAAATGGCTGTCTAACTGAGCTCTAAAGGGCCCCATACACTACAACGATATGTCTGAGGCAGAAGTCGGAGGCAATTTCCCTTGAACTTTCCCAGGAGCTTCCCGGGAGTGGTTCCATATGATTCCATATGATTTGGTACATGTGTGGCTTTTTTTGCTTGTTATTTATCGTAATGCATTCACATGTACCATAAGATATATCTGATGGGCTGGATTATGTCCTGGATTAGGGTGCTAGGGGGGCTGGCCCAAATAGGCATATAAAAAGCAGCAGCAATTTTAGCCATGTGCACACTGCTGCTCTGTGATTAGTGAGGCTGGTTTATACCTTCTGAGCGTTCCACATTGCTAGCGTACTTTGCTTTGTTTGGTTTTTCTGAACAAAGTGCCCTTTATCCTGTTCTGTGATGGATTCCTACAGGTATCAACTTCTGTTAGCCTATGGCTATCTGAAGCTGAAACGTGACAGGGAACTGAAACGGAAGATGCTGAGGTCTGTTTGGAGCAAGGAGTGGCTGATTAAGATGGGGACTCTCTCTCACATGTCACTCCTGACCGAGATTAGGGATAACAACCCTGAAGATTATCGCAACTACCTTCAAATGGATGTTGATACCTTGCAGGAGTTGCTTGGCCTTGTAACTCCCTACATCAAGAAGCAGGACACCAAGATGCGGAGGGCCATCACTGCTGAGGAGAGGCTGACTGCTACTCTGAGGTTCCTGGCTACAGGGTGGTCGTTGGAGGACCTGAAGTTCGGGATCCTCATCTCCCACCAGGCTTTGGGTCGGATCATCGCTGACACCTGCAAGGCCATTGTGAAGGTGCTGCAGGACCAGTATTTAAAGGTAAATAAAATACACACCACACCTGTGTAGTTACTTTTAAACTGTTTATAGAAAAAAAGTTGTTGTTTTTTTCTTCTTGTAAACAACTGTGCAAAAACTATGCAATGATTTGCCAATATGGCACATATAAATATAAAACACGAAATCTCAATTTGGATATATATATATATATATAGCATGCATCTATCCTCCCACAACGATCTGGCCCCAAAACACCAAATAGCCTATACCGCAACATATTTATTGGGAATTAATAACTTTAAAACAAGACCCTTAACAATGTCCTAATTCCCAATAAATATGGTACGGTACTTTAATGGAGGGCTATATGGTGTTTTGGATCCAGGTTTGATAGGGAGAATATACACATGCTGTAAAGTGCAGAATGAATGGGTCCGGCCCCACTATTATGCACCTACAGCATGCATGTATCCTCCCCAAAAAATCTGCCCCCAAAACACCATATAGCCTATACCGCAACATATTTATTGGGAATTAATAACTTTAAAACAAGACCCTTAACAATGTTCTAATTCCCAATAAATATGGTGCGGTACTTTAAGATGGAGGGCTATATGGTGTTTTGGGCACAGGTTTGATTGGGAGAATACAGCATGCGTGTATCCTTCCCCAAAACACCATATAGCCTATACCGCACCATATTTATTGGGAATTAGAGGATGCCTGCAAATTTTCAAACTGGGGCATGTCCTCCTCATCTTCCTCCAGCATAGTAGAGTATATTTCTGAGGAGCAGGTGAGTGTAGGCTGTTGTTGGGTGGGTGGAATAAGATGGGGTTGGGTGGGCGGAATAGGATGGGGTTGGGTGGGAGAAGCAGTGAGAGGAAGGCAGTCGAACAGTACGACATTGTCGTGGAGTTTCACTTTTCGGGCCTTGTTTATCATCATTAAATTTAAATGCTCAGTCTGCTCGGCTTGCCCAGGTGGAAGGTTGCACATGCCAAGAATTTGCCAAATCTTGTGTAGTGGTCGGGGGGCTGGGCAAGTCTTGACTTGATTTCCTCAAAGATGAGGTCTTTGCCCTCCTGGCCGGTCTTTTATTTTGGGGGGTTCTCTTCTGGGGGCGCGGCGGAGGAGCTGGAGCTGCAGAGGTATCAGGGGTAGCTGGTGCTTCAGGGGTTATATCTTGGGTCTGGGGTTCCTCTGTATCCAGTAGACTGAGGTCACTCTGTAGTAGATTTAAAAAAAAAATACATGGGGGGCGTGGCCTAGCTAGCTTAGGGAGCAGACACAGCCTTGGAGAGCTCCCACATCTTGAGCTGTAGATCAGGGCTCTCAGCACCGGAATAGACCCCCATTGTGCTCCATCTGCTGCCCGCACCTTCGCTGAGCAAAAGGGTGTTGCTCCCGGGCCCTGGAGACGCAGCTTTCAATACCTACGGGTCACGGCCTAGTCACCCTGGTGAAGCCGCGGCCACGAGTTGCGGGCCGTGCCTGGAAACGGAGCGCACATGGCGCGGAAGTCCGCGGACCCGGCCAAACAGCAGCAACACGACTGGAAGCCCACAGGAGCCACTCCTAGCCACAACACCCTGACTGTGGGCTCCCCCAGTACCCCACATAAAGGGTTTGAGAGGCCCCAACTCCTGGACTGCAGCCTGTGGAGAGAGATCACATGGTCTCACTGCTGCACTCCATCCAGCCTTCTCATATACTCCCCATGTCCTCCTATGCCCTGAATATCGGAAGGAGTGATCCTGTCACATACAAGTCCCCTCTCATTTAATCTCGGCCAGAGCGAGGGTGCTGACCACCACCTGCTTCTGCCTCCGGCTCTGTGCCCACTGCACCTGAACCTGTGCTCAGACTGGCTGCACCGACAATAGTCAGGAGGGTCAGATAACTCCTGAGGTGGGCTGCAGCTGCCCACTTACCACTGTAATTTACCGGCTTCTGGTTGGATGACACTGCGTCCACTTCTCACAGACGGTGAGGCCTCATTTGCGGCGCTATACTTGCCACCATCTGCTATTTACCACCTGGTGCCTCCTACCTGGGATGAGGATGCTCCTCTCTGCTGAGAACTCATTCCAGAGCGGATGATGCTTTTCTAACCCCATGTCGCTCTTTTGTTTTGTTTAATGTTACAACAGTTATACTTCTAGTCAGGGCCGGTGCAAGATTTCACTGCACCCTAGGCAAAGCTTCAACCTAGCACCCTCTAACCTGCAAACCTCTCCAACCACCACCTCCGCCCGAAGGGGAGATGCAGGTGGCCACTAGGTGGGCTGGGGTGAATTGCATCTTTATTCATATAGAAAGAAAAGGTAAAACAACACTCAAAGGACTTTTAAAGAGATAAAGAATATTGTAAACAAGTCACAAAATTTGACAGCTAACCCTAACTCAGATGCCGGCTGTGGGTATTCTGGTATCGGCATACTGAAAGGTGTCTGAATTTTGGTGCCGGTATTCTGAACACCAACATCCAATCCACCAGGGTGCCAACTACATCTTTTTAATTGCATGGGTATACATACTTACAGTATATACGCACAGACATACATATATTTGTATGTTCCTTATTGTGTTCCATCCCCCCATCTGTAAATTCATTACTGACCCGCATACAGAAACATCCTTCAGTTTTTCGCTAGATGAATTCAGTGGTGCCCTCCAGTGACTGCCGCCCCTAGGCAGCCGCCTAAAGCTGCCTAATGGTAGAGCCGGCCCTGCTTCTAGTGGAGCTGTCCTTTCGTTTATACCTGCTCTCTCAGTGACACCCCTCATACCTCAAGTCTTTTTTTTGCATTATGCCTCCTAAAAAAGTGAAGGTCGCCAAAACTGCTTCTCAGTTTGCCTTCTTTAAACCGTCACCTAAATCCTCTAAACCACAAGAGGCTAGCGCCTCCTCCTCCAGAGGACTCTCTCCTGCTTCGGCTTCTGGTAGTAGCGCCTCTTCCCCGGTGCAGGTACCTCTCAAGCTATGGATGACAATGACGCGTTGACAGTTGGATCTATGAAGGCATTGCTGTTGTCCTTCAAAGATGAAGTGGCTGCAGAGTTTAGAGCCTCCCTTCAAACGTGCCAGCAGACTATAGACGAACTAGGCGACCGGACTGACCACCTTGAGACGAAGATAAAGGAGTTAGTCGTTTCTCACAATGCTCTTATTACTTCCCATGATCAATTGTAAATGGAGGTCTCTCTTCTGCAGGATAAGGTGACTGAATTGGAGAATAGATCCACTAGAAACAACTTGAAATTGAGAGGTGTTCCGGAGACTGTCTCTAACAGCAGTTTACATGACTACACTATCAATTTATTCTGGAAATTGATCTCATCATTTACTTCAAATGATCTCCTGATAGATCGTATACGTTGCTTACCTAAGGCCAGGACTGCACCTGCCGATATCCCTCAGGACGTTTTGATGCGGATCCACTTCTTTCATGTGAAGGAGGCGATATTGACGGCAGCTCGGCCATCCTCAGATACAGCAGGGGCTCTGGGTTCCCTCCAACTGTTCGGTGACTTTTCCAGAGACACGTTACTGAAACAACGCTCATTTCAGCCTGTAACTAGTGCTTTACGGAAGGCTAACATCCCCTACCGGTGGGGATTCCCCACAAAATTGTTGATATTAAAGGACAGCTCCACGATTGTTCTCACTAACGTGCCTGATGGCATGAAATGCTCGAGAGATGGAACCTAGTCGGATCTTCAGACCGTGACTCCCCAGCTCGTGGTCTTCAGCGGGACTGGTCCACGGCTGGATCGAGCTGATTACTTCACTGCGGTCCCTCTTAGCTCCTCTGCTGTGGATATTTGTTTAATGTTTTCCCTAGCTCACTTTCAGCAGGAGCAGAGAGGGCTTTTTGTGTGATTTTCCTTCTCTATTTATGACCTTATACACTGTTATGACTGTTGTATTCTCTGTTTAGGTATTCTGATTTGGTGACACTCCGTGCCTTTGTGTTCTGTTTGTTGGCTAGTGGTGGATGCTCCAGAGTGAACGATGGATTTTGTCTCTACTTCAGACGGCGCGAAGGGTTCACTAACGGATGCCTTTTTTTCTCTTTTTTAGGGCGACGGGGTTCGGGCCACTAACCCCCATGTTTATTCTTTAGGCAACCATGGTATGGTGCCTGTTTTGGCCCCTTGTGGGGTCAGTTCAGTTATATTTTCTTTCTTTACCTGTTAGTTCATACTTTATTTTATATGTTTTATCATCCTGTTGCCAGCCCTTGTATCCCATTACAGTACCTTTTAAGCCTGTGGTGTATTGCAACCCTCCTCCTCTTATCCATGCTCAATGTAGTTTCTCTTACCGTCAAGTGCCTAAACTCTCCCCAGAAGAGGAAGCTTGCTCTGAACTATTTTCATAGACTCAAAGCGCATGTTGTCGCGGTCCAAGAGACCCACTTCAAGAGGGCAGCACCTCCTCTGTTTCGGAACTCTAAATACCCTCATTGTTACACTGCTAATGGTCCGGAGAAGAAAGCTGGTATCGCTATCTTGGTCTCCCAACATTTCTCATTCAGTGCTGTCGCTCAATACCCCGTTCCAGAAGGACGATATCTGATTTTGGTAGGGAAGTTAGATAATGTAGATGTCACTCTGGTGTCCTGCTATGCCCCTAATAGTAGACAGTTATCTTTTTGTAAAAAGTTTTTTTTCAGTTTTACAGACCCATGCTACTGGGGCACTCTTGGTTCTGGGTGACTTCAATATGGTTCTCGACCCGACTATGGATAGATCCAGGAAGACCGTGTTGCGCAGCCCCGTCCCTCATGATTTTGCTAAAGGTTTTAGTCAACTAATAGCGGAATATGACCTTTACGACATTGGAAGATCTCAGCACCCTACAGTGAGAGATTATTTGTTCTACTCCCATGTCCATCGTTCATACTCTCGGATTGATTTAGCCTTTTCCAACAGATGGACTTTAACCTCTATCAGCAAAATAGACATCTTACCTATGACATGGTCGGACCACTCCCCTTTGTGGGACATTGGTGCCAGGAGGGTCACACTTGGCCCATGGCGGCTGGGATTTGGGGCCCTCTCCCATCCAGAGGCTCGTCAAGCTATTCAGCTGTCTGTGTCCCATTATCTTAGAGAAAATGACCGCAACGACACATCAATATTTAATCATTGGTGTTCTCTTAAAGCTGTTGTTAGAGGGTCAGCTATACAAATTGCTGCGAAATTGAAGAGGGACTATAAACGGACTTATGAACAAGCTGAACAGGAGGCTCTTGATTTGGAGAGGGCTCACAAAGTGAAACCGTCTGACAAAACTGTTTATAAGCGACTTCTTCTTGCTTGGGAAAAAGTTAATTCTTTTTTATTGCGTGAGGTGCAGCGTAACATAGCGCGACTTAATCAGAAGTTTTATGTCTTTGGCAATAAGGCCAGTCGACTATTGGCCAGTAAATTGAGGGGGCGAAAGGTGAGAGATCGTGTGCACCATGTTTTTAATTCAGGTGGCACTAAGATATCTGATCCGCACCAAATTGCTAACGCGTTTGCGGAATATTATTCACAACTCTATAACCTCCGGGATGATTCGGATACCCCCCAGCCTTCTCAAATAGACATTGATGCCTTCTTGCAGTCCTTATCACTTCCTTCCTTGGATTCTGCAGCCTGCCTGTCCCTGAAATTCCCCTGGGCCATGGATGAAATAGTTGCGACCATTGACTCGTTACCATCTGATAAAGCCCCTAGCCCAGATGGATTCCTCGCAAGCTTCTACAAAACTTTTAAAGCAGAGTTGGCTCCGGTTCTGGCATCCGTGTTTAGCGAAGCCACATCTGTTAAGTGTTTCCCGAAGGTAATGCTCGATGCACGAATTGTGACTATTCCTAAACCTGGGAAATCCCTTTCCTCAGTGCAAAATTACAGGCTCATAGCCTTATTGAACACGGATGTCAAGATATATGCCAAAATGATCGCTAATCGAGTTTGCCCCTATCTGTCTCATCTTATTACACCAGACCAGGTGGGGTTCATACCGGGCAGGCAGGCCCCAGACAACACCCGTAGGGTTCTGGACGTGATGGACTATTGTGATCTCCATGGGTCCCCTCTTCTAATACTTACTTTAGAAACCGAAAAGGCATTTGATAGACTTCACTGGGAGTTTGTGCAGGCTACGCTGTGTTGTTTTGGATTCAGGGGAGGTATACTTGACTCTATCCTTGCCTTGTATTCCTTCCCATCAGCTAGGGTTTCTGTCAATGGTTGCCTTTCTACTACTTTCAATATCACCAATGGTACGAGACAGGGCTGTCCGCTGTCACCTCTCATATTTGCCTTAGCAATTGAGCCCTTGGCAGAGAAAATCAGATTGGCGGCGGACGTCCATGGTCCTATTATTGATGATGTTTCTCAGAAAATCAGTCTTTTTGCGGACGATATCCTCATGTCTAACGAAACCTGAGCTTTCTCTCCCTTCTCTACACCTAGTTCTGAAACAGTTTTATGAAGTGTCGTACTACAAATTGAATACCTCCAAAACTGAGGCCCTTCCTCTTCATATCCCCGCAGATGTATTACAGGAACTACAAGATAATTTTAGGTACGCTTGGCAGTCTAAGTATATCAAGTATTTAGGTATCAACCTGGCTAGAGAGAGTGATTTAACTGATTGCAATTATAAACCGCTACTACAGGCCTTCGAGGCCATGACCAAGGATTGGATGTTACACAAAGACTCTTGGTTGGGCCGCATAGCGGGCGCTAAAATGGTGCACTGCCAAAATTAATGTACCTCTACAGAGCTATTCCAAGACTTCTTCCAAGACCATTATTTCATAAGTTTAATCATATTCTAGTTAAATATGTATGGAAGGGCTCTAAGCCTAAAATAGCCAGACATATCATTTCCCTTCCGAAACTCAGAGGAGGTGCTGCCTTTCTGGATCTCAAGGCGTATCATTCCGCATGTATACTGAGCCAAGTTAAAGATTGGTTCCAATCCGGACCCCTTAAACAGTGGGCTATTATTGAGGGCTCCATTATGTCTCCTTTTAGTCTCCCCGATCTCCTATGGTTGCCTGTTACGGTAACTCCCCACCAAACCCACACTTGTAAGGCGGTTGCTACAGCTATTCAGGTTTGGCGCAGATTTATATCCTCTTAGGCAGAGATTACCTTTTTTAGAATTGTCCTTATCTGCCATAGCTGCCCTAATACCCTCTTTACAACTAGATGCGTGGGCTGAAATGGGATTGTCCTCATTGACTGACATTCTCCGGGTTGATGGTCTGGTTCCCTTTTCTCACCTCCAGAGCAATGCTAATATTTCACCTCGAGATTTTTACAAGTATCTCCAGTTGAGACACTGGATTCAGAGTTATATTTCATTCCCCCTGGTCAATTTGGCTTTCCCTCCCCTATTATTGTCTAAACTTAAATCATCAGCTCAGAGAGGTAATATTTCCTGGTGGTATCGGTATTTGCTGTCAGTACGGGCCTCTGGGAAAATGCTCTCTTTGGTTAAATGGGAGAAGGATTTCTCTCAAGTTTTAACCGATGAGGACTGGGATGTCATCTTTCGTACTTGTGTTAAGGTTTCCAAATGTGTTCACCACTCGGAGATGTTCTTTAAACTACTCCACAGAGCCTATTTCACCCCTGAGCGGCTGCATAAAATCTGGCATACAATTTCCCAGTTCTGTTGGAGGAACTGCGCCTCGATTGGAGATATTTTCCATGTTTTCTGGGCTTGGCCTGTTGTGCAGCCGCTGTGGAGGGAAATATTTAGTATGATCACTGAAGTATTGGGCTCCCATATCCCTGCAGATCCCTTAACGGCTCTATTTCACTTCTATCCGGGGCCACTCTCCCAGGGAGACAGGTACCTTATGGGACATATTTTAATAGCTACCAAGGCTTCCATTGCCCAACTGTGGAAATCTACTCTAATTCCTACGAACACTGTTATTTTAGATAAAGTCCACAGGCACTATTTATTTGAAACGGCAGAGACCACATATTCATCTTCTGCTTCTTCCAGTCATATATTGTGGTTTAAGTGGGGAGAGTTCAGGGAGCGCATGGGACATTCTATTATTTACAGTGCGCCCATAGACTTTAATGTGTTGAATTCCCCTGTTGAGGAACCATGAGATAGTAGTAATGTTATTGAATCGATTTATGCTTACTTATTTTCGTATTCTCTGACTGAGTGCATAACGGTTCATTTTTTTTTCTTATTCTTATTATTGGCTAGGTCTGGCAATTCCCCTTCCCTTTTCATGTTATTTACGGTTTTCTTCTTTTTTCCTTCCCTCCCCCTTCTCCTTTTAATTAACCCCTCCTTAATGCTTGTTTGATTGTATTCTTTATGTTGTATGCTGCCGAAAAAAGAAAATCAATAAATATTATTGTTAAAAAAAATACATTGTATAAATACATGTTTTAATTTTTTATTTCTATTTTTTTATAGCTCCCTGCAAGTACATCTGAATGGCAAGTCGTGGCAGAGGAGTTTGCCACCACCTGGCAATTCCCTAACTGTGGGGAAGCAATAGATGGCAAACACGTCCACATCAAACCCACCTGCAAACAGCGGATACCTTTATTTTAATTATAAAGGGTATTTCAGCATCGTGCTGATGGCAGTGGTGAATGTCAACTATGAATTCATGTTCATTGACGTTGGCAAAAATGGACGTGCATCAGACGGTGGGTCGCTGAAGAATACCACCTTCTACAAGCGGCTCACCACAAAGACCCTGAACTCGCCATCTAGAGAGCAAACCCAGCACGGCCTCAATTTTGTTTTCGTGGCTGATGAGGAATTCGCACTCCACGAGAACATTATGAAGCCGTACCCCCAAAGGCACCTGACAAGGGAGAAGCGGATCTACAATTATAGGCTATCCAGGGCACGAAGAATTGTAGAGAACACTTTTGGCATCCTATCTAGCCACTTCCGGATATTCCTAACGGCTATCAACTTGCAGGTGGAGAAGATAGATTGGATGGTGACTGCGTGCTGTGTTCTGCATAACTATTTGTGCAGAAAAAATAAGAATTTACTTACCGATAATTCTATTTCTCGGAGTCCGTAGTGGATGCTGGGGTTCCTGAAAGGACCATGGGGAATAGCGGCTCCGCAGGAGACAGGGCACAAAAGTAAAGCTTTTACAGGTCAGGTGGTGTGTACTGGCTCCTCCCCCCATGACCCTCCTCCAGACTCCAGTTAGGTACTGTGCCCGGACGAGCGTACACAATAAGGGAGGATTTTGAATCCCGGGTAAGACTCATACCAGCCACACCAATCACACCGTACAACTTGTGATCTAAACCCAGTTAACAGTATGATAACAGAGGAGCCTCTGAAAGATGGCTTCCTAAACAATAACCCGAATTAGTTAACAATAACTATGTACAAGTATTGCAGATAATCCGCACTTGGGATGGGCGCCCAGCATCCACTACGGACTCCGAGAAATAGAATTATCGGTAAGTAAATTCTTATTTTCTCTATCGTCCTAAGTGGATGCTGGGGTTCCTGAAAGGACCATGGGGATTATACCAAAGCTCCCAAACGGGCGGGAGAGTGCGGATGACTCTGCAGCACCGAATGAGAGAACTCCAGGTCCTCCTTTGCCAGGGTATCAAATTTGTAAAAATTTACAAACGTGTTCTCCCCTGACCACGTAGCTGCTCGGCAGAGTTGTAATGCCGAGACCCCTCGGGCAGCCGCCCAAGATGAGCCCACCTTCCTTGCGGAATGGGCCTTAACAGATTTAGGCTGTGGCAGGCCTGCCACAGAATGTACAAGTTGAATTTTGTTACAAAACCAACGAGCAATCGACTGCTTAGAAGCAGGTGCACCCAACTTGTTGGGTGCATACAGTATAAACAGCGAGTCAGATTTTCTGACTCCAGCCGTCCTTTAATGTATATTTTTAAGGCTCTGACAACGTCCAACAACTTGGAGTCCTTCAAGTCGTCTGTAGCCGCAGGCACTACAATAGGCTGGTTCAGGTGAAACGCTGATACCACCTTAGGGAGAAAATGCGGACGCGTCCGCAGCTCTGCCCTATGTCGAATGGAAAATTAAATAAGGGCTTTTATAAGACAAAGCCGCCAGTTCAGATACTCTCCCGGCCGAAGCCAGGGCCAGTAACATAGTCACTTTCCATGTGAGATATTTCAAATCCACATTCTTTAGTGGTTCAAACCAATTGGATTTGAGGAAATCTAAAACTACATTTAGATCCCACGGTGCCACCTTAGGCACCACAGGAGGCTGTATATGCAGTACTCCTTTGATAAAAATCTGGACCTCAGGGACTGAGGCCAATTCTTTGTGGAAGAATATTGATAGGGCCGAAATTTGAACCTTAATAGATCCCAATTTGAGACCCATAGACAATCCTGATTGCAGGAAATGTAGGAAAACGACCCAGTTGAAATTCCTCCATCGGAGCACTCCGCTGCTCGCACCACGCAACATATTTTCGCCAAATACGGCGATAATGCTTCGCGGTGACTTCCTTCCTTGCCTTTATCAAGGTAGGAATGACTTCTTCTGGAATGCCTTTTCCTTTTAGGATCTGGCATTCAACGCCATGCCGTCAAACGCAGCCGCGGTAAGTCTTGAAAAAGACAAGGACCCTGCTGAAGCAGGTCCCTTCTCAGAAGTAGAGGCCACGGATCGTCCGTGACCATCTCTTGAAGTTCCGGGTACCAAGTCCTTCTTGGCCAATCCGGAGCCACTAGTCTTACTCCTCTTTGCCGTATAATCCTCAATACCTTTGGTATGAGAGGCAGAGGAGGAAACACATATACCGACTGGTACACCCAAGGTGTTACCCGCGCGTCCACAGCTATTGCCTGCGGATCTCTTGACCTGGCGCAATACCTGTCCAGTGTTTTGTTGAGGCGAGACGCCATCATGTCCACCATTGGTTTTACCCAACGGTTTAATAGCATGTGGAAAACTTCTGGATGAAGTCCCCACTCTCCCGGGTGAAGGTCGTGTCTGCTGAGGAAGTCTGCTTCCCAGTTGTCCACGCCCGGGATGAATACTGCTGACAGTGCTATCACGTGATTCTCCGCCCAGCGAAGGATCCTGGCAGCTTCTGCCATTGCCCTCCTGCTTCTTGTGCCGCCCTGTCTGTTTACATGGGCGACTGCCGTGATGTTGTCTGACTGGATCAACACCGGTCTTCCTTGAAGCAGAGGTTCCGCCTGGCTTAGAGCATTGTAGATTGCTCTTAGTTCCAGAATGCTTATGTGAAGAGACTTTTTCAGGCTCGACCACACTCCCTGGAAATTTCTTCCCTGTGTGACTGCTCCCCAGCCTCTCAGGCTGGCATCCGTGGTCACCAGGATCCAATCCTGTATGCCGAATCTGCGGCCCTCCAATAGATGAGCCTCCTGCAACCACCACAGAAGGGATACCCTTGTCCTCGGCGACAGGGTTATCCGCAGGTGCATCTGAAGATGCGACCCTGACCATTTGTCCAACAGATCCCTTTGCATGGAATCTGCCGAAAGGGATTGCTTCGTAAGAAGCTACCATTTTTTCCCAGGACTCTTGTGCATTGATGTACAGACACCTTTCCTGGTTTTAGGAGGTTCCTGACCAGGTCAGATAACTCCTTGGCTTTTTCTTCGGGAAGAAAAACCTTTTTCTGAACTGTGTCCAGAATCATCCCCAGGAACAGCAGACGAGTTGTCGGCATTAATTGGGATTTTGGAATATTCAGAATCCATCCGTGCTGCTTTAGCACCTCTTGAGATAGTGCTAAACCCATCTCTAGCTGTTCTCTGGACCTTGCCCTTATTAGGAGATCGTCCAAGTATGGGATAATTAATACGCCTTTTCTTCGAAGAAGAAATATTATCTCGGCCATTACCTTTGTAAAGACCCGAGGTGCCGTGGACAAACCAAACGGCAGCGTCTGAAACTGATAGTGACAGTTTTGTACAACGAACCTGAGGTACCCCTGGTGTGAGGGGTAATTGGAACGTGGAGATACGCATCCTTGATGTCCAAGGATACCATAAAGTCCCCTTCTTCCAGGTTCGCTATCACTGCTCTGAGTGACTCCATCTTGAACTTGAACTTCTTTATGTATAGGTTCAAGGACTTCAGATTTAGAATAGGCCTTACCGAGCCATCCGGCTTCGGTACCACAAATAGAGTGGAATAATACCCCTTCCCTTGTTGTAGAAGAGGTACCTTGACTATCACCTGCTGAGAATACAGCTTGTGAATGGCTTCCAAAACCGTCTCCCTTTCTGAGGGGGACGTTGGTAAAGCAGACTTCAGGAAACGGCGAGGTGGCTCTGTCTCTAATTTCAACCTGTACCCCTGAGATATTATCTGCAGGATCCAGGGATTTACCTGCGAGTGAGCCCACTGCGCGCTGTAATTTTTGAGACGACCGCCTACCGCCCCCGAGTCCGCTTGCGAAGCCCCAGCGTCATGCTGAGGCTTTTGTAGAAGCCGGGGAGGGCTTCTGTTCCTGGGAAGGAGCTGCCTGTTGCTGTCTCTTCCCTCGTCCTCTGCCTCGTGGCAGATATGAATAGCCCTTTGCTCTCTTATTTTTAAAGGAACGAAAGGGCTGCGGTTGAAAGGTCGGTGCCTTTTTCTGTTGGGGAGTGACTTGAGGTAGAAAGGTGGATTTCCCGGCCGTGGCCGTGGCCACCAAATCCGATAGACCGACCTCAAATAACTCCTCTACGCATCGCCTGTCCACTGTCGTGTCCATAAAGCTCTTCTGGCCGAAATGGACATAGCACTTACCCGTGATGCCAGTGTGCAGATATCTCTCTGTGCATCACGCATATAAAGAAATGCATCCTTTATTTGTTCTAACGACAGTAAAATATTGTCCCTGTCCAGGGTATCAATATTTTCGATCAGGGACTCTGACCAAACTACCCCAGCACTGCACATCCAGGCAGTCGCAATAGCTGGTCGTAGTATAACACCTGCATGTGTGTATATACCTTTTTGGATATTTTCCATCCTCCTATCTGATGGATCTTTAAGTGCGTCCGTCTCAGGAGAGGGTAACGCCACTTGTTTTGATAAGCGTGTTAGCGCTTTGTCCACCCTAGGAGGTGTTTCCCAGCGCTCCCTAACCTCTGGCGGGAAAGGGTATAAAGCCAATAACTTCTTTGAAATTAGCAGTTTTTTATCGGGGCACCCCACGCTTCATCACACACGTCATTTAATTCTTCTGATTCGGTAAAAACTACTGGTAGTTTTTTCACACCCCACATAATACCCTGTTTAGTGGTACCTGTAGTATCAGCTAAATGTAACATCTCCTTTATTGCCAAAATCATATAACGTGTGGCCCTACTGGAAAATACGGTTGATTCGTCACCTTCACCACCGGAATCAGTGCCTGTGTCTGGGTCTGTGTCGACCGACTGAGGCAAGGGACGTTTTACAGCCCCTGACGGTGTTTGAGGCGCCTGGACAGACACTAATTGAGTGTCCGGCCGCCTCATGTCGGCAAACGACTGCTTAAGCGAGTTGACGCTATCCCGTAATTCCACAAATAAAGGCATCCATTCTGGTGTCGACCCCCTAGGAGGTGACATCCTCATATTTGGCAATTGCTCCGCCTCCACACCAATAACGTCCTCATACATGTCGACACACACGTACCGACACACAGCAGACACACAGGGAATGCTCTATACGAAGACAGGACCCACTAGCCCTTTGGGGAGACAGAGGGAGAGTCTGCCAGCACACACCAAAAAGCGCTATATATGACAGGGATAGCCTTATGATTAAGTGCTCCCTTATAGCTGCTTTTATATTAATATATTGCCATTTATTCTGCCCCCCCTCTCTGTTATACCCTGTTTCTGTAGTGCAGTGCAGGGGAGAGACCTGGGAGCCTTCCTGACCAGCGGAGCTGTGACAGAAAATGGCGCCGTGTGCTGAGGAGATAGGCCCCGCCCCTTTTTCGGCGGGCTCGTCTCCCGCTATTTAGTACATTTAGGCAGGGGTAAATATCTCCATATAGCCTCTGGGGCTATATGTGAGGTATTTTTAGCCTTTTTAAAGGTTTTCATTTGCCTCCCAGGGCGCCCCCCCCCAGCGCCCTGCACCCTCAGTGACTGCCGTGTGAAGTGTGCTGAGAGGAAAATGGCGCACAGCTGCAGTGCTGTGCGCTACCTTAAGAAGACTGCAGGAGTCTTCAGCCGCCGATTCTGGACCTCTTCTTGCTTCAGCATCTGTGAGGGGGCCGGCGGCGTGGCTCCGGTGACCATCCAGGCTGTACCTGTGATCGTCCCTCTGGAGCTTCATGTCCAGTAGCCAAGAAGCCAATCCATCCTGCACGCAGGTGAGTTCACTTCTTCTCCCCTCTGTCCCTCGTTGCAGTGATCCTGTTGCCAGCAGGAATCACTGTAAAATAAAAAACCTAAGCTAAACTCTCTAAGCAGCTCTTTATGAGAGCCACCTAGAATTGCACCCTTCTCGGCCGGGCACAAAAATCTAACTGGAGTCTGGAGGAGGGTCATGGGGGGAGGAGCCAGTACACACCACCTGACCTGTAAAAGCTTTACTTTTGTGCCCTGTCTCCTGCGGAGCCGCTATTCCCCATGGTCCTTTCAGGAACCCCAGCATCCACTTAGGACGATAGAGAAAACACCAAGCATAGGACACTGCCCAGAGCAGCGCCAGGAGACCCAGACCCAGAACACCCAGAGGATACTTCACCGTTTCCCTCTGTGGAACCACCTCCACTCCATTCTAGGCCGAGTGTACAGGCAAAACAGGTCTATTTTAATGGGGTGGGTGCAGTTGATTGGCAGGATGACCACATTTAAGTGGACTGTGTTGGACTGATGGAACTTGCAAAAACTTTAGTGAACCTTTTAAAAACGTATTCCAAAAAATATACTTACAGATGCCGACAGAGATAGTTCACCCTCTTCAGGCTCTGGTGTGGCAGTCCGAGGGAGGGGGTTTGAAACCTGTCCGGGTAGGCTCCTGGTTCAGGACAAACTCCAGTAAGGGGTAGTACCAGAGCGAGGGCTTGTAAACTTGGGAGGAACCAGCTCCAGACCTTTTTAATTGTTTCATTTTTTTGTGTTCTTTGAGGAACACCGTGCACAGGTTCTTCTTAACCCAGTCCTTGTCTGCACTGGACACAACAGGCCTGCTGTAATCGACTAGCTCCTCCAAGGCCACATTCCGCCGCACTTTAGTGGAATACCCCTTAGCTTTGACCTTCCATAGACATTCATGGCTACGGTACATGTCTAGTAGGCCGGTGATGAATTATATGTCTTGATCCAGAGACATATCTATAAGGAAAAAAAAGTTGTGCAAAAACTGTTATATATTTTTTGTTTCAAAATGGTTTTACTTAAGGTATATGGTGAAATGGTTATATGGTTATATGGTCAAAATTGGATAATATTTCTTTTAAAATTAAGTTGTTTTTTATTTTTCAAAATGGTTTTACTTAAGTTTAAAAATATACTTTCGAAATGTTTTGATATATTGTTAAATTTGTATACTATATGGTTTTAAAATAAAGTTGTTTTTTCTGTTTCAAAATGGTTTTACGTAAGGTTAAAAATATTCTTTTGAAATGTTTGTATATATGGTTAAATTTGGAAAATATATGGTTTTAAAATAAATTTGTTTTTTGAAAATAGTTTCCTCATTACTCCAGCATCAATGGTGCAGCATTGGGGTACAGTGTCAGTGAAAACACATGGCCATTTGGGGGTTAATAAGACTTCGGGGCCAGAGAAACACAAGGTGCAGCATTGGGGTACAGTGTCGGTGAAAACACATGGCCATTTGGGGGTTAAAATGACTTTGATGCCAGAGAAACACAAGGTGCAGCTTTGGGGTACAATGACGGTGAAAACACATGGCCATTTGGGGGTTAAAATTACTTTGGGGACAGAGAAAAACAAGGTACAGCATTGGGGTACAGTGGTGGTGAAAACACATGGCCATTAGGGTGTTAAAAAGACTTTGGGGACAGAGAAACACAGGGTGGAGCATTGGGGTACAGTGATGGTGAAAACACATGGCCATTGGAGGGTTAAAATGACTTTGGGGACACAGAAACACAAGGTGGAGCATTGGGGTACAGTGGCGGTGAAAACACATGGCCATTTGGGGGTTAATAAGACTTTGGGGCCAGAGAAACAGAAGGTACAGCATTGGGGTACAGTGTTGGTGAAAACACATGGCCATTTGGGGGATAATAAGACTTTGGGGCCAGAGAAAAACTAGGTGCAGCATTGGGGTGTACAGTGTCGGTGAAAACACATGGCCATTTGGGGGTTAGAAAGACTTTGGGGACACAGAAACACAAGGTACAGCATTGGGGTACAGTGTCGGTGAAAACACATGGCCATTTGGGGGTTAAAATGACATTGGGGACACAAACACAGGGTACAGCATTGGGGTACAGTGTCTGTGAAAACACATAGACATTAGGGTGTTAAAAAGACTTTCGGGCCAGATAAACACAAGGTGCAGCATTGGGGTATAGTGGCGGTGAAAACACATGACCATTAGGGGATTTTAAAATGGCTTTGGGCCCACAGAAATGAATAAAATGTGAACAAATAGAATACATTGGTGGTCAGTGTGATTACATTGGTTGTCAGTGTGCTAGGTGGACAGTGATATTGGTGGTCAGTGTGGATTAAATACATACTTGGGGCAATGCAAAATCCAATTAAATCGGATATATCTGTAGCTCTCCTCCTGCTGCGTCGCTGCTGCTACTACTGATGCTGCTGCCGCTGATGGGAGTGTCCTGAGAATGCCAGGCAAACTTCCTACGATATATTGCAGGCGATATATCACAGGCCCAAAAAAACACACCTTTTTCCATGCGATAACGATATATCACGAGTGCAGCACTAGCGACCTAGGGGATCTGACACGGCACTCACAGGTACGCACTTCGTATCGTATCGGATGGAAAACACATACGATGTGACACTTTTCACAAGATATATCGGTCCGAAAGGTCGAAATCGCAGGAAATCATACATACATAGTAACATAGTATCTAAGGTTCAAAAAAGACAATTTGTCCATCGAGTTCAACCTATTTGCAGTCTCCTATGCAGTTTTAATTTAGGACTAATTTTGCCTGATGCTAATGTCAGCCGTTGTGTTTTAATAACTATAGTGCGTGACTACGCACCATAACCCTAAATATCCTTATCCAAAAGGAATTTATCTAACCCATTCTTAAAGGTGTTGACTGAGTCCGCCGTTACTACTTTCTCAGGCAGGGAATTCCAAACGTATTGACCTTACTGTGAAAAAACCTTTTTGCCGCATTGTGCGGAATCTCCTCTAACCTAAGCGAGTGTCCATGTGTCCTCTGTGCTGATCTTATCAAAAACAGGTATGGTCCCCTTATGTTTGTAGATGTTGATCATGTCCCCTATTAGTCTCCTCTTTTACAGTGTAAACATGCCTAGCCTTGCTAGCCTTTCCTCGTATTCCAGCATCTCAATGCCCTTAATTAGTTTGGTCACCCGCCTCTGAACCTTTTATAGCTCCCGGATATCCTTTTTGTAGTATGGTGCCCCAAATTGTACACAGTATTCAAGATGTGGCTTACTAGTGATTTATATAATGGGAGTATAACATTCTCGTTCCTTGCATCAATTCCCCATTTTATGCATGTTAATATCTTATTAGCCTTCTTTGCTGCAATCCTACTATGGGTACTGCTGCTTAGTTTGCTATCTATGTGAACACCTAAGTCTTTTTCCAGTACAGAATCCCTTTATATTACCCCATAGTAGTATGTAGGTGTTATTTTTGTTCTTGCTACCACAATGCATTACCTTATACTTGTCTGTATTGAATCTCATTCTCCATTTGCTGCCCATGCTTCTAGTTTAACTAAGTCATTCTGAAGAGACTCGGCATCCCCCTCCGTATTTATAACCTTACACAATTTGGTATCATCTGCAAAAATTGACATCATGCTCTCTAGACCTACTCTTAGGTCATTAATGAAAATGTTGAACAATAGTGGTCCAAGTACAGACCCTTGTGGCACACCACTAAGCATTTCAGTCCAATTTGAAAAAGATCCATTAACCACAACACGCTGCTCCCGATTATCTAACCAATTTCTAAACCCAAGTGCATATTGTTCTCCCTAGCCCTATTTCTTGTAGCTTATAGATAAGTCGCATGTGTGTCGAAAGCTTTGGCAAAGTCTAAAAAGATTACATCCACCTCCTTACCCTGATCAAGGTTCGCACTTACTGTTTCATAAAAGCCAAGTAAGTTGGTTTGACATGATCTGTCCTTCACAAAACCATGTTGGTTCCTTATAATGACCTTATTGGCTTCAAGGAACTTCTGAATACTATCCCTTAGAATACCTTCCAATACTTTCCCCACCATAGATGTAAGACTTACTGGTCTATAATTACCAGGTTCAGCTTTACTTCCCTTTTGAATATTGGCACTACCTCCACTATACGCCAGTCCTTGGGAACCATACCTGATAGAACTGAATCTTTGAAGATCAAAAATAGTGGTCTTGCTAGTTCAGAGTGAAGCTCCATCAGAACCCTTGGGTGAATTCCATCGGGACCAGGTGAGTTATTAATCTTTACATTTTGTAATCGGTCACAGACTGCCTCCCACTTAGCAGTGGGACATTATCTTCATTGAGATTGTGTTAGACCCTGCATTTGGTCCTCTCTGGTAAATACTGTTGAAAAAAACTAATTTAGTTAGTTCGCTATGTCATTATCATTTTTGCTTATGACTCCCAACTTGTCTTTTAAATTGCCTATACTCTCCTTTTTTAATCTCTTGCTGTTTATGTATTTAAAAAAAATGGGATTTGCTTTGCTTTCCTTTGCTACTAGTTTTTTAGTTTCTACTTTAGCCGCTCTTATTTCTTTTTTGCATATTTTGTTACAATCCTTATAGTGCTGAAATGACTCCGCATTCCCTTCAGATTTGTATTTTTTGAATGCTCGACTTTTTTTGCCCATTAGTTCCTTTACCTTTTTGTTAAGCCATATTGGTTTGGAGTTTTTATTCCTTCTTTTGCTGCTCATAGGGAAAAAAATTGTGAGTATTTTTAATACATCCGATTTCTCTGTAGTATTTTTTTCTTGAAACATAATTTCCCATTCAATGTCTCTAAAAGCTTCCCTCAGCATGTCAAAGTTGGCTTTGCTAAAGTTTAGAGTCCTAGTTGAGCCAGTATAGGACTGCTTATGAAAACTGATATTGAGTGTGACCATATTGTGGTCACTGTTTCCTATGGGCTCCCCTACTATAAGGGTTAATACTCTGTGGTCTCCTACAGTGTTCATTTTTTAAAGTGATTAATTTTTTAATGTGGTTGTTTTCATTCTTGAGAGATAAGCTAAATCTCCTAGCTGAATTTATTAAAGATATATTTTATATAATCTATATATATTCCGTTATTGAATTTCAGCCGGCGCCAGTACATTTCTTTTTTCTTCATATATATATTTTAAGGGAACTGACCTTCCCTGTACAGGCTGCCATTGACAGCGCACTCTATCTGTATATTTGTATTATTTTTTCCCCTACTATAATATTTGATACCAAATCCCCATTGTTTGTTAATACCAGGTCTAAGATTGCATTGTACCTAGTTGGTTCCTCGATTAATTGAACTAAGTAGTTATCATTTAGCATGTTTAAAAACATATTACCCCTAGCAGTTACACATGAATCATTTTTCCAATTTATCTCTGGATAGTTAAAATCTCCCATCACTACTATGTCTCCTACTCCTGCTGCTCTTTCAATTTGTTTCAGTAACAAGGAATAAAAAGAGAGGGAGGCTCGACATCTCTGAACTACCAAACCCAAATAAATGCGCCCGATTGAACGAGGATTCAGTGGATGGTAGTGAGGAAATGACGGTGCCGGAGGAGATTGTTCCCTCTAGAGGAGCGGTCCCTCTGGCGCAGTTGGGAAAAAAGATAGTGAGGAACCTAGTCAGATTGTGGTGGTAGGGGATTCCATTATCAGGAAAACAGATAGGGCAATCGGCTACCGGGACCGCAATCGCCATACAGTCTGTTGTCTCACGGGTGCTTGGGTGCAGCACATCGCAGACCGGGTAGACAGATTGTTGGGAGGGGCTGGGAATGACCCTGCGGTCTTGGCGCATGTCGGCGCCAACGACAAAGTTAGTGGAAGGTGGGATGTCCTTAAGAAAGACTATAGGGAATTAGGTAAGAAACTTAAGGAACGGACATCTAAGGTAATATTCTCCAAAATAATACCCATGCCACGTGCTAGCCCAGGGAGGCAGAGGGAGATTAGGGAGGTAAATATGTGGCTTAGGGACTGGTGTAGGAAAGAGGGGTTTGTGTTCCTGGAACACTGGGCGGACTTCTCAGTCAGGCGCCATCTTTTTTATCGTGATGGATTGCACCTGAATGAGGAGGGGGCAGCGGTGCTGGGTGGAAGGATGGTTAGATGGTTGGAGGAGATTTTAAACTAGGTGCCTGGGGGAAGGGTTTAGCTAGAAACTACGGGTCATTCAGTGAGAATAGCAGGGATGGCGCTAGTGAACAAAATGGGGGATGAGTAGGGGGGAGGGAAAGAGCAGCCGACAAGGGTATTAACATGGGTGTTAAAAAAGGTTTTAGCATAACACTAACGACGATTGTGGGTCATCATTGCTGCATAAAGAGAATGATGTTCCTAGCACAAGGGGAAATACTTATCTCAATTGTATGTATGTAAACGCTAGAAACCTTACAGGTAAAAAGGGGAACAAGAAATACTTGCAGCAAGCAAACAGTATGATATTATAGGCATTACTGAAACCTGGTGGGACGAATCTCACGACTGGACAGTCAATCTAGAAGGTTATATGCTGTTCAGGAGAGACAGACTAAATAAACGGGGTGGAGGGGTATGTCTTTACGTAAAGCTGTTTATAAAACCTGATATACTGGAAGATATTCAAGAGGGGACTGTAAATACTGTTGAGACGTTATGGGTAGAAATTGCATGCGGGAATAAAGGAATAAAAAAGTTAGTATTGGGGTTATGCTAGAGGCCGCCTGGTATTAATGTGTCTGATGAGGATGGCTCAATGCGTTTCACTGGTTAATACAAGTCCAGCTTCCTCAGAAGTATGAAGCTCCTGAGGAAGCTGGACTTGTATTAACCAGTGAAATGCGTTGAGCCCTCACTAGGGCCCTCATTCCGAGTTGTTCGCTTGTTAATTTTCTTCGCATTGCAGCGATTTTCCGCTAAATGCGCATGCGCAATGTTCGCACTGCGGCTGCGCCAAGTAAATTTGCTAAGAAGTTAGGTATTTTACTCACGGCATTACGAGGCTTTTTCATCGTTCTGGTGATCGGAGTGTGATTGACAGGAAGTGGGTGTTTCTGGGCGGAAACTGGCCATTTTATGGGTGTGTGAAAAAACGCTGCCGTTTCTGGGAAAAACGCGGGAGTGGCTGGAGAAACGGGGGAATGTCTGGGCGAACGCTGGGTGTGTTTGTGACGTCAAACCAGGAACAAAACTGACTGAACTAATCGCAGTGGCAGAGTAAGTCTCGAGCTACTCAGAAACTGCAAAGAAAAGTCTTTTCGCAATATTGTGAATACTTCGTTCGCAATTCAGCTAAGCTAAGATTCACTCCCAGAGGGCGGTGGCTTAGCGTGTGCACTGCTGCGAAAAGCGGCTAGCGAGCGAACAACTTGGAATGAGGGCCGATATCTCCACGGATCCCACTCCACATCTCTTGCACTCAATTGGAGCTCCTGAGAAAGCTGGACTTGTATTAACCAGTGAAACGCGTTGAGCCCTCACTATATCTCCACGGATCCCACTCCACGTCTTTTGCACTCAATTGGATCACTTGGCATCCAGATTTGGCAACTTTTGGACATCGTTTCATTATTGCATCCAGATCACAGCAACTCTTCTATCGCTTCAGCTATTGAAATGGACTACTCCTAAGGCTGATGCAACATCAAAGGGATCATCTTTCATCGGATCTGGTAAAAACAATACCATTTCGCAGTGACTGCATTTAATAGGAAGGTGTCCTAGCCTAATGTACCTGCTGAATAATGTGCATCAATTTATGAGTGGACTTGCAACCTAGATCCGTATGGGGAGATTATTTCTACATAACCCCTTATGCAATTTGTGTTTTTACTACATAAACCTTTTTAACACTGTATGTATATTGTATAGAATACATTTTGATTCTTTTTTATGAAGCAAACCGTTCTACATTTATGATTCTTACAGCCAGCCCTGGTTCTGTTATTTATCCCTCAGAAGATCTGCCTAAAATCCGCCAATCGAATTGCACCGCTTGCAGCTGGTACAAAATGCAGCTGCAGGCTATTAACCAACCAGCCCCATGTACCACTCATTCTTTACTCCATTTCACTGGCTGCCTGTAAGATGGCAAATCCATTTCAAGACTGGTTTAATGACTGTCAGTGCTGTACATGACCAAGGCCCAAGCTACCTGAAGCATCTTCTGATTGATGAAGGACTATTAACAGTACCTAGAATCTCCCATGAATTCATCTGGGGGTTGAGCTTTTAGCTCTGCCTCTCAAACTCACTGCGCCGCACAGTTTGAGAGACCTCCACTCTAGAATCTTTCAAAAATAGACTCAAGACTTACCTGTTTACTCAAGCATTTCACTAATGTCCCTTTACTTCCTACACAATAAAACCCAAATGCTTAGTTCTCTCTACTGTTAAGCTTATTTTATGCTGTAAATGCAAATGTAAAGAACTTTAAGAATTTTATTTATCATCCCTTAATTTCTACAAAACGATGTGAAAATTAACATTTTCACCTACTTTTGAAAAACTAAAATAAAATTCAAGGACATTCATCAACTATGTAATGCAGGAGATATTACATATATCTCTTGGTTACAATTCTTTTTTCATACTTTAGTATGGAGACATGGGATTATGTAATTCATTAAGTTCCATAAGCAGATTGGATGTAGGAGAGAGCAGGAAGAGGAGATGCCAGCAGAAGATTGGATGCAAGAAGAATGGGGGGAGAGGGTTGTGAAGTTCCGATTATTTCTAATAAATACTTAAAATGCCAGCGTTAATATATGCTGCGGACACAAGGCGCATCTTATTACCATATACGATAAAAGTGCGCTGTACGACGCAAACACTACATCCCTTAAGAGAAAACAAGCACTCGCACACATTGTCTGAGTTCCAACACTCAGTGATATATATATTTGATATTAAAAGGATATGTATACAATATATCACATGTACAGTATATATATATATGGTTACAGATTTACAATTACACAGGAAGCAGTTGTTACAAAAGAATCCATACAGCCAGCATACATTACCCTCTCCCTCAATGCACAGTAATCTCCATCTTCGAATCTGCCTCAACACCAACAAACAGCAACAACCAGAAGTAGAAAAAAACAGCAAAACAGAGCCTCTTGTGTGACTCGAATCACCTATATACTGTGTATTTTGGGGGAGTGCATGTCTGGGACTGAGTCTTCTGTTATTGGTCCAGGGGAGGGAACTTTCTCATTCATGATGTGTTATTGGTCAGTTCATATGCAAGCAACGTCCAGCCTTGGAGACATCATAGGGGTTGGCCACTGGTTTCCTGCCCACATGCTTTCTTTGGAATGATCTTTGTTCTAATAAGAGTGACTTTAGAATTCATACATTTAATCATAACTACTCCTTGCAATTTGCTACAATCTAACCACAGGTATCAAATTAACACACTCATTCCCCTGATTATTTTGACACCAAGCATGACATGTTTATCTTGTTCCGTTCCATTAATACATATACATGATGTTATACTCTATTATAATTTAATACATTATAATGTCTGGTGCTTGACATGTTTAATTTATGTGTGGTATGAAATACGTGTTGAGTATATCTTTGTAGCTTGTCTGTGTGACTGCATATGCTACCATATATCACTGTGCACGCTGCATGTATTCGCACACACAGCGACTCATCTGTGTGGAGTTTGTATGTTTTCTGTATGTAATATTTTTGACTTCGACAGGATGCAGGGATGGTGAGGAGATACAGGGGAGAGGATGCAGGAAGTAGGTTTGTTTAGAGGAGACACCTGCAGAGATGATGCGGGAGGGGAGAGGAGACATGGAGACAGAGAATGTGGTGAAGCAGGAAAAGTATATTGCACTTCCGAAAAGTTGTCTCTGCAGAAAAAGCAGCTTTTCGGAAGTGATAATTTAGTAAATGAGGCATGAATGAATGCCTCCGATACCTGCACTGAGCTCGATGGGAGTTCAACACATGATTATCACCATACAAACTTTTCTCATGAAGAATAGTTATCATTGGTGGAAAAGTAACTGCAGTAACTATCATTATGAATCACTGCATATTGCAATTGTTCATAATGATATAGCACCAATATTTACCATGCCAGGGCTCCTCTGGGACCCCTATGTAAACTCAGCGATGATTCTGTCTATTTCACCGTCAGTCTAACACTGCTGGACTAAGAAGGAAGGGATTTGCTTATGTGTGGCCAAAGTTTAAGCATTCACACACATAGTGATTTGACTTGGCAGGGGATCCAGCAAAGCCACTCCAGCATCACTGGATCCCATTGACAAGTAAAGCTAACATCGATGATTGTAGTTCACAGTGAAAGGCTGTGCTTTTCCGCTTGTTCAGTTATTTATTATCATTTATTTAAATAGTGTCAGTTGGGAATAAAATGATTCTAAAACAAAACTGGGTAATAACAGACACAGAGGTAAGACGGCCCAGATCATAAGCTTACTGTCTATAGGAACATAAGGATTTGATATATGAGTGTAAGCACTACATATTGCAGATTTGTTGAGCTAAATTACAAGGGTTCTTGGTGTACTATATGTTAAAAAACCACACAGCAATGTTAACCTGGGGATATGTGGATAAAGAAAGAGAACACATGAAAGTTTTGTGTGTACTGTATAGAGGGGATGTAATTGGGTATAATAGCTTGTAGAGGTTATATGGGTGATTTATGAATTCAATAAGCTAGCTTGAAAAAGTAAGTTTTTAGGTAACACCTGAATTTCTGTATGACAGAAAATGGATTAAGATCAGAGAAATCTATAATTTTTCCAGTGTTATCCCATTAATAAGTCCTATGATCATCAGTCACCTGAGAAACTGTTTTCTCCAGAGTTTTGGCTGATCTCCGGATAATAAATAAGTCTGAAATTTCACTTCCACTCATCCACTGCAGGGTGCCATGTCAGGATGAAGATGTTTCTCTATCCCAGTCAGTGACTCCGGGCAAACCTGTCACAGGAACCTGAAATGACTGCATTCTCAGATTTTACCTACTGTACAGTATATCAGATCCCATTAGGACATTGGCCTGAAGATTTGCAAGGAGCTGTCTGGAACAGAGTTCAGAGTTAATAACCTTATTCAATTACTTTTAATTTTTACTCTTTAAACGTAAGTGCAGAGGAATGCCAGGGTTATACTAAACAATATATTTTACTTTCATATTTACAGTACTTCTGCAAATTTCAAGTGTGGGGTCTAGAGGTTCTGTGAGAGAATTTTATAAACTAGTTGTCATTCAATTAGGTGGAGCTATAAACAGTACCCAGGTATTATTAAACTATTAGTTTAAAACTAATATACACCATTGGTTTAAATTTAATATACACAATCCATACATCCCAACATGACCCATTCCAGGAGGGACAAATGCTTTCTACCTGGCTGTTTATGATTGCAATCACCTCTGTTGACATATCTTTCTTATCAATTAATAGTTGAACACGGGTGATGCCAAACATCTATTAACAGGGAAGTCCAGGTAGAGAGCATTCTGTTCCTCCTGTAATGGGTCATACTGGGAGGAATGCACAATCTAATATACACCCCAACTTCCCCAGGGCCCTCTTTTCTTAAGTGCCCCTGGTACCCCCAAGGCTTAATCTAGCCCTGAAAGCGCCGCTCCAAGCACTGTGCATGGCCAGTATGTCCAAAGGATCCGATGGCTGGCACTGCAGTAGTGAATCAGGCTGCAGGGTGCCAAATGAAAACCTGCCATCCAGATGCACAGGCATTGAGGGTGTCACCCCCAGGCCACTCCGCCCGCCGCACAGCTTACCTTATGGCTATGACTGTAGTCACAGATATGTGCAATATAACAACATCCTGTGCGATCAGCTTACTACCAGCATAGCAGTGTGGCTTGTGAGCTCTTTAGTAATTGCCAAGCATGCCAGGAAATTGTGGTTTTGTATCTGAAAACTGTTTCCCTTCACCAGTCTGACTGCTATTTTCTTTTTGTATAATCTGTTTTTATTGAAAGAAATAAAAGGTCGGAGGGTTCACAATACAATAGTCAACATACAAAACCAATTTGTAGAGAGGAGGTTTTGACGCAGCAAGAAACAATATCGTTTGTCACATGAAATATCTGTAAAGTCAAAAGGGACAAGTTCACATCAGGAAGCAAACCTCAACCTTCACAGCTGACTGCTGATTTGATGTTTAAATAATATGTTTATAGCCGGGCAGGACATAAACATAAGAGGCATAGTTGCCTACCCTCCCACATTCTGCTGGAGACTCATGGTTCAGAGCAGAGGATCCCGCTGTCCTGCAGAGCTAAACAGATCCTCCGGATTCTCCATGGCCCCTCGGGAATCAGGATGTAACGGGGACTGGATAGAAGGACATCACATGAGGAGATGTCAAGATGGAGGTATCCAACACATCACAAACTCCCTGGCTCCTGAGGTTGAGCTGCCAGACTCTCCCCTGCAGATGGTGAGGATGCATGTGTACAGGGACTGGGAGCTACAGAACTACTTAAGACGATCACTGCACAGCCCAGATCCAGCAGCTGGGTGTGTGAGCTGGGCAGGGTCTGTGACCCAACCAGTTCTTAGTGCAGACTATCGGCAGAGGTGAAGCAGCATGGCAACAACACCTGCCATGGCTCTGCCACAGAGGAGTCTTAGATCATCACCAACCACTGCTACACACCCATCTGAAAGCGCTGGAGCAGGAGGCCACATTTGTTCCCTCCATCTAGCCCACAGCATCAGCCCCACATGTGTCTGCCCCAGCGAGCACCCACAAAAGGAAGCTGTTCATCCAGTTCCCTGGAGAGTCCGCGCAGTGTGGCCCAAGTCATCAGGATTATGTGCCAGATTGTGTGATTTGGGAGGGAGTGGTGTTCTGTCTTGTGCCCAGTGTCCCTGCACACTCTTATACTGGTGAGTGGGGGTCTGTCATGTGCACTTGACCCCTTCACACTGATACTGGTGGCTGGGGGTCTGTCCTGTGCCCCTGGGAAATCTTATTTTTAATTAATAACCCATAGTAAATATAATAAGAATTTACTTACCGATAATTCTATTTCTCGTAGTCCGTAGTGGATGCTGGGGACTCCGTAAGGACCATGGGGAATAGCGGCTCCGCAGGAGACAGGGCACAAAAGTAAAAGCTTTAGGATCAGGTGGTGTGCACTGGCTCCTCCCCCTATGACCCTCCTCCAAGCCTCAGTTAGGATACTGTGCCCGGACGAGCGTACACAATAAGGAAGGATTTTGAATCCCGGGTAAGACTCATACCAGCCACACCAATCACACTGTACAACCTGTGATCTGAACCCAGTTAACAGCATGATAACAGCGGAGCCTCTGAAAAGATGGCTCACAACAATAATAACCCGATTTTTGTAACAATAACTATGTACAAGTATTGCAGACAATCCGCACTTGGGATGGGCGCCCAGCATCCACTACGGACTACGAGAAATAGAATTATCGGTAAGTAAATTCTTATTTTCTCTGACGTCCTAAGTGGATGCTGGGGACTCCGTAAGGACCATGGGGATTATACCAAAGCTCCCAAACGGGCGGGAGAGTGCGGATGACTCTGCAGCACCGAATGAGAGAACTCCAGGTCCTCCTCAGCCAGGGTATCAAATTTGTAGAATTTTTCAAACGTGTTTGCCCCTGACCAAGTAGCAGCTCGGCAAAGTTGTAAAGCCGAGACCCCTCGGGCAGCCGCCCAAGATGAGCCCACCTTCCTTGTGGAATGGGCATTTACATATTTTGGCTGTGGCAGGCCTGCCACAGAATGTGCAAGCTGAATTGTACTACACATCCAACTAGCAATCGTCTGCTTAGAAGCAAGAGCACCCAGTTTGTTGGGTGCATACAGGATAACAGCAAGTCAGTTTTCCTGACTCCAGCCGTCCTGGAAATCTATATTTTCAGGGCCCTGACAACATCTAGCAACTTGGAGTCCTCCAAGTCCCTAGTAGCCGCAGGTACCACAATAATCTGGTTCAGGTGAAACGCTGACACCACCTTAGGGAGAAACTGGGGACGAGTCCGCAGCTCTGCCCTGTCCGAATGGACAATCAGATATGGGCTTTTGTGAGACAAAGCCGCCAATTCTGACACTCGCCTGGCCGAGGCCAGGGCCAACAGCATGGTCACTTTCCATGTGAGATATTTCAAATCCACAGATTTGAGCGGTTTAAACCAATGTGATTTGAGGAATCCCAGAACTACGTTGAGATCCCACAGTGCCACTGGAGGCACAAAAGGGGGTTGTATATGCAGTACTCCCTTGACAAACTTCTGGACTTCAGGAACTGAAGCCAATTCTTTCTGGAAGAAAATTGACAGGGCCGAAATTTGAACCTTAATGGACCCCAATTTGAGGCCCATAGACACTCCTGTTTGTAGGAAATGCAGGAATCGACCGAGTTGAAATTCCTCCGTGGGGGCCTTCCTGGCCTCACACCATGCAACATATTTTCGCCAAATGCGGTGATAATGTTGTGCGGTCACCTCCTTCCTGGCTCTGACCAGGGTAGGGATGACCTCTTCCGGAATGCCTTTTTCCCTTAGGATCCGGCGTTCAACCGCCATGCCGTCAAACGCAGCCGCGGTAAGTCTTGGAACAGACATGATCCTTGCTGAAGCAAGTCCCTTCTTAGTATCTCTTGAAGTTCCGGGAACCAAGTCCTTCTTGGCCAATCCGGAGCCACGAGTATAGTTCTTACTCCTCTCCGTCTTATAATTCTCAGTACCTTGGGTATGAGAGGCAGAGGAGGGAACACATACAACGACTGGTACACCCACGGTGTTACCAGAGCGTCCCAGCTATTGCCTGAGGGTCTCTTGACCTGGCGCAATACCTGTCCAGTTTTTTTTTTTTTTTTTTTCATACTGGACGCCATCATGTCCACCTTTGGTCTTTCCCAACGGTTCACAATCATGTGGAAGACTTCCAGATGAAGTCCTCCCAGTTGTCCACTCTCGGAATGAACACCGCTGACAGTGTTATCACATGATTTTTCGCCCAGCGAAGAATCCTTGCTGCCATTGCCCTCCTGCTTCTTGTGCCGCCCTGTCTGTTTACGTGGGCGACTGCCGTGATGTTGTCCGACTGGATCAGCACCTGTTGACTTTGAAGCAGAGGTCTTCCTAGGCTCAGAGCATTGTAAATTGCCCTTAGCTCCAGTATATTTATGTGGAGAGAAGTCTCCAGACTTGACCACACTCCTTGGAAATTTCTTCCCTGTGTGACTGCTCCCCAGCCTCTCAGGCTGGCATCCGTGGTCACCAGAACCCAGTCCTGAATGCCGAATGTGCTGCCCTCTAGTAGATGAGCACTCTGCAGCCACCACAGAAGAGACACCCTTGTCCTTGGAGACAGGATTATCCGCTGATGCATCTGAAGATGCGATCCGGACCATTCGTCCAGCAGATCCCACTCGTGAAATCTGCCGAATGGAATCGCTTCGTAAGAAGCCACCATTTTTCCCAGGACTCTTGTGCATTGATGCACTGACACTTGGCCTGGTTTTAGGAGGTTTCTGACTAGCTCGGATAACTCCCTGGCTTTCTCCTCCGGGAGAAACACCTTTTTCTGGACTGTGTCCAGAATCATCCCTAGGAACAGCAGACGTGTCGTCGGAATCAGCTGCGATTTTGGAATATTTAGAATCCACCCGTGCTGTCGTAGAACTACTTGAGATAGTGCTACTCCGACCTCCAACTGTTCTCTGGACCTTGCCCTTATCAGGAGATCGTCCAAGTAAGGGATAATTAAGACGCCTTTTCTTTGAAGAAGAATCATCATTTCGGCCATTACCTTGGTAAAGACCCGGGGTGCCGTGGACAATCCAAACGGCAGCGTCTGAAACTGATAGTGACAGTTCTGTACCACGAACCTGAGGTACCCTTGGTGAGAAGGGCAAATTGGGACATGGAGGTAAGCATCCTTGATGTCCAGGGACACCATATAGTCCCCTTCTTCCTGGTTCGCTATCACTGCTCTGAGTGACTCCATCTTGATTTGAACCTTTGTATGTAAGTGTTCAAAGATTTCAGATTTAGAATAGGTCTCACCGAGCCGTCTGGCTTCAGTACCACAAATAGTGTGGAATAATACCCCTTTCCTTGTTGTAGGAGGGGTACCTTGATTATCACCTGCTGGGAATACAGCTTGTGAAATTGTTTCCAATACTGCCTCCCTGTCGGAGGGAGACGTTGGTAAAGCAGACTTCAGGAACCTGCGAGGGGGAGACGTCTCGAATTTCCAATCTGTACCCCTGGGATACTACTTGTAGGATCCAGGGGTCCACTTGCGAGTGAGCCCACTGCGCGCTGAAACTCTTGAGACGACCCCCCACCGCACCTGAGTCCGCTTGTACGGCCCCAGCGTCATGCTGAGGACTTGGCAGAAGCGGTGGAGGGCTTCTGTTCCTGGGAAGTGGCTGCCTGCTGCAGTCTTCTTCCCTTTCCTCTACCCCTGGGCAGATATGACTGGCCTTTTGCCCGCTTGCCCTTATGGGGACGAAAGGACTGAGGCTGAAAAGACGGTGTCTTTTTCTGCTGAGATGTGACTTGGGGTAAAAAGGGTGGATTTTCCAGCTGTTGCCTTGGCCACCAGGTCCGATGGACCGACCCCAAATAACTCCTCCCCTTTATACGGCAATACTTCCATGTGCCGTTTGGAATCTGCATCACCTGACCACTGTCGTGTCCATAAACATCTTCTGGCAGATATGGACATCGCACTTACTCTTGATGCCAGAGTGCAAATATTCCTCTGTGCATCTCGCATATATAGAAATGCATCCTTTAAATGCTCTATAGTCAATAAAATACTGTCCCTGTCAAGGGTATCAATATTTTCAGTCAGGGAATCCAACCAAGCCACCCCAGCGCTGCACATCCAGGCTGAGGCGATCGCTGGTCGCAGTATAACACCAGTATGTGTGTATATACTTTCTAGGATATTTTCCAGCCTCCTATCAGCTGGCTCCTTGAGGGCGGCCGTATCTGGAGACGGTAACGCCACTTGTTTTGATAAGCGTGTGAGCGCCTTATCCACCCTAAGGGGTGTTTCCCAACGCGCCCTAACTTCTGGCGGGAAAGGGTATAACGCCAATAATTTTCTATCGGGGGAAACCCACGCATCATCACACACTTTATTTAATTTATCGGATTCAGGAAAAACTACAGGTAGTTTTTTCACACCCCACATAATACCCTTTTTTGTGGTACTTGTAGTATCAGAAATATGTAACACCTCCTTCATTGCCCTTAACATGTAACGTGTGGCCCTAATGGAAAATACGTTTGTTTCTTCACCGTCGACACTGGAGTCAGTGTCTGTGTCGACCGACTGAGGTAAATGGGCGTTTTAAAGCCCCTGACGGTGTTTGAGACGCCTGGACAGGTACTAATTGGTTTGCCGGCCGTCTCATGTCGTCAACCGACCTTGCAGCGTGTTGACATTATCACGTAATTCCCTAAATAAGCCATCCATTCCGGTGTCGACTCCCTAGAGAGTGACATCACCATTACAGGCAATTTCTCCGCCTCCTCACCAACATCGTCCTCATACATGTCGACACACACGTACCGACACACAGCACACACACAGGGAATGCTCTGATAGAGGACAGGACCCCACTAGCCCTTTGGGGAGACAGAGGGAGAGTTTGCCAGCACACACCAAAACGCTATAATTATACAGGGACAACCTTATATAAGTGTTTTCCCTTATAGCATCTTAATATATTATAATATCGCCACACAAAATGCCCCCCCTCTCTGTTTTAACCCTGTTTCTGTAGTGCAGTGCAGGGGAGAGCCTGGGAGCCTTCCTAGCAGCGGAGCTGTGTAGGAAAATGGCGCTGTGTGCTGAGGAGAATAGGCCCCGCCCCCTTTTCGGCGGGCTTCTTCTCCCGTTTTTCTGACAACCTGGCAGGGGTTAAATACATCCATATAGCCCCAGAGGCTATATGTGATGTATTTTTAGCCAGCATAGGTACTTTCATTGCTGCCCAGGGCGCCCCCCCCAGCGCCCTGCACCCTCAGTGACCGTTGGTGTGAAGTGTGCTGAGAGCAATGGCGCACAGCTGCCGTGCTGTGCGCTACCTTAAGAAGACTGGGAAGTCTTCAGCCGCCGATTTCTGGACCTCTTCTCTCTTCAGCATCTGCAAGGGGGTCGGCGGCGCGGCTCCGGTGACCCATCCAGGCTGTACCTGTGATCGTCCCTCTGGAGCTAGTGTCCAGTAGCCTAAGAAGCCAATCCATCCTGCACGCAGGTGAGTTCACTTCTTCTCCCCTAAGTCCCTCGTTGCAGTGAGCCTGTTGCCAGCAGGACTCACTGAAAATAAAAAACCTAACAAAACTTTTACTCTAAGCAGCTCTTTAGGAGAGCCACCTAGATTGCACCCTTCTCGGCCGGGCACAAAAACCTAACTGAGGCTTGGAGGAGGGTCATAGGGGGAGGAGCCAGTGCACACCACCTGATCCTAAAGCTTTTACTTTTGTGCCCTGTCTCCTGCGGAGCCGCTATTCCCCATGGTCCTTACGGAGTCCCCAGCATCCACTTAGGACGTCAGAGAAATAATATTACACTTTCTGGCCACTGAATGCAACACTTGTTCTATGTGATGCAACCGTATGCAACTTCTGTGTCCTGTAGCACTTATTCTGTATTCATAACTGTTCATAATAATCATGTAATATTGATTTTTTTTAATATGATACCAGTATATCGGATGCAGACATTTTTGAAACCTGATTTAAAATATATATATATATATATATATATATATATATATATAAGGTAATGTAATGGGCGGCACTCCAAAGGATTTTCAATAAATGCAACAGCTCACCAGGCCACTAATCGGCCTGGTGAGCTGTTGCATTTATTGAAAATCCTTTGGAGTGCCGCCAATTACATTACCTTGTCTGCTGGGCCTTGCAGTGCCACGGGAAGGCACCCAGGTATTTAGGTTCTGCTGTAGGAGTGCCGGTCACAACTGTTTTTTGTTTTCTATATATATATATATATATATATATATATATATATATATATATATATTGCTACCTGACATTTATTATATATATATATTATTTTTTATTTATTTATTTATTAAATTTTTGCATTAAATAGCCACTATTGTACATTGAAACATGTGCATTAAGTAAAACAAGGTGGACGGATAAGGATTTTTAGCATTTATGGTTAAGAAGGAATGCTGAGACTTATAGCCCCATATCAACTGATGATGCACAGGTTGCCTATGAGACTTACCACACATCTTGTAGTTAATAACTTTATTACTAGCTACGTGACTTTGTAGCCTTGTTTACCAAGGGCTGTAATTACTATAGGCACATTAATATACAAAACCCAGGAAGGGTTTGTACATAAATAGACACGCCCTATGGGAGGAGCATTACACAACCCCTCAACGGCACACTGTGCAAAACACAGCACATTCTACTCACAACTAGAATTTCCCTGAAACTAGATTTCAATAGTTGGCAAGTATAATATGAGGTGATGCTTATTTTTTGTAGCTTGCATTTTGCTTTTGTCAGCTTGCAGAGTCGTTGTAGCGAAGTGAGTGTATATAATACTTTTTATGACATGTAGGAACCAAGCAGTACTGGATGGATAATTAACTGTTCAGGTAAAAGGCAGACTCAGCTGGCACGTACACTCCTCTATTACATTCCAGAGATCATGCTACATTCTGATGTGTTCTGTATACATACTCCTAAAGTACATTCCTGGTAGCCTCTCCCGCTCATGACCCAGGTGTTCTCCGATTGGAATGCCAGAAATAGAACCTTATGGTGAGTATACTGGCACAGAAGTGAATTTCCCTCTTACAGTTTGAGGTTCATTTACCGTTGGTGGTAAAAAATAAAAACAATTGTGTTGTTTTTGTGTACGATATACACTTGCATAAAACACGTGTGCTAAAAAAGGAAAGAGTATGCATGCAACTCTTTATGTCTGGAGAGGCAAGATGAGGACGTTAGGGCCAGGCAAAAGCACCAGGCAGTCATAAACTGAGTATTCTAAGTGCATAATTGCCTGAGATAGACCTGAATGCAGATAGGCCTGGCAGGAGGCGTATCTCCCAAGGGCGCTGGGGTAGGCAACACTACCTGCTCATGATTGGTGTCTACAGGAAAACATATTCTATATAAAATGTAAAAAAGAGATACGTTTGCTGGAACTGATCTTTGCTTTGTTTCTATTAAACAAGATTCTTAACATGATATCTTAAGAATAGTTATGTTTCTGTAACTGGTTCCATCTGTAATGACAAAATTACTAAATTACATTTGATGACAAAATGTATGCTGGAAATGTTGTTATGAAAACCTTACATAAAGAATTTATTTAAATAAACAAAACAAACAAAAAACAGATATTATTAACTTCATTTACATTTAATTTACTATATTTTCATATGTATGCATAGTGGTATTTTGTATTTGCATTTTATGACATTTTATATTGAAAATGCAGTATTTATTAATAACTGTTATCAGAATATTATTTCTTCTTTGTATGACAATTCATTACATTACTCTATTGTGTACAGATAATGTTGAAACTTCAACATTTACTACCAATACTGTGAAGCCTCAACGCAATCTGTCCACTATGCTGGAGGATGAGTATACATATTTGAAGGTCTGACCGTGAGATCTATCGGACCACGGCGCTTAGGGGTGTTTCTAATTATCATAATAATTTCAAGCTTCTCACACTCACTTACAAAGCCCTCACCCACTCCTCTCCCATGTACATCTCTGACCTTATCTCCCTTTACACTCCCACTCGTCCTCTTCGCTCTGCTAATGCACGCCGACTCTCCTGCCTACGGATTACTTCCTCCCTCTCCTACCTCCAAGATTTTTCACGTGCTGCACCACTTCTCTGGAATTCCCTACCTCTCCCCCTCTGACTTTCCACCTCTCTACAAAACTTCAAACGGGCTCTCAAGACCCACTTCTTCACCAAACCCAGCCAAATCTCAACCTAACCCTCTGTTCCACGATCTCTATGTACCCCGACTGTGTCACCCCTGTCTGTCTACCCCTCCCCTTTAGAATGTAAGCTCTCACGAGTCCTCTTCCCTCGTGTGCTTATCCTTTTTCTTACTTTAATAATCTTCAACTGAACCAAATCCAGCAGTCTTCTGCCACCTGATACTTATTCCAGTGTCATCTGCTGATGTAGCTATGTTTATTTACCCTGTACTTGTCCTATATTGTCTTCAACTGTAAGTTGCTGTTTTCCTGTTTTGATTATTTGTTTATGTACTCTGTAATTGGGGTGCCTCGGAACCCTTGTAGCGCCATATAAAGAAAGGATAATAATAATCATGTGGGGGGGGGCATGGCTACACTCTTAACATATCAAGTGAAGGGGGTGTAGTGTTTCCCTATAGATTGTAAACTTGCAAGCAGGGCCTTCCTACCTCTATGCCTGTCTGCTTTTACCTAGTTTTACTCTATTACTGTTGTTCTAATTGTAAAGCACAACGGAATATGCTGAGCTATATAAGTAACTGTTAATAAATAAATAGTAGCCTGGGTCCAGAAGCCACCCACCTCGCTCTCTCCCTCTGCAGCACAGATAATGAAAATACTACTGTTTTACAGATGAACACATCTTGAGATACTTCTAATAGAACATATATTATTATTATTATTATTATCAGTTATTTATATAGCGCACACATATTCCGCAGCGCTTTACAGAGAATATTTGGCCATTCACATCAGTCCCTGCCCCAGTGGAGCTTACAATCTATATTCACTATCACATGTACACGCATACACATTCATGCTAGGGTTAATTTTGTTGGAAGCCAATTAACCTACCAGTATATTTTTGGATTCTGGGAGGAAATCGGAGTACGCGGAGGAAACCCACGCAAGTACGGAGAGAATATACAAACTCCACACAGATAGGGCCATGGTGGGAATTGAACACATGACCTCAGTGCTGTGAGGCAGTAATGCTAACCATTACACCATCCGTACTGCCCAAATTATTACATATAATAAAACGATGATGATGGATTAAAGTACGATCGAAACATTGATTGGTGGTCTCGTCTATTATTCCCGGAGTGCTGCAGACTCTGTATATTTGGGCTTGCGGCTGCGAGCACCTACGGAGGGCACTGGGCCATTTATATGCTAATGTGTGCGCTGCCTACTTGGAAATTAATAACATAACATATAATTATTTATTATTTATAAGTAACCACCAAAGTCCCATAGCACTATATAAAAGGAATAGAACAGATAAAATTAGATTGATACAAACAAGTTTGTAGCTTCAAATAAATACATAATTATAGTATGCAATTAGCATAATTATTCAGAGAAGATAAATAGCCGCTGCTTGCATGATCTTACAATGTAGAAATTATATGGGTGGATACAATAAGGAAATTGAATGCATATGCATGTCTATATGCAGGGCCGGTGCTAGGGTGTTCGGCGCCCCCCTGCAAACTATAAAATTGCGCCCTCCCATATTCCGTTGGCGTGCGCCGGGAAAAGGGGTGTGGTCTCACAAGTAAGGGGCATGGCCACACAATAGTACCCCCATTTAAAATTACGCCACAATGTAGCACAATCTTATTAATCTTATACGTAATGCCCCACCCGTAGTAGTAGCGTCCTTATATGTAATGCACCCCAGTAGTAGTAGCACCCTTATACATAATGCACTCACAGTAGTAGTAGCATCCTTATACATAATGCCCCCAGTAGTAGTAGCATCCTTATACGTAGTGCCCCCCCAGTAGTAGTAGCATCCTTATACATAATGCACCCAGAGTAGTAGTAGCATCCTTATACGTAGTGCACCCCCAGTAGTAGATGCGTCCTTATATACGTAATGACCCCCCCAGTAGTAGAAGCGTCCTTATACGTAGTGTACCCCCAGTAGTAGAAGCGTCCTTGTACGTAATTCCCCCCTAGTAGTAGTAGCGTCCTTATACGTAATGCCCCCCCACAGTACTAGTAGCGTCCTTATACGTAATGCCCCCCCCCAGTAGTAGCATCTTTACATGTAATGCCCCCCCCCGTAGTAGTAGCGTCCTTATGCATAATGCCCCCCCAGTAGTAGCATCCTTATACGTAATGCCCCCCCAGTAATAGTAGCGTCCTTATATATAATGCCCCCAAGTAGTAGTAGCGTTCTTATACGTAATGCCCCCCCCCAGCAGTAGTAGCGTCCTTATACGTAGTGCACCCCCAGTAGTAAAAGCGTCCTTATACGTAATTCCCCCTAATAGTAGTATCGTCCATATACGTAATGCCCCACAGTAGTAGTAGCGTCCTTATACATAATGCACCCCCAGTAGAAGCCTCCTTATATGTAATTCCCCCGTAGTAGTAGTAGCGTCCTTATAAGTAATGCCCCCCCCAGCAGTAGTAGCGTTGTTACGCGTAATGCCCCCCCTGTAGTAGTGTCCTTATACGTAATGCACCCTCCCAGTAGTAGTAGCGTCGTTACGCGTAAAGCCCCCCCTGTAGTAGTAGCATCCTTATACGTAGTGCACCCACAGTAGTAGTAACATCCTTATACGTAATTCCCCCCTAGTAGTAGTATCGTCCTTATAAATAATGGCCACCCCAGTAGTAGCGTAGTTTCACGTAATGCTCCCCTGTAGTAGTAGCGTCCTTATACGTAATGCCCCCCTAGTAGTAGTATCGTCCTGGCATGTAATGGCCTCCCCCAGTAGTAGCGTCCTTATACGTAATGCCCCCCCAATACTAGCATCCATAAAGTGCGCGTACGCAGACATACCTCACACACACAATTCACACATATATACACACACATACACACCCACCCACCATATGCATACACACACACACACACCACTTACCTAAGCCAGTCTCCCTCTGTACTGCAGCCTGGTCAGTGTAGCTCCGCCCCTTCTGTCCCGTTTAGCCCCGCCCCCCTTTCGGCCCGTTTAGCTCCGCCCCCTTCTGTCCCATACTCAGCCCGTCAGCCGCTGTCACACGGGGAGGGGAGGCAGGAGGTTTTTCATTCAGCAGGCGCTGCTGCCAGTGACTGTCATACCGTGACAGTCACAGCAGCAGCAGGGGGACAGGACGGCGCAGCAGTGAAGGGATTCAGAGCAGGGGGAGCGCCTCTCTGTCCCAGCGCCTCCCTGCACTGCATCCCTTCGCTGAGCGGGTAGCGCCGGGCCTGTACGTAATGCCCCCCCAGTAATAGTAGCGTCCTTATATATAATGCCCCCAAGTAGTAGTAGCGTTCTTATACGTAATGCCCCCCCCCCCAGCAGTAGTAGCGTCCTTATACGTAGTGCACCCCCAGTAGTAAAAGCGTCCTTATACGTAATCCCCCCTAATAGTAGTATCGTCCATATACGTAATGCCCCACAGTAGTAGTAGCGTCCTTATACATAATGCACCCCCAGTAGAAGCCTCCTTATATGTAATTCCCCCGTAGTAGTAGTAGCGTCCTTATAAGTAATGCCCCCCCCAGCAGTAGTAGCGTTGTTACGCGTAATGCCCCCCCTGTAGTAGCGTCCTTATACGTAATGCACCCTCCCAGTAGTAGTAGCGTCGTTACGCGTAAAGCCCCCCCTGTAGTAGTAGCATCCTTATACGTAGTGCACCCACAGTAGTAGTAACATCCTTATACGTAATTCCCCCCTAGTAGTAGTATCGTCCTTATAAATAATGGCCACCCCAGTAGTAGCGTAGTTTCACGTAATGCTCCCCTGTAGTAGTAGCGTCCTTATACGTAATGCCCCCCTAGTAGTAGTATCGTCCTTGCATGTAATGGCCTCCCCCAGTAGTAGCGTCATTATACGTAATGCCCCCCCCAATACTAGCATCCATAAAGTGCGCGTACGCAGACATACCTCACACACACAATTCACACATATACACACACACACACACACACACACACACACACACACACACACACACACACACACACACACCACTTACCTAAGCCAGTCTCCCTCTGTACTGCAGCCTGGTCAGTGTAGCTCCGCCCCTTCTGTCCCGTTTAGCCCCGCCCCCTTTCGCCCCGTTTAGCTCCGCCCCCTTCTGTCCCATACTCAGCCCGTCAGCAGCTGTCACACGGGGAGGGGAGGCAGGAGGTTTTTCATTCAGCAGGCGCTGCTGCCAGTGACTGTCATACCGTGACAGTCACAGCAGCAGCAGGGGGACAGGACGGCGCAGCAGTGAAGGGATTCAGAGCAGGGGGAGCGCCTCTCTGTCCCAGCGCCTCCCTGCACTGCATCCCTTCGCTGAGCGGGTAGCGCCGGGCCTGTCTATATGCTTTTTTCTACTAGTGCCTTTTCCAGCATACAGTATGTTCAGGAATCGGGATGCAAATGCATCTAATTGTAAATGAGCGTGAACCTGTTGAGTTCTGGAGTGGAGCATACAGTGCTGCAAGAAAGAAAGTGGAAAGTATTCTCAGCTTTTAGGAGCATTACATGATTAAACCCACCAATTCGGGAGCTTATATTAATGCAACCAGTGCCACCACCCGAATTGGTTGGGTTCAATTCCAGATAGTCAGTTCATGCATTTAAAACGCAATTGCACAAGTTTGGAAACTTATGAGACACAGGCAGAAGAGATGAAGTCGAAATTTGAGGCTTCAGGATACCTGCCAGAAAAGATAAATCAAACCAAAACGAAAGTCGCAAAGCTTGACCGAAATTGCTGCATCCAAAAAATAAAAATGACGTGGGAAATAGATTAAACTATGACTGGGCTTTTGTGACATCATTTAACAGCCAGTATAAAACCGTGGAAAAATCTCTCAATAAACATTGGGGGATCTTGAAAAAGGACCCCATAATTGGCCAATTGTTGCCAGAGAGACCTAAATGTATCTTTAGAAAGGCTCCAAATCTAAAGACGTGTTTGGTAAAAAGTGCCCAACCAACAAAGAGACCAATGTGCACAGTGAACTCCAAAGGTTTTTTCCAGTGTGGACTTTGGGGGTCATTCCGAGTTGATCGCTCGCTGCCGATTTTCGCAGCGATAAGGGGGGAAAAACTGCATTTCTGTGCATTCGTATGCCCCGCAATGCGCACGCGTGATGTACCGGTACTACGAATGATGTGATTTTGCCCAGGCTCTAGCGAAGAATTAAGTCGCACTGACGGCCGCAGAGTGATTGACATGTTTCGGGGTGTCAACTGACCGTTTTCAGGGAGTGTTTGGAAAAATGCAGGCGTGCCAGGGAAAACGCAGGCGTGGCTGGGTGAACACTGGGCGGGTGTGTGACGTCAAATCCGGACACGAATAGGCTGAAGTAATGGCAAGCGCTGAGTAAGTTCTGAGCTACTCTGAAACTGCACAAACTGTTTTTGCAGAGCGCAGCTGCACAAGTGTTCGCACTTCTGCTAAGCTAAAATACACTCCCCAGTGGGCGGCGGCATAGCGTTTGCACGGCTGCTAAAAACTGCTAGCGAGCGATCAACTCGGAATGACCCACTTTGTCTGGTCTGTAGTGATAAAGCTAATTATTTATCTTATAACATTCATTATATATTGGTAAGAGACTCAGTACGCAATGGGCGTACGGGGTACCGTAATGGTACGCACTTAGCGTAGCAGACGCTAGGCCATGGTCGAGACGCACGAGCGGCACGTTCGCTCACGGCTTACGCTGGGTATCGAGCACGCTATAGGCGGCCCGAGCACCGTAATGCTACGCTACTAGCTTAGCGGACGCTGTGTCCACGAGAGGAACACAAGCGGCGCAGACGCTCACAGGATGACACACAGTAAACCTTGTATGCAACACACTGAAAGGCTAAGCCTATACTGTAAACCTTGGTCTTGTAATGTTAACACAATGTAACGCTGATTAACCTCTATTATATAAAAGCTGATTGAGCGATTGAGACGCTCGGAAACCCTCTATACTAGCTAGAGAAACACAGACACCTTGCTGAGGTTCCAACACCTTTACTAACGAGGTTTAGCTATGTAAAAGGGGAAATCAGTTAACAGCTTATACACTACAGCACTAACATAAAACACCTAAACAGAATAACTGGACATAAATATACAATAGCGTCTTAATCCTAAACAATAACAGTGAGAGAGAGAGAGAGTATGGCAAATACAGACAGAGAATAAGTTGGTCACAGAGAACTTACACACGTGGGAAATGATCGCTAGCGCAGTCCTGGAACCAGCTCTCTAGTTAGTCAATGATGAAAACCTTTGTGGAGAGAAGACTGAGCTGGCCCAGGCTGGCTGTTCTTATATACACAACATACAGTACACTACAAAGGGCCCTACACTCTCATTGTTCATTGGACACAGGAATCTGTCTTCACATTATAACGAAAGGTCATAGGTTGATTCGAAAAGGTGGGCTGTGACTATTTCAAACTGCTCAGGTGGGAGGGAATCTCAGGTTTCCCACCGCATGGATAATGAACTGCAAATACAGTAAATGTCCATAAACTTCTTATAAACATAACTATACGCAGGAGCGATTAATCTCTTTCAAACCAACACCGGAATGTTACTAATAATATACTCTTCCGTTGCATACTAAACACCACTGCTCAAAACCTGTCTGACCCTTCGTATCATGTAAAGAGGGATCTCTCTGTCCATGAACCAGTTACACTAAACAAACTTACTGATATTATTAAGGGGACCATAACCTATAAAATACACTATTTAGATTAACTATGTAACGATCGAGTCGCCCGCCAGACGCACACAAACTCTACCGTAAATGCGCATACCACGCGCCTGAACGCACGACCGTGGAGGTGCCGTCACGCAACTGCGAATATGCGCACGCACGGGAGAGAATGTGCACGTGCAGCGGGCAAGCGCATGGGGTTAGTACAAGGCATCATAGGTCGCTATATTTTTCGACTTTGACAGTAGAAATATACATAGCAACAGTAGTAAAATAACTGAAGTGAATATAAATAATAATGAATTTAAAATAATGGACTTCGTTACATGTAACAGTTCTAATGTTGTTTACGCTATAGAGCATGGGTGGGGAACCTTTTTTCTACCAAGGGCCATTTGGATATTTATAAAATCCTTCGGGGGCCATACAAAAATTATCAACTTAAAAATTAGCCTGCCCCCAGTCAGTTGTTATGCCCCAGCAGATATACCCCCAGTCACTTGTTATACCCAATTAGATATGCCCCCAGTCAGTTGTTATGCCCCACTAGATATGCCCCCAGTCAGTTGTTAAGCACCCTAGTAGCGCCGCTTAGACACACACATTAAAAAAAACACAATACTCACCACCCATGCTCCTGTTTCCGAACCGCTGCCCTCCGCCTGGCCGCCCACTCCTCTGCACTATGGGAGACACATCATGACATCTCTCCCATAGCCCCGTACAGCCGCACATGTACACTGCCTGAGCTGGAAGCCGGAGTTCAGGAGTGAGCTCCTGCCTCCGGCTGCTGCTGAGAAGGAGCCGGGCGCCCACTGGTAACAAAATCTCAGCGGGCGCCCGGCATCACCCTCGGTTAGGTGAGCCTGGTCGAGCCTGATCAAGTGGCTTTGCGGGCCTTATACGTCCTGCGGGCCTGAGGTTCCCCACCCTGCTATAGAGTGTACATCTGGCATGTGGTACATAGGCCGTACCTCTAGGCCATAGGTCTGCAAACTCGGTCCTCGTTACCCCACACAGTGCATGTTTTGCAGTTCTCCTCACAGAATCACAAGTGAAATAATTAACTCCACCTACGAACCTTTTAAAATGTGTCTGTGAGTAATTAATACACCTGTGCACCTGCTGGGTTACCTGCAAAACATGCACTGTGTGGGGTAATGAGCATCGAGTTTGCAGACCTATGCTCTAGGCCACCAAAAATAAGAATTAGTGAGCACTTGAGAAATATTAAGAAGGGCCTAATGACTCATGCACATCTGAGCACTTTAGAATCCATCACCAGTGTTGTATATCTGATATCAAGCGTTTTTGTGGCATTAGACAAATTAAAGGCCAGTGGAGAAGAAAGGGTGTGGTAAGCCAGTTAGCCAAAGCTGAAATGAAGGCCATTTATGAACTAGGTGACATTAAAACTAGTGATGAGCGGGTTCGGTTTCTCGGAATCCGAACCCCCCCGAACTTCACCCATTTTACACGGTTCCGAGGCAGACTCGGATCCTCCCGCCTTGCTCGGTTGACCCGAGCCCGCCCAAACGTCATCATCCCGCTGTCGGATTCTCGCGAGATTTATATTCTATATAAGGAGCCGTGCGTGGCCGCCATTTTCACTCGTGCATTGGAGATGATAGGGAGAGGACGTGCAGCGTTCTCTCAGTTTCTGTGTTCAGTGTGCTGCAAATATCTGTGCTCAGTGTGCTGCAAATATCTGTGCTCAGTGTGCTTGCAAATATCTGTGCTCAGTGCTGAAAATATCTACGTTCTCTGCCTGAAAAACTCTCAATATCTGTGCTGCATTGTAGTATAGGAGGACAGTGCAGAATTTTGCTGACCACCAGTATATAATATATAGCAGTACGGTACAGTAGGCCACTGCTCTACCTACCTCTATGTCGTCAAGTATACTATCCATCCATACCTGTGGTGCATTTTAGTTGTGCGCAGTATTATATACTAGGAGGACAGTGCATAATTTTGCTGAGCGCCAGTATATAATATATAGCAGTACGGTACAGTAGTCCACTGCTCTACCTACCTCTGTGTCGTCAAGTATACTATCCATCCATACCTGTGGTGCATTTTAGTTGTGCGCAGTATTATATAGTAGGAGGACAGTGCAGAATTTTGCTGACCGCCAGTATATAATATATAGCAGTACGGTACAGTAGGCCACTGCTCTACCTATCTCTGTGTCGTCAAGTATACTATCCATCCATACCTGTGGTGCATTTTAGTTGTGCGCAGTATTATATAGTAGGAGGACAGTGCAGAATTTTGCTGACCACCAGTATATAATATATAGCAGTACGGTACAGTAGTCCACTGCTCTACCTACCTCTGTGTCGTCAAGTATACTATCCATCCATACCTGTGGTGCATTTTAGTTGTGCGCAGTATTATATAGAAGGAGGACAGTGCAGAATTTTGCTGACCACCAGTATATATATATAGCAGTATGGTACAGTAGTCCATTGCTCTACCTCTGTGTCGTCAAGTATACTACAAAAGTCCAGTAAAATTACCCAAAAATCTAAATTAAAAGTATCTGATGAGAAGCGTAAACTTGCCAATATGCCATTTACGACACAGAGTGACAAGGAACGGCTAAGGCCCTGGCCTATGTTCATGGCTAGTGGTTCAGATTCACATGAGGATGAAAGCACTCATCCTCTCGCTAGAAAACTGCAGTGCCACTCATAGATGGGCCAGGTGTTTGTGTCGGCCACTTGGGTCGCTTAGCTTAGCCATCCAGCGACCTTGGTGCACCTCTTTTTTTCTTTGCATCATGTGCTGTTTGGGGACTATTTTTTAAATCGCCCATCCTGTCTGACACTGCAGTGCCACTCCTAGATGGGCCAGGTGTTTGTGTCGGCCACTTGGGTCGCTTAGCTTAGCCATCCAGCGACCTTGGTGCACCTCTTTTTTTCTTTGCATCATGTGCTGTTTGGGGACTATTTTTTAAATCGCCCATCCTGTCTGACACTGCAGTGCCACTCCTAGATGGGCCAGGTGTTTGTGCCGGCCACTTGGGTCGCTTAGCTTAGTCATATAGCGACCTCTGTGCAAATTTTAGGACTAAAAATAATATTGTGAGGTGTGAGGTGTTCAGAATAGACTGGAAATGAGTGGAAATTATGGTTATTGAGGTTAATAATACTATAATAAAGTGACCCCCAAATTCTATGATTTAAGCTGTTTTTGAGGGTTTTTTGTAAAAAAAAAAAAACGAATCCAAAACACACCCGAATCCGACAAAAAATTTTCAGGGAGGTTTTGCCAAAACGCGTCCGAATCCAAAACACGGCCGCGGAACCGAATCCAAAACCAAAACACAAAACCCGAAAAATTTCCGGTGCACATCACTAATTAAAACCAGATGGCCTTAACGCTGATTTCAAAATTAAAAGTTTTTTAAATTAGTATCCTCCTCCCTTTTTCAGTCTTTTAGTGTTTTTAGTGTTGTTCAATGTCTTTTAATGCACTACAGTATAATTCTAATTAGTTGATCTATTTTATAATACGGTTTATTAAATCTACTGTGGATGTGTGTAATGTTATTTTATATATTTTTTTTATATTTTTAGATTGTGGACATCTATGATGTGGATCTTTTATGTGACAGCAGTGTGTTTACAATAAAACGTCACCGGAAGTGACGCAGCGCCACACGTGGGTTCTGTACATAACAACAGTAATGTTCAATATACACAAGCCGAAGAACAATAGGACCTAATAAAGTAAACTGATCCAGAGAAAGCAAGAGTACACGGCGCTATTAACCAAAATATGAACAGCCGCAGTGTGGACGTGGGGCGGAAGTGCATGCACGGCAGGGAACCATGGGACTTGTAGTAAATTGTGTTCAGGGTTCAGCTGTGCACGGAGGGATGCAATTGGACAATGATGATTTAAATATCTATTGGAGGCAAAAATGGACCATTCCTTATTTACACCTTGAAAAAGACCGCAGCCAGGGGTAGAAATGCGTCGGTAATGAGGCGTTCCAGCCAGACCCGGCAGAGTGTGCTTCTGGATGCAGCAGCCCAGTGTTTTCTTTGGGAAGTCCCAGGATCCCCTCAACACATGAGTGTGCTGTCTATGAACTGTCTGACCACAGTTCAAACAAACCTGGTAGTTACCCTCTGTCTGCAATGACTGAGAAGCCTCCAGTTTATGGATTTTGCCTCAATAATATGCACTATTTTATACCACATTGTTTTATTGAATTTGCATGTGTATGTTGTATGTCTATTTGATTAAATTGTATTACACTATATGTTCTCTTTTCTATCTTGTTGTATAAACAAAACGGAGACGATTATTGAGAACTAAGTGAATAGCGAGTCTACAAAGGAGCGCTGGTTAAGTTGTCCCTCCATTTCTTTGTTTAGGGGCACTCAACCCGGTATGCAGTTATATACCCGACGCCGAAATCCCGACAACCATTGAAATGCCGACAGACGGAATCCCGACCACCGGCCAGAAACCCCGCTTGGGTGCTGGTCCATGCCACCACCCGAGGAGGGATAGAACCTTGTAGCGACCGAAGGGTGGTGAGCACAGTGAGCCCGCGAGGGGACACACTGCCCTTGAGGTCGGGGTTCTGGGGTCAGCGTTTAGACCGTCAGGATCCCGTCAGTCGGTATATCATACTAATCCCCTCAACCCATGTAATTTATGTAATTAATATATAATGTTTATTAAATCCATATTAAAAAATATATACAAAAAGCCTAGACAGGCACACATATTCCATAATTCACACATATAAAACCAAAAAAATAAATCATCCAAAAGTAAATGAATCTAATCAATACGGCAAAATATAAGTCAATAAATCTGTGTCAAATCTTATGAGAGACAATTTGCCACCTGGATAATCCAGCAGTCACATTACCCTTATGGGGCTAATAAATAACAAATTACATAAATTCATAAATAAATAGTACAGTCCAAAGACATCAAGGTGATCACCTTTACCTGAGTGATACTTAAGGTTCTAAGGGGCATATTAATTAAAATATATTCTCTGCTCCTGAATAGTAAGAATCCTTTTTGCTGCTTATTGTGGCAATAGTTATACAATTTTGTTTCCATTATCAATTTAAATTGCCAAGACACGGGCTCTGATAAGAGTACGACCTAGCGATCAGGAAGAAGTGAACATATGCATGATCACTTTACATTTACCTACAGACCCCCCTCATGGCTATTCCATACCTCCCAACATTGGTGGTTCAGGGAGCTGTATCCCCTCCCGACACACAAAGGGGACGAAGCCTTGGAAAAGGGGGCAGGGTTTCTCAGAACCCCTGTTTCCTTCACTGTGGGGGCATGCCCAGCACTCTCAAAGATGCTGGGCTGCCCCACGACTCCCCGTACGCTGTGAATAGGTGCCGTGCGCGAGTCGTGCTGCAGATTGGTAAGTGTGTATGCACTAGATTGTCTGTGCACACATCTTGCCAATAGTTACATCCATCGGCCGGGTGTGTACCCAGGTTAAAAGTGGATACTGCAACAATCTGATATCAATGCAAAATGATAAATGACTGTAAAGTCGGTAGAACTTTCCCTAAAGTTTTGAAATCATAACTTTCGGTATAATACTGTACATTTACAGTCCAGTGCCGTAACTAGGCATTTTAGCGCTGTGTGCAAGAAACGACAAAAATATATAGGGGCGTGGCTTTATGGGGAAGGGGCGTGGCCACAAAATAATAGCAATTAATACTACGGTGCACAGTAATCTCCATTATTCAAATTACGCTGCACAGTAGCGCCACTACACCAGGTAGAGCCCCTTTTATACATTACAGCAGACAGCGTCCCCCTTTTTACACATTACGGCAGACAGCGTCCCCCTTTTTACACATTACGGCAGACAGTCCCCCTTTTTACACATTACGGCAGACAGCGTCCCCCTTTTTACACATTACAGCAGACAGTCCCCCTTTTTACGCATTACGGCAGACAGCGTCCCCCTTTTTACACATTACGGCAGATGGTGTCCCCCTTTATACACATTGCAGCAGCCAGCGTCCCCCTTTTTACACATTGCGGCAGCCAGTCCCCCTTTTTACACATTGCGGCAGCCAGTCCCCCTTTTTACACATTGCGGCAGCCAGTCCCCCTTTTTACACATTGCGGCAGCCAGTCCCCTTTTTACACATTGCGGCAGCCAGGCCCCCTTTTTACACATTACAGCAGATGGTGTACCCCTTTTTACACATTGCGGCAGCCGGTCCTTCTTTTTACACATTACGGCAGATGGTGTCCCCCTTTATACACATTGCAGCAGCCAGCGTCCCCCTTTTTACACATTGCGGCAGCCAGTCCCCCTTTTTACACATTGCGGCAGCCAGGCCCCCTTTTTACACATTGCGGCAGCCAGTCCCCCTTTTTACATATTGCGGCAGCCAGGCCCCCTTTTTACACATTGCGGCAGCCAGGCCCCCTTTTTACACATTATGGCAGACGGTGTCTGAGAGAGAGAGAGAGAGAGAGAGAGAGAGAGAGATACTTACCATCTCCCCGCTGACAGGCTCCTCGTGCAGCTTCCTTGGTGCAGGCAGGTGAGAAGGAGGAGGAGGGAGGGGGACTGGAGCCGCAGCAGCGCTAGTTCATTGGTAGTAAGCGCCGCTGCAGCAGTCCCCTCTTCTTCCGTATTGGCTGCCTGGCGCTGCTGTGGATGCTGGGATGAAAGAACCACATCCCAGCATCCACAGCAGCACCAGGCAGCCAATACGGAAGGAAAGGGGGCTGCTGCAGCAGCGCTTACTACCAATGAAATAGCGCTGCTGCGGCTGCAGTCCCCCTCCCTCCTCCTCCTTCTCACCTGCCCGGCGCTGCTCTCTTCTCCCTCCACAGCGCGGCGGCGCACAGCACAGAACAGGCGGCATGTAATGAGTCAATTTGACTCATTACATGGAGGCTGGATGTGCAGAACTTCTTTCACGAAGGTCTGAACCTTTGGAAGTGAGGCCAATTGTTTTTGGAAGAACACTGACAAGGCCGAAATCTGGACCTTGATTGATCCCAATTGTAGGCCCGCCTCCACACCATCCTGCAAAAAATTGAGAAAACATCCTAAGTGAAACTCTTCCGTAGGAGCTTTCTTGGATTCACACCAAGACACATATTTTCTCCAAATAAGGTGGTAATGTTTCGACGTTACTCCCTTTCTGGCCTGAATAAGGGTGGGGATGACCTCCTTAGGAATACCCTTCCTGGCTAGGATACGGCGCTCAACAACCATGCCGTCAAACGTAGCCGCGGTAAGTCCTGGTACACGCACGGCCCCTGCTGCAGCAGGTCCTCCCGAGGATGAAGAGGCCGAGGATCTTCTATGAGCAACTGCTGAAGATCTGGGTACCAAGCCCTCCTTGGCCAGTCTGGTGTAATGAAGATTGCTCGAACCCTTGCTTTTCTTATGATCCTGAGTACTTTTGGGATCAGCGGAAGTGGAGGGAAGACATACACTGACGGAAAAACCTACTGGGTCACCAGTCCATCCAATGCTTGTGCTTGAGGGTCTCTCGACCTGGAACAGTATCTCTGAAGCTTCTTGTTGAGACGAGACGCCATCATGTCTATTTGAGGAACTCCCCAAAGACTTGTCACCTCTGCGAAGACTTCTTGGTGGAGGCCCCACTCTCCTGGATGGAGATCGTGTCTGCTGAGGAAGTCTGCTTCCCAGTTGTCTACTCCCGGAATTAATATTGCAGACAGAGCTTGTAGATGTTTTTCTGCCCAGCGGAGAATTTTTGTTGCCTCTGCCATTGCCGCTCTGCTTTTCGTTCCGCCCTGCCTGTTTATGTATGCGACTGCTGTTACATTGTCCGCCTGGAACTGCACAGGACGGTCTTGAAGAAGATGTACCGCTTGTTGAAGGCCGTTGTAAATGGCTCTTAGCTCCAGTACGTTTATGTGAAGGCAGTCTTCCTGATGTGACCAACGTCCCTGGAAGTTTTCTCCCTGAGAGACTGCTCCCCAGCCTCCGAGACTTACATCCGTGCTTACCAGGACCCAGTCCTGAATCCCGAACCTGCGTCCCTCTAGCAGGTGAGGTTTTTGACGACAGGATTATCTTTCTGTGCATGTGTAGGTGTGACCCCGACCACTTGTCCAACAGGTCCCACTGGAATACTCTGGCATGGAACCTGCCAAACTGTATGGCCTCGTAGGCCGCCACCATCTTCCCCAACAACTGAATGCACTGATGGATCGACACACTTGATGGTTTCAATATCTGTTTTACTATTTTCTGGATTTCCAGAGCCTTTTCCAGCGGAAGAAATACTCTCTGAACTTCTGTGTCCAGAATCATCCCAAGGAAAGAAAACCTTGTCGTCGGTTCCAACTGTGACTTTAGGTAATTTATGATCCACCCGTGTTGTTGGAGTATTGACAGGGAGAGGGATATGTTTTGTAACAACTGCTCCCTGGATCTCGCCTTTATCAGGAGGTCGTCCAGATAAGGGATTATATTGACTCCTTTCTGACGAAGGAGGACCATCATCTCTGCCATCACCTTGGTGAATACCCTCGGCACCGTGGAGAGACCGAAAGGTAACATCTGGAATTGGTAATGGCAATCCTGAACCGCGAATCTCAGATAAGCCTGGTGAGGAGGATAAATGGGAACATGCAGGTAAGCATCCTTTATGTCCACCGACACCAAGTAGTCCCCCTCCTCCAGACTGGCAATCACCGCCCGAAGTGATTCCATCTTGAACTTGAACCTTTTCAAGCAGCAATTCAGATCTTTTAGATTTAGGATCGGTCTGACCGAGCCATCCGGTTTCGGAACAACAAAGAGGCTTGAATAAAAACCCCTCCCTTGTTGTGACAACGGTACCAGGACTATGACCTGGTCTTGACATAATTTTTGGATTGCCGCTGTTACTGCTTCTCTCTCTGGCAGAGAAACTGGCAAGGTCGAATTGAAAAATCGGCATGGGGGAACGTCTTGAAACTCCAGTTTGTATCCCTGAAATACTATTTGCAACACCTAGGGATCCAGGCCAGACAGAATCCAATCCTGGCTGAAGAGTTTGAGATGTGCCCCCACCCGAGCGGCCTCCCGCAAGGGAGCTCCAGCGTCATGCTGGGGATTTGGCAGAATTGGGGGTAGACTTCTGCTCTTGGGAACCTGGAGCCGGTGTGGGCTTCTTTCCCCTTCCCCTTCCCCTACCTGCAAAGAAGGGGGAACCTTTCGTCTTTTTGTATTTATTGGGTCGAAAGGACTGCATTTGCAGGTGATAGGTCTTTTTTGCCGGTGCAGGCGCAGAGGGCAAAAATGTCACCTTACCTGCGGTAGCCGCCGAGACGAACGTATCCAGGCCATCGCCAAATAAGACCTCACCTTTATATGGGAGAGCCTCCATGTTTCTTTTGGAATCTGCATCCGCGTTCCACTGGCGAATCCACAACGCCCGCCTAGCCAATACTGCCATGGTAGCGGCTTGTGAACTCAAGAGTCCAATATCCTTCATTGCTTCCAGCATGTAGGCGGCAGCGTCCTTGATATTCCCTAACTTAAGGAGTATCTAATCTTTATCAATCGTGTCAATTTCTGATGACACGCTTTCTGACCATTTTTCAATAGCACGACTCACTCATGCGCAGGCAATAGTGGGCCTGAGCAGTATACCATTGGTAACATAAATGGATTTCAATGTCGTTTCCATTTTGCAGTCTGACGGCTCTCTAAGAGAAGCCGTGCCAGGAGCAGGGAGAATTACCTTCTTTGTCAACATGGAAAGTGCACTGTCTAACACAGGGGGTGACTCCCATTTTTTCCTGTCTTCAGCCGGGAAAGGATAAGCTATGAGAATCCTTTTGGGAATACAATTTTTTTTATCAGGATTCACCCACATCCCTTCAAACAGAGCATTTAGTTTGTGTGAAGAAGGGAACGTGACTTTGGATTTCTTTTCCTTACATAAATAAACCTTCTCCTGAGGTACAGGAGTGGTTTCTGTAACCTCCAACACATCCCTTATAGCCACAATCATATATTGTATACTTTTTGTCAATTTCTGATCTATCTCTCTGGATTCACTATCGTCGACACAAGAATCAGAATCCGTGTCGGTATCAGTGTTTACAACATTTGCAAATGGTCTCTTATGTGACGCAGAGGGGCCACCCGCATAAGGAACAACAGCATCCTGAAAAATCACATATTCCACAGATTTTCTCCAGCATGCAGCCTTAGATTCAGATTTATCTAATCTACGGTTAATCAGATGCATACTGTCACGTAGCTCTTTCACCCATGCAGGCTCTTGGTGTACCGATAGCGCCACCACATTACAACTGTGTGTCCCTAAAATGACTTCCTCCGGGGAGGAACTCCCTGCCTCAGACATGCCTCACACGTGTACAGCACACTCACAGACACACTGGGACTTATTTTGGGGACAGACCCACAGTAAAATCTGTCAGAGGGACACAGGATAGGTTATAAATAAAAGAGTTATTTTCTAAGGACCTAACGCTGTGCATTGAACTGCAATATTTAGCGTGACACAGACGGGGGAACCAGCCGGCTGCTAACCGCTAATCATAGCCGCCAGCCGCCAGCCACTAATTACAGTGATCAGCCGTCAGCCGATACTACAGCCCAGGGCCGTAACTACGTGTGTGCCAAGTGGGCTTGGCACACAGCGCAGTTGCCCTGAGGGCGCACGGCCAGCGGCATGTAATGAGTCAAATTGACTCATTACATGCCGCCTCTGAAGTCTGCGCTGTGCGCCGCGCTGTGCAGAGAGAAGACATCAGCGGCGGGCAGCGGAGAAGGGAGGGGGAGCAGGGAGCCGCAGCAGCGCTATTTCCTTGGTAGTAAGCGCCGCTGCAGCATCCCTCTCTCCTTCTGTATTGGCTGCCCGGCGCTGCTATGGATGCTGGGATGCGGTTCCTTCATCCCAGCATCCACAGTAGCGCCAGGCAGCCAATACGGTAGAAGAGGGGGATGCTGCAGCGGCGCTTACTACCAATGAAATAGCGCTGCTGCGGCTCCCTGCTCCCCCTCCCTCCTCCTCCTTCTCACCTCACTGCCTGCACCGAGGAAGCTGCACGAGGAGCCTGTCAGCGGGGAGATGGTAAGTATATCTCTCTTTCTCTCTCTCGCTCTCTCTCTCTCTCTCTCTCTCTCAGGGGGTCACCGTCTGCCATAATGTGTAAAAAGGGGGATGGCTGCCGCAATGTGTAAAAAGGGGGACTGGCTGTAAAAAGGGGGACTGGCTGCCGCAATGTGTAAAGAGGGGGCCTGGCTGCCGCAATGTGTAAAAAGGGGGACTGGCTGCCGCAATGTGTAAAAAGGGGGACTGGCTGCCGCAATGTGTAAAAAGGGGTCCTGGCTGCCGCAATGTGTAAAAAGGGGGCCTGGCTGCCGCAATGTGTGAAAAGGGGTCCTGGCTGCCGCAATGTGTAAAAAGGGACTGGCTGTCGCAATGTGTAAAAAGGGGTCCTGGCTGCCGCAATGTGTAAAAAATAAGAATTTACTTACCGATAATTCTATTTCTCGGAGTCCGTAGTGGATGCTGGGGTTCCTGAAAGGACCATGGGGAATAGCGGCTCCGCAGGAGACAGGGCACAAAAAAGTAAAGCTTTTACCAGATCAGGTGGTGTGCACTGGCTCCTCCCCCTATGACCCTCCTCCAGACTCCAGTTAGGTACTGTGCCCGGACGAGCGTACACAATAAGGGAGGCAATTTGAATCCCGGGTAAGACTCATACCAGCCACACCAATCACACCGTACAACTTGTGATCTAAACCCAGTTAACAGTATGATAATAGAAAGAGCCTCTTAAAGATGGCTCCTTAACAATATAACCCGAATTTGTTAACAATAACTATGTACAGTATTGCAGATAATCCGCACTTGGGATGGGCGCCCAGCATCCACTACGGACTCCGAGAAATAGAATTATCGGTAAGTAAATTCTTATTTTCTCTATCGTCCTAAGTGGATGCTGGGGTTCCTGAAAGGACCATGGGGATTATACCAAAGCTCCCAAACGGGCGGGAGAGTGCGGATGACTCTGCAGCACCGAATGAGAGAATTCCAAGTCCTCTTTTGCCAGGGTATCAAATTTGTAGAATTTTACAAACGTGTTTTCCCCCGACCACGTAGCTGCTCGGCAGAATTGTAATGCCGAGACCCCTCGGGCAGCCGCCCAAGATGAGCCCACCTTCCTTGTGGAATGGGCCTTAACAGATTTAGGCTGTGGCAGGCCTGCCACAGAATGAGCAAGTTGAATTGTGTTACAAATCCAACGAGCAATCGTCTGCTTAGAAGCAGGGGCACCCAACTTGTTGGGTGCATATAGTATCAACAGCGAGTCAGATTTTCTGACTTCAGCCGTCCTTGAAATGTATATTTTTAAGGCTCTGACAACGTCCAACAACTTGGAGTCCTCCAAGTCGCCAGTGGCCGCAGGCACCACAATAGGTTGGTTCAGGTGAAACGCTGATACCACCTTAGGGAGAAAATGCGGACGAGTCCTCAGTTCTGCCCTATCCGAATGGAAGATTAGATAAGGGCTTTTATAAGATAAAGCCGCCAATTCAGATACTCTCCTGGCGGAAGCCAGGGCCAGTAACATAGTCACTTTCCATGTGAGATATTTAAAATCCACCTTTTTCAATGGTTCAAACCAATGGGATTTGAGGAAATCTAAACCTACATTTAGATCCCACGGTGCCACCGGAGGCACCACAGGAGGCTGTATATGCAGTACTCCTTTAACAAAAGTCTGTACCTCAGGAACTGAGGCCAATTCTTTTTGGAAGAATATTGACAGGGCCGAAATTTGAACCTTAATAGATCTCAATTTGAGACCCATAGACAATCCTGATTGTAGGAAATGTAGGAAACGACCCAGTTGAAATTCCTCCGTCGGAACACTCCGATCCTCGCACCACGCGACATATTTTCGCCAAATGCGGTGATAATGTTTCGCGGTGACTTCCTTCCTTGCCTTAATCAAGGTAGGAAAGACTTCTTCTGGAATGCCTTTCCCTTTTAGGATCTGGCGTTCAACCGCCATGCCGTCAAACGCAGCCGCGGTAAGTCTTGAAAGAGACAGGGACCCTGTTGTAGCAGGTCCCTTCTCAGAAGTAGAGGGCACGGGTCGTCCGTGACCAACTCTTGAAGTTCCGGGTACCAAGTCCTTCTTGGCCAATCCGGAGCCACTAGTATTGTTCTTACTCCTCTTCACCGTATAATCTTTAATACCTTTGGTATGAGAGGCAGAGGAGGAAACACATATACTGATTTGTACACCCAAGGTGTTACCAGTGCGTCCACAGCTATTGCCTGTGGATCTCTTGACCTGGCGCAATACTTGTCCAGTTTCTTGTTGAGGCGAGACGCCATCATGTCTACCATTGGTCTTTCCCAACAGTTTATTAGCATGTGGAAGACTTCTGGATGAAGACCCCACTCTCCCGGGTGAATATCGTGTCTGCTGAGGAAGTCTGCTTCCCAGTTGTCCACGCCCGGGAAGAACACTGCTGACAGTGCTATTACGTGATTCTCCGCCCAGCGAAGAATCTTGGCAGCTTCTGCCATTGCACTCCTGCTTCTTGTGCCGCCCTGTCTGTTTACATGGGCGACCGCCGTGATGTTGTCCGACTGAATCAACACCGGTTTTCCTTGCAGGAGTGGTTCCGCCTGGCTTAGAGCATTTTAGATTGCTCTTAGTACCAGAATGTTTATGTGAAGAGACTTTTCCAGGTTCGTCCATACCCCCTGGAAGTTTCTTCCTTGTGTGACTGCTCCCCAACCTCTCAGGCTGGCGTCCGTGGTCACCAGGATCAAATCCTGTATGCCGAATCTGCGGCCCTCCAATAGATGAGCCTTTTGCAACCACCACAGAAGATATACCCTTGTCCTTGGCGACAGGGTTATTCGCAGGTGCATCTGAGGATGCGACCCTGACCATTTGTCCAACAGATCCCTTTGGAAAATTCTTGCATGGAATCTGCCGAATGGAATTGCTTCGTAAAAAGCCACCATTTTTCCCAGGACTCTTGTGCATTGATGTACAGACACCTTTCCTGGTTTTAGGAGGTTCCTGACAGGTCGGATAACTCCTTGGCTTTTTCCTCGGGAAGAAAAACCTTTTTCTGAACCGTGTCCAGAAACATCCATAGGAACAGCAGACGTATCGTCGGAAAACAGCTGCGATTCTTGGAATATTTAGAATCCAGTCGTGCCGTCGAAGAACTACTTTAGATAGTGCTCTTCCGACCTCCAACTGTTCTCTGGAACTTGCCCTTTTCAGGTCGTGCAAGTAAGGGATAATTTAGATGCCTTTTTTCTTTGAAGAAACATCTTTTCGGCCATTACCTTGGTAAAAAGGCCCGGGGTGCCGTGGATAATTCAAACGGCATCGTCTGAAACTGATATTGACAGTTCTGTACCACGAACCAGAGGTACCCTTGATGAGAAGGACAAAATTTGGACATGGAGGTAATCCTTGATGTCCAGGGACACCATATAGTCCCCTTTTTTCCGGTTCGCTATCAATGCTCTGAGTGACTTTATCTCGATTTGAACCTTTTATGTAAGTGTTCAAAACATTTTAGATTTAGACTATGTGTCACCAAGCCGTCTGGCTTCAGTACCACAATATAGTGTGGAAAAATAATACCCTTTTCCTTGTCGTAGGAGGGGTACTTTGATTATCACCTGCTGGATATACAGCTTGTGAATTGTTTCCAATGCTGCCTCCCTGTCGGAGGGAGCCGTTGGTAAAGCAGACTTCAGGAACCTGCGAGGAGAAGATGTCTCGACTCTCCAATCTTTACCCCTGGGATAATACTCGTACGATCTAGGGGTCAACTTGCGAGTGATCCCACTGCGCCCTGAGACTCTTGAGACTACCCCCCCACCTTGAGTCCGCTTGCACGGCCCCAGCGTCAAGCTGAGGACTTGGCAGACGCGGTGGAGGGCTTCTTTTCCTGGGAAAGGGCTGCCTGCTGCAGTCTACTTCCCTTACCTCTATGTCTGGGCAGATATGACTGGCCTTTTGCCTGCATGCCCTCATGGGAAAGGAAAGATTGAGGCTGAAAAGACGGTGTCTTTTTTAGCTGAGATGTAACTTGGGGTAAAAAGGTTGGATTTCCCAGCTGTTGCTGTGGTCCCCAGGTCCGATGGACCGACCCCCAAATAACTCCTTCCCTTTATACAGCAATACTTTCATCTGCCGTATGGGATCTGTATCACCTGACCACTGTCGTGTCCCTGACATCTTCTGGGAGATATGGACAACGCACTTATCTTGATGCCAGAGAGCAAATATCCCTCTGTGCATCTCACATACATATATATAGAATGCATCCTATTAAATGCTCTACATGAATAAAATATTTTCAGTCAGGGAATCCGACCAAGCCAACCCAGCACTGCATCTCCAGGCTGATGGCGATCGCTGGTCGCAGTATAACCACCGTATGTGTGTATATACTTTTTAGGATATTTTTCCAGCTTCCTATCAGCTGGCTCCTTGAGGGCGGCCGTATCTGGAGACGGTAACGCCACTTGATAAGCGTGTGAGCGCCTTATCACCCTAAGGGGTGTTTCCCAACGTACCCTAATTTCTGGCGGGAAAGGGTATAACGCCAATATTTGCTATCGGGGTAACCCTACGCATCATCACACACTTCATTTTATTTTATCTGATTCAGGAAAAACTACAGGTAGTTTTTTCACTCCCACATAATACCCTTTCTTGTGGTACTTGTAGTATCAGAAACACGTAACACCTCCTTCATTGCCCTTAACGTGTGGCCCTAATGAGAAATACGTTTGTTTATTCACCGTCGACACTGTATTCAGTGTCCGTGTCTGTGTCTGTGTCGACCGACTGAGGTAAATGGGCGTTTTTAAAACCCCTGACGGTGTTTCTGAGACGCCTGGACCGGTCCTAATAGATTGTCGGCCGTCTCATGTCGTCAACCGACCTTGCAGCGTGTTGACATTCTCACGTAATTCTCTAAATAAGCCATCCATTCCGGTGTCGACTCCCTAGAGAGTGACATCACCATTACAGGCAATTTCTCCGCCTCCTCACCAACATCGTCCTCATACATGTCGACACACACGTACCGACACACAGCACACACACCGGGAATGCTCTGACAGAGGACAGGACCCACTAGCCCTTTGGGGAGACAGAGGGAGAGTCTGCCAGCACACACCAAAAACGCTATAATTATATAGGGACAACCTTATATAAGTGTTTCTCCCTTATAGCATCTTTTATATATATACAATATCGCCAAAATCAGTGCCCCCCCTCTCTGTTTTAACCCTGTTTCTGTAGTGCAGTGCAGGGGAGAGCCTGGGAGCCTTCTCTCCAGCTTTTCTGTGAGAGAAAATGGCGCTGTGTGCTGAGGAGATAGGCCCCGCCCCTTTTTCGGCGGGCTCGTCTCCCGCTATTTTTGAAGTTAGGCAGGGGTTAAATATCTCCATATAGCCTCTGTGGGCTATATGTGAGGTATTTTTTGCCTCTAATAAGGTTTTTATTTGCCTCTCAGAGCGCCCCCCCCAGCGCTCTGCACCCTCAGTGACTGTTGTGTGAAGTGTGCTGAGAGGAAAATGGCGCACAGCTGCAGTGCTGTGCGCTACCTTAAGAAGACTGAGGAGTCTTCAGCCGCCGATTTTGGACCTCTTCTCTCTTCAGCGTCTGCAAGGGGGCCGGCGGCGCGGCTCCGGTGACCATCCAGGCTGTACCTGTGATCGTCCCTCTGGAGCTAGTGTCCAGTAGCCAAGCAGCAAATCCACTCTGCACGCAGGTGAGTTCACTACTTCTCCCCTAAGTCCCTCGTTGCAGTGATCCTGTTGCCAGCAGGACTCACTGTAAAGTAAAAAACCTAAGCTAAACTTTCTCTAAGCAGCTCTTTAGGAGAGCCACCTAGATTGCACCCTTCTCGTTCGGGCACAAAATCTAACTGGAGTCTGGAGGAGGGTCATAGGGGGAGGAGCCAGTGCACACCACCTGATCTGGTAAAAGCTTTACTTTTTTGTGCCCTGTCTCCTGCGGAGCCGCTATTCCCCATGGTCCTTTCAGGAACCCCAGCATCCACTTAGGACGATAGAGAAAGGGGGCCTGGCTGCCGCAATGTGTAAAAAGGGGGACTGGCTGCCGCAATGTGTAAAAAGGGGGACTGGCTGCCGCAATGTGTAAAAAGGGGGACTGGCTGCCGCAATGTGTAAAAAGGGGGCCTGGCTGCCGCAATGTGTAAAAAGGGGGACTGGCTGCCGCAATGTGTAAAAAGGGGGACTGTCTGCTGTAATATGTAAAAAGGGGGATGCTGTCTGCTGTAATGTATAAAAGGGGCTCTACCTGGTGTAGTGGCGCTACTGTGCAGCGTAATTTGAATAATGTAGACTACTGTGCACCGTAGTATGAATTGCTATTATTTTGTGGCCACGCCCCTTCCCCGTGAAGCCACGCCCCTATAAATTTTTAACGCGCCTGCGGCGCGCACTGCCCCTGTCTTACATGGGGGGGCGCCACTGTCGTTTCTTGCACACAGCGCTAAAATGCCTAGTTACGGCACTGCTACAGCCTAACAGTGGAGCGGGCACCACACCTTCCATCAAACTGTGAGCGCCGTGAACAACGTGACATAGACGGGGAATCAGCCGTCTGTCAGCCGCTAATTATAGCCGCCAGCCGCTAATCTGAGCCAGCAGCCGATAATACATCTTAACAGTGGAGAGCGGACACCACAGAGGGATCGTATTGCACACTGATGTGGAAGCTCTCCAAACACCATAACGGCTTGACAGGTATTTAGATAGGGTTAGATAGGAATTATAAAAATCCTTTTCTTTGCTCATTTGGAACCCGGTCCTTAAAAAGTCCTAAAAGGGCTGTAAACATCACACTAACCATTAATTTTTTCCACAGGTTTTGCGCATACACATATTTCTATTAACAAGCGCTCTTTATTTCTATTTTGACACAGGATAGGGGCAGCCAGTTACAAACCCAGCGCCAGTATTGCCCGTGAACACAGTATGTCCACAGCCAAACAGCGCTTTTAAATAGTAATATATACTATCAAATGCACCACAATCGCTTTGTGCCCCCCCTTAATAGCACCCTGTACTTGTCAGAAGTGGAGGAGAGGACCAGCGTGTTCTCTGCAGCCTGAGGAGAGAGAGAAAATGGTGCTGAGTAGTGTGCTGGCTGCTGAGGAAGAAGCTCCGCCCCCACAATGGCACATCCTTACACTCAGTATACTACATAATATTTATACTGACGGAGGTAGGGCTGTGCCAGCGTCATCTTATGCCCCCTTTTAGCCAGTTTGAGGTATTTTTCTTGCTGCCCAGGGTGACCCCCCCCTCGACCCCGCACCCTGCACCGTGCAGTGCCTGTGTGTGTGGGCAGCAATGGCGCGCTGCGCTCCCGCCAGCCGCGCCGCACCTCAGCCGTCACTTACTTGATTGAAGATCATTCTTCTCATACTCACCTGTCTTCTGACTTCTGGCTCTGTGAGGGGGGTCATCTAGACACGGCTAGCGTTCAGTACCCTTCAGGAGCTAATGGCGTCCTGTCAGCCAGAAGCAGATCCATGAAACTCTTTAGGAAGTTGGTTCTGCTTCTGCCCCCTCAGTCCCACGAAGCAGGGAGTCTGATGCCAGCAGATCTCCCTGAAGATAAAAAAACCTAACATAAGTCTTTTCAGAGAAACTCAGTAGAGCTCCTCAGAGTGCATCCAGTCGACCTGGGCACATTTCTAAAACTGGAGTCTGGAGGAGGGGCATAGAGGGAGGGGCCAGTTCACACCCAATGAAAAGTCTTTAGCGTGCCCATGTCTCCTGCGGATCCCGTCTATACCCCATGGTCTTGATGTAGTCCCCAGCATCCTCTAGGACGTATGAGAAATCTAAAGTATAAAGCACAGTACTGTCTCCACACCCACATTACACGGCAGGGCTACACACTGACATCACACCTGCATTACACAGCAAGGCTGCACACTTATATCACACCCACATTACACCGCAGGGCTACACACTGACATCACACCTGCATTACACAGCAGGGCTACACACTGATATCACACCTACATTACACCACAGGGCTACACACTGACATCACACCCACATTACTCAGCAGGGCTACACACTGACATCACACCCACATTACACCGCAGGGCTACACACTGACATCACACCTGCATTACACAGCAGGGCTACACACTGATATCACACCTACATTACACCACAGGTCTACACACTATCATCACACCCACATTACACAGCAGGACTACACACTGACATCACACCCACATTACTGAGCAGGGCTACACACTAACATCACACCCATATTACACAGCAGGGCTACACACTCACAACACACCTAAAGTATATTACACAGCAGGGCTACACATACCTCCCAACATTGAGAGCATGTAAAGTGGGACCCACTTAAAAAAAGGGGGCATGGCCTATGGAAAGGGGGCATTGCTTCACAGGAGTACTGCGATCATGAGCCATGACCCCATTTTTGTCACTGAGGGAGCATACCCAGCGCTCTGTTAGCTGCTGGCATGCCGTCAGTCCCTCTGTCTCCCGTGAATAGCTGTGTGCGTCTATTCACCGTCGTTCTGCTAACCAGAGCAGCGAGTGACAGGGGCCTTTCCAACTGCCCCCACTGTGAGACACTGCGACCTGCAGGTGGGACAGCGGGACAGCCCCGACAAACTAAACTGTCCCGTGAAAATCGGGACTGTTGGGAGGTATGGCTACATACTGACATTACACAGCAGGGCTACGCACTGATATCACACCTACATTACACAACAGGGCTACACACTGATATCATACCTACAGTACATTATACAGCAGGGCTACACACTGGTTGGATCCGACAGGTGCAGCACCCCTGCATATGTGTAGACGGCCAGATAGAAGACCATGTGCAGGCTACTTCCTGTTCAACGTTCCTGCGAAACGGGTCACGCGAAAATGCTATGTGAGGCCCTAGCCAGTAGCCATATACTGTATGCAGTGACATACAGTAAGGGGAGGCATACTCCAGTACACTCCAGGGTTTTGACTATATAACTAATAATACAAAGTACATATTTATAACTTATAAATATCATCTTTGTATTATTCATATCTTTTTTGTATAAGTCTAATCATTTTTATAGTCAAAACTCACCAACAAATCATATGTGTTTGTGTGTGTAACTCCGATACTAGCCAGTGCTTCATCGGCCATTGACGTCACCGCACCTCATTCACACGGGTTGACTACGATATGCCGGCGGTCGGGCTCCCGGCAACCAGCATACCGGCGCCGGGAGCCCGACCGCCGGCTTACCGACAGTGTGGCGAGCGCAAATGAGCCCCTTGCGGGCTCGCTACGGGCACGGTGCCACACTATTATATTCTCCCTCCAGGGGGGTCGTGGACCCCCACGAGGGAGAATAAGTGTCGGTATGCCGGCTGTCGGGATCCCGGCGCCGGTATACTGTGCGCCGGGATCCCAAGAGCCGGCATACTAAAGACCACCCCATTCACACATATATCACAGATAGATGAGCAGGTTTGGTTTCCTGGATACCGAATCTACCCAAACTTAGGGGTTACTGACTGTATCCGAGACCCAGATCTTCCTGCCAGGCCTGGATCTGCAAATGAGGCAAAACACAGAGATCTTGCATTGGATCTCAGTATTTTGGTCCAGAAAGTTTGTTGCTGCCGGATCCAACCAGGGGTTGGTACTAGAGATGAGCGGGTTCGGTTTCTCTGAATCCGAACCCGCCAGAACTTCATGTTTTTTTTCACGGGTCCGAGCGACTCGGATCTTCCCGCCTTGCTCGGTTAACCCGAGCGCGCCCGAACGTCATCATGACGCTGTCGGATTCTCGCGAGGCTCGGATTCTATCGCGAGACTCGGATTCTATATAAGGAGCCGCGCGTCGCCGCCATTTTCACACGTGCATTGAGATTGATAGGGAGAGGACGTGGCTGGCGTCCTCTCCGTTTAGAATAGATTAGAGAGACACTTGATTTACTAATTTTGGGGAGCATTAGGAGTACTCAGTAGTGTACAGTGCAGAGTTTTGCTGATAGTGACCAGTGACCACCAGTTTTATTTATAATCCGTTCTCTGCCTGAAAAAAGCGATACACAGCACACAGTGACTCAGTCACATACCATATCTGTGTGCACTGCTCAGGCTCAGGCCAGTGTGCTGCATCATCTATTATCTATATATAATATTATATATATCTGTCTGACTGCTCAGCTCACACAGCTTATAATTGTGGGGGAGACTGGGGAGCACTACTGCAGTGCCAGTTATAGGTTATAGCAGGAGCCAGGAGTACATAATATATTATATAGTGAGTGACCACCAGACACACAGTGCAGTTTATTTAATATATCCGTTCTCTGCCTGAAAAAAGCGATACACACAGTGACTCAGTCAGTCACATACCATATCTGTGTGCACTGCTCAGGCTCAGGCCAGTGTGCTGCATCATCTATATATATTATATATCTGTCTGACTGCTCAGCTCACACAGCTTATAATTGTGGGGGAGACTGGGGAGCACTACTGCAGTGCCAGTTATAGGTTATAGCAGGAGCCAGGAGTACATAATATTATATTAAAATTAAACAGTGCACACTTTTGCTGCAGGAGTGCCACTGCCAGTGTGACTAGTGACCAGTGACCTGACCACCAGTATATATAATATTAGTAGTATACTATCTCTTTATCAACCAGTCTATATTAGCAGCAGACACAGTACAGTGCGGTAGTTCACGGCTGTGGCTACCTCTGTGTCGGCACTCGGCAGCCCGTCCATAATTGTATATACCACCTAACCGTGGTTTTTTTTTCTTTCTTTATACATACATACTAGTTACGAGTATACTATCTCTTTATCAACCAGTCTATATATTAGCAGCAGACACAGTACAGTGCGGTAGTTCACGGCTGTGGCTACCTCTGTGTCGGCACTCGGCAGCCCGTCCATAATTGTATATACCACCTAACCGTGGTTTTTTTTTCTTTCTTTATACATACATACTAGTTACGAGTATACTATCTCTTTATCAACCAGTCTATATATTAGCAGCAGACACAGTACAGTGCGGTAGTTCACGGCTGTGGCTACCTCTGTGTCGGCACTCGGCAGCCCGTCCATAATTGTATATACCACCTAACCGTGGTTTTTTTTTCTTTCTTTATACATACATACTAGTTACGAGTATACTATCTCTTTATCAACCAGTCTATATATTAGCAGCAGACACAGTACAGTGCGGTAGTTCACGGCTGTGGCTACCTCTGTGTCGGCACTCGGCAGCCCGTCCATAATTGTATATACCACCTAACCGTGGTTTTTTTTTCTTTCTTTATACATACATACTAGTTACGAGTATACTACCTCTTTATCAACCAGTCTATATATTAGCAGCAGACACAGTACAGTGCGGTAGTTCACGGCTGTGGCTACCTCTGTGTCGGCACTCGGCAGCCCGTCCATAATTGTATATACCACCTAACCGTGGTTTTTTTTTCTTTCTTTATACATACATACTAGTTACGAGTATACTATCTCTTTATCAACCAGTCTATATTAGCAGCAGACACAGTACAGTGCGGTAGTTCACGGCTGTGGCTACCTCTGTGTCGGCACTCGGCAGCCCGTCCATAATTGTATATACCACCTAACCGTGGTTTTTTTTTCTTTCTTTATACATACATACTAGTTACGAGTATACTATCTCTTTATCAACCAGTCTATATATTAGCAGCAGACACAGTACAGTGCGGTAGTTCACGGCTGTGGCTACCTCTGTGTCGGCACTCGGCAGCCCGTCCATAATTGTATATACCACCTAACCGTGGTTTTTTTTTCTTTCTTTATACATACATACTAGTTACGAGTATACTATCTCTTTATCAACCAGTCTATATTAGCAGCAGACACAGTACAGTGCGGTAGTTCACGGCTGTGGCTACCTCTGTGTCGGCACTCGGCAGCCCGTCCATAATTGTATATACCACCTAACCGTGGTTTTTTTTTCTTTCTTTATACATACATACTAGTTACGAGTATACTATCTCTTTATCAACCAGTCTATATATTAGCAGCAGACACAGTACAGTGCGGTAGTTCACGGCTGTGGCTACCTCTGTGTCGGCACTCGGCAGCCCGTCCATAATTGTATATACCACCTAACCGTGGGTTTTTTTTCTTTCTTTATACATACATACTAGTTACGAGTATACTATCTCTTTATCAACCAGTCTATATTAGCAGCAGACACAGTACAGTGCGGTAGTTCATGGCTGTGGCTACCTCTGTGTCGGCACTCGGCAGCCCGTCCATAATTGTATATACCACCTAACCGTGGTTTTTTTTTCTTTCTTTATACATACATACTAGTTACGAGTATACTATCTCTTTATCAACCAGTCTATATATTAGCAGCAGACACAGTACAGTGCGGTAGTTCACGGCTGTGGCTACCTCTGTGTCGGCACTCGGCAGCCCGTCCATAATTGTATATACCACCTAACCGTGTTTTTTTTTTCTTTCTTTATACATACATACTAGTTACGAGTATACTATCTCTTTATCAACCAGTCTATATTAGCAGCAGACACAGTACAGTGCGGTAGTTCACGGCTGTGGCTACCTCTGTGTCGGCACTCGGCAGCCCGTCCATAATTGTATATACCACCTAACCGTGGTTTTTTTTTCTTTCTTTATACATACATACTAGTTACGAGTATACTATCTCTTTATCAACCAGTCTATATATTAGCAGCAGACACAGTACAGTGCGGTAGTTCACGGCTGTGGCTACCTCTGTGTCGGCACTCGGCAGCCCGTCCATAATTGTATATACCACCTAACCGTGGTTTTTTTTTCTTTCTTTATACATACATACTAGTTACGAGTATACTATCTCTTTATCAACCAGTCTATATATTAGCAGCAGACACAGTACAGTGCGGTAGTTCACGGCTGTGGCTACCTCTGTGTCGGCACTCGGCAGCCCGTCCATAATTGTATATACCACCTAACCGTGGTTTTTTTTTCTTTCTTTATACATACATACTAGTTACGAGTATACTATCTCTTTATCAACCAGTCTATATATTAGCAGCAGACACAGTACAGTGCGGTAGTTCACGGCTGTGGCTACCTCTGTGTCGGCACTCGGCAGCCCGTCCATAATTGTATACTAGTATCCAATCCATCCATCTCCATTGTTTACCTGAGGTGCCTTTTAGTTGTGCCTATTAAAATATGGTGAACAAAAATGTTGAGGTTCCAAAATTAGGGAAAGATCAAGATCCACTTCCACCTCGTGCTGAAGCTGCTGCCACTAGTCATGGCCGAGACGATGAAATGCCAGCAACGTCGTCTGCCAAGGCCGATGCCCAATGGCATAGTACAGAGCATGTCAAAACCAAAACACCAAATATCAGTAAAAAAAGGACTCCAAAACCTAAAATAAAATTGTCGGAGGAGAAGCGTAAACTTGCCAATATGCCATTTACCACACGGAGTGGCAAGGAACGGCTGAGGCCCTGGCCTATGTTCATGGCTAGTGGTTCAGCTTCACATGAGGATGGAAGCACTCAGCCTCTCGCTAGAAAACTGAAAAGACTCAAGCTGGCAAAAGCACCGCAAAGAACTGTGCGTTCTTTGAAATCCCAAATCCACAAGGAGAGTCCAATTGTGTCGGTTGCGATGCCTGACCTTCCCAACACTGGACGTGAAGAGCATGCGCCTTCCACCATTTGCACGCCCCCTGCAAGTGCTGGAAGGAGCACCCGCAGTCCAGTTCCTGATAGTCAGATTGAAGATGTCAGTGTTGAAGTACACCAGGATGAGGAGGATATGGGTGTTGCTGGCGCTGGGGAGGAAATTGACCAGGAGGATTCTGATGGTGAGGTGGTTTGTTTAAGTCAGGCACCCGGGGAGACACCTGTTGTCCGTGGGAGGAATATGGCCGTTGACATGCCAGGTGAAAATACCAAAAAAATCAGCTCTTCGGTGTGGAGGTATTTCACCAGAAATGCGGACAACAGGTGTCAAGCCGTGTGTTCCCTTTGTCAAGCTGTAATAAGTAGGGGTAAGGACGTTAACCACCTCGGAACATCCTCCCTTATACGTCACCTGCAGCGCATTCATAATAAGTCAGTGACAAGTTCAAAAACTTTGGGTGACAGCGGAAGCAGTCCACTGACCAGTAAATCCCTTCCTCTTGTAACCAAGCTCACGCAAACCACCCCACCAACTCCCTCAGTGTCAATTTCCTCCTTCCCCAGGAATGCCAATAGTCCTGCAGGCCATGTCACTGGCAATTCTGACGAGTCCTCTCCTGCCTGGGATTCCTCCGATGCATCCTTGCGTGTAACGCCTACTGCTGCTGGCGCTGCTGTTGTTGCCGCTGGGAGTCGATGGTCATCCCAGAGGGGAAGTCATAAGCCCACTTGTACTACTTCCAGTAAGCAATTGACTGTTCAACAGTCCTTTGCGAGGAAGATGAAATATCACAGCAGTCATCCTACTGCAAAGCGGATAACTGAGTCCTTGACAACTATGTTGGTGTTAGACGTGCGTCCGGTATCCGCCGTTAGTTCACAGGGAACTAGACAATTTATTGAGGCAGTGTGCCCCCGTTACCAAATACCATCTAGGTTCCACTTCTCTAGGCAGGCGATACCGAGAATGTACACGGACGTCAGAAAAAGACTCACCAGTGTCCTAAAAAATGCAGTTGTACCCAATGTCCACTTAACCACGGACATGTGGACAAGTGGAGCAGGGCAGGGTCAGGACTATATGACTGTGACAGCCCACTGGGTAGATGTATGGACTCCCGCCGCAAGAACAGCAGCGGCGGCACCAGTAGCAGCATCTCGCAAACGCCAACTCTTTCCTAGGCAGGCTACGCTTTGTATCACCGCTTTCCAGAATACGCACACAGCTGAAAACCTCTTACGGCAACTGAGGAAGATCATCGCGGAATGGCTTACCCCAATTGGACTCTCCTGTGGATTTGTGGCATCGGACAACGCCAGCAATATTGTGTGTGCATTAAATATGGGCAAATTCCAGCACGTCCCATGTTTTGCACATACCTTGAATTTGGTGGTGCAGAATTTTTTAAAAAACGACAGGGGCGTGCAAGAGATGCTGTCGGTGGCCAGAAAAATTGCGGGACACTTTCGGCGTACAGGCACCACGTACAGAAGACTGGAGCACCACCAAAAACTACTGAACCTGCCCTGCCATCATCTGAAGCAAGAAGTGGTAACGAGGTGGAATTCAACCCTCTATATGCTTCAGAGGTTGGAGGAGCAGCAAAAGGCCATTCAAGCCTATACAATTGAGCACGATATAGTAGGTGGAATGCACCTGTCTCAAGTGCAGTGGAGAATGATTTCAACGTTGTGCAAGGTTCTGATGCCCTTTGAACTTGCCACACGTGAAGTCAGTTCAGACACTGCCAGCCTGAGTCAGGTCATTCCCCTCATCAGGCTTTTGCAGAAGAAGCTGGAGGCATTGAAGAAGGAGCTAAAAGGGAGCGATTCCGCTAGGCATGTGGGACTTGTGGATGCAGCCCTTAATTCGCTTAACAAGGATTCACGGGTGGTCAATCTGTTGAAATCAGAGCACTACATTTTGGCCACCGTGCTCGATCCTAGATTTAAAGCCTACCTTGGATCTCTCTTTCCGGCAGACACAGGTCTGCTGGGGTTGAAAGACCTGCTGGTGACAAAATTGTCAAGTCAAGCGGAACGCGACCTGTCAACATCTCCTCCTTCACATTCTCCCGCAACTGGGGGTGCGAGGAAAAGGCTCAGAATTCCGAGCCCACCCGCTGGCGGTGATGCAGGGCAGTCTGGAGCGACTGCTGATGCTGACATCTGGTCCGGACTGAAGGACCTGACAACGATTACGGACATGTCGTCTACTGTCACTGCATATGATTCTCTCAACATTGATAGAATGGTGGAGGATTATATGAGTGACCGCATCCAAGTAGGCACGTCACACAGTCCGTACTTATACTGGCAGGAAAAAGAGGCAATTTGGAGGCCCTTGCACAAACTGGCTTTATTCTACCTAAGTTGCCCTCCCACAAGTGTGTACTCCGAAAGAGTGTTTAGTGCCGCCGCTCACCTTGTCAGCAATCGGCGTACGAGGTTACATCCAGAAAATGTGGAGAAGATGATGTTCATTAAAATGAATTATAATCAATTCCTCCGCGGAGACATTGACCAGCAGCAATTGCCTCCACAAAGTACACAGGGAGCTGAGATGGTGGATTCCAGTGGGGACGAATTGATAATCTGTGAGGAGGGGGATGTACACGGTGATATATCGGAGGGTGAAGATGAGGTGGACATCTTGCCTCTGTAGAGCCAGTTTGTGCAAGGAGAGATTAATTGCTTCTTTTTTGGGGGGGGTCCAAACCAACCCGTCATATCAGTCACAGTCGTGTGGCAGACCCTGTCACTGAAATGATGGGTTGGTTAAAGTGTGCATGTCCTGTTTTGTTTACACAACATAAGGGTGGGTGGGAGGGCCCAAGGACAATTCCATCTTGCACCTCTTTTTTCTTTTCTTTTTCTTTGCATCATGTGCTGATTGGGGAGGGTTTTTTGGAAGGGACATCCTGCGTGACACTGCAGTGCCACTCCTAGATGGGCCCGGTGTTTGTGTCGGCCACTAGGGTCGCTAATCTTACTCACACAGTCAGCTACCTCATTGCGCCTCTTTTTTTCTTTGCGTCATGTGCTGTTTGGGGAGGGTTTTTTGGAAGGGACATCCTGCGTGACACTGCAGTGCCACTCCTAGATGGGCCCGGTGTTTGTGTCGGCCACTAGGGTCGCTAATCTTACTCACACAGTCAGCTACCTCATTGCGCCTCTTTTTTTCTTTGCGTCATGTGCTGTTTGGGGAGGGTTTTTTGGAAGGGACATCCTGCGTGACACTGCAGTGCCACTCCTAGATGGGCCCGGTGTTTGTGTCGGCCACTAGGGTCGCTAATCTTACTCACACAGTCAGCTACCTCATTGCGCCTCTTTTTTTCTTTGCGTCATGTGCTGTTTGGGGAGGGTTTTTTGGAAGGGACATCCTGCGTGACACTGCAGTGCCACTCCTAGATGGGCCCGGTGTTTGTGTCGGCCACTAGGGTCGCTAATCTTACTCACACAGTCAGCTACCTCATTGCGCCTCTTTTTTTCTTTGCGTCATGTGCTGTTTGGGGAGGGTTTTTTGGAAGGGACATCCTGCGTGACACTGCAGTGCCACTCCTAGATGGGCCCGGTGTTTGTGTCGGCCACTAGGGTCGCTAATCTTACTCACACAGCTACCTCATTGCGCCTCTTTTTTTCTTTGCGTCATGTGCTGTTTGGGGAGGGTTTTTTGGAAGGGACATCCTGCGTGACACTGCAGTGCCACTCCTAGATGGGCCCGGTGTTTGTGTCGGCCACTAGGGTCGCTAATCTTACTCACACAGCTACCTCATTGCGCCTCTTTTTTTCTTTGCGTCATGTGCTGTTTGGGGAGGGTTTTTTGGAAGGGCCATCCTGCGTGACACTGCAGTGCCACTCCTAGATGGGCCCGGTGTTTGTGTCGGCCACTAGGGTCGCTAATCTTACTCACACAGCTACCTCATTGCGCCTCTTTTTTTCTTTGCGTCATGTGCTGTTTGGGGAGGGTTTTTTGGAAGGGCCATCCTGCGTGACACTGCAGTGCCACTCCTAGATGGGCCCGGTGTTTGTGTCGGCCACTAGGGTCGCTAATCTTACTCACACAGCTACCTCATTGCGCCTCTTTTTTTCTTTGCGTCATGTGCTGTTTGGGGAGGGTTTTTTGGAAGGGACATCCTGCGTGACACTGCAGTGCCACTCCTAGATGGGCCCGGTGTTTGTGTCGGCCACTAGGGTCGCTTATCTTACTCACACAGCGACCTCGGTGCAAATTTTAGGACTAAAAATAATATTGTGAGGTGTGAGGTATTCAGAATAGACTGAAAATGAGTGTAAATTATGGTTTTTGAGGTTAATAATACTTTGGGATCAAAATGACCCCCAAATTCTATGATTTAAGCTGTTTTTTAGTGTTTTTTGAAAAAAACACCCGAATCCAAAACACACCCGAATCCGACAAAAAAAATTCGGTGAGGTTTTGCCAAAACGCGTTCGAACCCAAAACACGGCCGCGGAACCGAACCCAAAACCAAAACACAAAACCCGAAAAATTTCAGGCGCTCATCTCTAGTTGGTACCATGGTAACAAGTCGCTGATTGGATCCAACTGGCAGAAGTAAGGGAACCTGTAGGTCAGCATGGAGGGACTACATGCATGGATGCTGCTGTGGGTGACCCTGGAGCAAGTGAGGAGTTCTCAAAGTGACTAATATTTCAAAAAGTCATAAGAAAATGTCTCAAAGTGGTAGAACTCCCCTCCTTCAGTGCTTTTAAGACAAATCCTTAAGTGATCACATATACTGTATATGCGTAACAGACATAGGTAGAAATCAGACTCGTAGCTTTGTCTTTATTATGAAGCCGTTCTCCTCTTCAGTACTCAGCCAACGGTGTTTAGCATAAGCAAAAAGAAGGATCTAAATAAAATACAATTTTATATATATTCATATATATTTATATATATACAGTGGTCAAAGTGGAACGTTTGAAGTAAAGGTATGGAAAATATAAAGGGCTAGTGCGTGCCAAAAATAGGGGTGTGGCTTCATGAGGAAGGGGCATGGCCACAGAATTGTACCAATTCACATTACACCGCACAGTAGTGTCCATTAGTCACATTACACCACACAGTAGTACCCCTTATACACATTACACCAGGTAGAGCCCCTTATTCACCACAGGAAGAAAAAAAAACACAGGGGGAAAAACTGATTCATGCCCTTTACATTATTTGTCATTTTTGAACATTATGGTAATGCCCCCTACACATTATTCCACACACCAAAATGCCCATTACATATTATACCACAGACTGTAATATATATATATATATATATATATATATATATACACACAAACACACACACACACACACACAGGTGAAACTCAGAAAACTAGAATATCGTGCAAAAGTTCATTTATTTCAGTAATTCAACTTAAAAGGTGAAACTAATGTATTATATAGACTCATTACATGCAAAGTAAAGATGCAAAGATGATTGTGGCTAAGGGGGGTACTTACGGAGCGATAATCTAAACAATCTGACTAGATTGCTTAGATTTTAAGCATTATCGCTCCGTGTGTAGCCCCAACAGCGACAGTGATGCGCAGCCCCGCGCATCACTATCGCTGGTGCTAGATTGGCCTGCATGGAGGCTCAATCAAGCAGGTCGCTCATTTCACCCACGGGGTGAAATGAGTGTCCCCCCCGCACGCTCAGCACACATCACGCTGTGCTGAGCGGGGGGAAAGATGTGTGCTGAGCGGTTCGCTCAGCACACATCTCTCCCTAGATCTGCCCGTGAATACGGGCCTTTGCTCTTTTAAAGAGACAGGAACCACACCCAATCATATCAGTTAATAAACACATGGGAAATTTCTTAACATTTAATTTACATATGGACAATAGGGATGCAAGAAAAAGTGCGACCACAAAAATTTTATTTCTCTTACGTCCTAGAGGATGCTGGGGTCCATTTTAGTACCATGGGGCAGTGGCGTAACTACTGCCCCCGCAGCCCTCGCGGTGGCTTGGGGGCGAGGGGCTGCGGGGGCGCCACTGATTTAGAGCAGATTGACATGCGGACGAGCGTCCGCATGTCAATCTGCTGTCTCCTCTCCCTCCCTGCTGTAAGGACTGACACGGAGGGCACAGCGCGCCGCGCGCGCCTCTCCCGTGTCCACCCTGCATCTCCGTCCGTCTGGTCTAATAAAGGAAGTGCCGTTCGTGAGCTCTGATTGGCTCACGAACCGGCACTTCATTTATTAGACCAGAGAGACGGAGATGCAGGAGGGACATGAGAGAGGCGCGCGCTGTGCCCTCCTTGTCCCTCCTTCACAGCAGCGAGGGGGGGGGGACACTGAGGGGGCATATATGGCACTGAGGGGGCATGTATGGCACAGGGGACACTGAGGGGGCATATATGGCACAGGGGACACTGAGGGGGCATATATGGCACTGAGGGGGCATGTATGGCACAGGGGGCACTGAGGGGGCATATATGGCACTGAGGGGGCATGTATGGCACAGGGGGCACTGAGGGGGCATATATGGCACTGAGGGGGCATGTATGCACAGGGGGCACTGAGGGGGCATATATGGCACTGGGGGGGCACTGAGGGGGTATATACGGCACTGGGGGCGAAGTGTGGGGGCATATATGGCACTGAGGGGTCATATATGGCACTGGGGGGGTACTGAGGGGGATATATGGCACTGCATGTGTACCTGGCACATGGGGGGGGGCTATATTTGGCACTGGGGGCACGTGAGCACCTGGCACTGGGGCGGAATATCTGGCACTGGGGGTATATGTGGCACTGGGGGGGGGCTATATTTGGCACTGGGGGCATGTGAGTACCTGGCACCGTAGGGGAATATGTGGCACTGGGGACATATGTGGCACTGGGAGCACAGCCCTAGCAACAAGCACTACCCCCTAGCAACGAGCATGACACCCAGTGCATGAAACCCCTGGCAACGAGCATGACACCCAGTGCATGAAACACCTGGCAACGAGCATGACACCCCGAGCATGAAAACCCCTGGCACCGTGCATGGAACCAAGAGCATGAAACCCCTGGCAACGAGCAGGTAATTTAAAAGTAATTAGAATCCTTACTGTAGGACATAATGTGTAATGGGCATTACGGTGTGTGGCATAATGTATCACGGACATTGCGGTGTGTGTCATAATGTGTCACAGGCATTACGGTGTGTGGCATACTATATCACGTGCATTGTGGTATGTGGTATAATGTCTCAGGGGCATTGCAGTGTGGCATAATGTATAACGGGCATTGCGGTATGTGTCACAGGTATTATGGTGTATGGTATACTATATCACGGGCATTGTGATATGTGGTATAATGTCTCAGGGTCATTGCAGTGTGTTGCATAATGTATCACGGACATTGCGGTATGTGTCATAATGTGTCGGGCATTACTGTGTGTTGTAAACTATATCACGGGCATTGTGGTATGTGGTATAATGTCTCAGGGTCATTGCAGTGTGGCATAATGTATCACGGACATTGCGGTGTGTGTCATAATGTGTCAGGCATTACGGTGTGTTGTATACTATATCACTGGCATTGTGGTATGTGGTATAATGTCTCAGGGTCATTGCAGTGTGGCATAATGTATAACGGGCATTGCGGTATGTGTCAGGCATTATTGTGTGTTGTATACTATATCACGGGCATTGTGGTATGTGGTATAATGTCTCAGGGTCATTGCAGTGTGTGTCATAATGTGTCACATGCATTGTATGTGCTATAATCTATCAGGGGCATTGCAGTGTGTAGCATAATGTATAACGGGCATTGCGATTCCTGTCGTCATGTGTCACAGGCATTACGGTGTGTGGCATAATGTGTCACAGGCATTACGGTGTGTGGCATAATGTGTCGGGGGCTTTACAGTGTGTGCATATTGTGTCATGTGCATTATTGTATGTGGCATAATGTCTAAGGGCCATTGCAGTATGTGGCATAATGTATACTGGGCATTACTATAAGGAGGAAAAATGACAAATAATGTAAGGGGCATGAATCAGGATTATTTTTCTTTCCAGTGGTGGCTAACGTCTGAGCGTGCAGGTTGCAAAACTGGGGTATAAGGAAGTCTTTTCCTGCAATACCACGCCCCTTTATGCAAAGCCACGCCCATTCCAACGAAGCCACACACCCTTTTTGGCGGTATCCCTTTCATAGTGCCAATTATGGGGGATGGGGGGGGGGGGCGCCGAAGATTTTTTTGGCTTGGGGGAGAAAAACTTCTAGTTACGCCACTGCCATGGGGTATAGACGGTTCTGCTGGAGCCTTCGGCACTTTAAGACTTTTTCTCTATCGTCCTAAGTGGATGCTGGGGTTCCTGAAAGGACCATGGGGAATAGCGGCTCCGCAGGAGACAGGGCACAAAAAAGTAAAGCTTTTACCAGATCAGGTGGTGTGCACTGGCTCCTCCCCCTATGACCCTCCTCCAGACTCCAGTTAGATTTTGTGCCCGAACGAGAAGGGTGCAATCTAGGTGGCTCTCCTAAAGAGCTGCTTAGAGAAAGTTTAGCTTAGGTTTTTTACTTTACAGTGAGTCCTGCTGGCAACAGGATCACTGCAACGAGGGACTTAGGGGAGAAGTAGTGAACTCACCTGCGTGCAGAGTGGATTTGCTGCTTGGCTACTGGACACTAGCTCCAGAGGGACGATCACAGGTACAGCCTGGATGGTCACCGGAGCCGCGCCGCCGGCCCCCTTGCAGACGCTGAAGAGAGAAGAGGTCCAAAATCGGCGGCTGAAGACTCCTGAGTCTTCATAAAGGTAGCGCACAGCACTGCAGCTGTGCGCCATTTTCCTCTCAGCACACTTCACACAACAGTCACTGAGGGTGCAGAGCGCTGGGGGGGGCGCTCTGAGAGGCAAATAAAAACCTTATTAGAGGCAAAAAATACCTCACATATAGCCCACAGAGGCTATATGGAGATATTTAACCCCTGCCTAACTTCAAAAATAGCGGGAGACGAGCCCGCCGAAAAAGGGGCGGGGCCTATCTCCTCAGCACTCAGCGCCATTTTCTCTCACAGAAAAGCTGGAGAGAAGGCTCCCAGGCTCTCCCCTGCACTGCACTACAGAAACAGGGTTAAAACAGAGAGGGGGGGCACTGATTTTGGCGATATTGTATATATATAAAAGATGCTATAAGGGAGAAACACTTATATAAGGTTGTCCCTATATAATTATAGCGTTTTTGGTGTGTGCTGGCAGACTCTCCCTCTGTCTCCCCAAAGGGCTAGTGGGTCCTGTCCTCTGTCAGAGCATTCCCGGTGTGTGTGCTGTGTGTCGGTACGTGTGTGTCGACATGTATGAGGACGATGTTGGTGAGGAGGCGGAGAAATTGCCTGTAATGGTGATGTCACTCTCTAGGGAGTCGACACCGGAATGGATGGCTTATTTAGAGAATTACGTGAGAATGTCAACACGCTGCAAGGTCGGTTGACGACATGAGACGGCCGACAATCTATTAGGACCGGTCCAGGCGTCTCAGAAACACCGTCAGGGGTTTTAAAAACGCCCATTTACCTCAGTCGGTCGACACAGACACAGACACGGACACTGAATACAGTGTCGACGGTGAATAAACAAACGTATTTCTCATTAGGGCCACACGTTAAGGGCAATGAAGGAGGTGTTACGTGTTTCTGATACTACAAGTACCACAAGAAAGGGTATTATGTGGGAGTGAAAAAACTACCTGTAGTTTTTCCTGAATCAGATAAAATAAAATGAAGTGTGTGATGATGCGTAGGGTTACCCCGATAGCAAATATTGGCGTTATACCTTTTCCCGCCAGAAATTAGGGTACGTTGGGAAACACCCCTTAGGGTGATAAGGCGCTCACACGCTTATCAAGTGGCGTTACCGTCTCCAGATACGGCCGCCCTCAAGGAGCCAGCTGATAGGAAGCTGGAAAAATATCCTAAAAAGTATATACACACATACGGTGGTTATACTGCGACCAGCGATCGCCATCAGCCTGGAGATGCAGTGCTGGGTTGGCTTGGTCGGATTCCCTGACTGAAAATATTTTATTCATGTAGAGCATTTAATAGGATGCATTCTATATATATGTATGTGAGATGCACAGAGGGATATTTGCTCTCTGGCATCAAGATAAGTGCGTTGTCCATATCTCCCAGAAGATGTCAGGGACACGACAGTGGTCAGGTGATACAGATCCCATACGGCAGATGGAAGTATTGCTGTATAAAGGGAAGGAGTTATTTGGGGGTCGGTCCATCGGACCTGGGGACCACAGCAACAGCTGGGAAATCCAACCTTTTTTACCCCAAGTTACATCTCAGCTAAAAAAGACACCGTCTTTTCAGCCTCAATCTTTCCTTTCCCATGAGGGCATGCAGGCAAAAGGCCAGTCATATCTGCCCAGACATAGAGGTAAGGGAAGTAGACTGCAGCAGGCAGCCCTTTCCCAGGAAAAGAAGCCCTCCACCGCGTCTGCCAAGTCCTCAGCATGACGCTGGGGCCGTGCAAGCGGACTCAAGGTGGGGGGGTAGTCTCAAGAGTCTCAGGGCGCAGTGGGATCACTCGCAAGTTGACCCCTAGATCGTACGAGTATTATCCCAGGGGTAAAGATTGGAGAGTCGAGACATCTTCTCCTCGCAGGTTCCTGAAGTCTGCTTTACCAACGGCTCCCTCCGACAGGGAGGCAGCATTGGAAACAATTCACAAGCTGTATATCCAGCAGGTGATAATCAAAGTACCCCTCCTACGACAAGGAAAAGGGTATTATTTTTCCACACTATATTGTGGTACTGAAGCCAGACGGCTTGGTGACACATAGTCTAAATCTAAAATGTTTGAACACTTACATAAAAGGTTCAAATCGAGATAAAGTCACTCAGAGCAGTGATAGCGAACCGGAAAAAAGGGGACTATATGGTGTCCCTGGACATCAAGGATTACCTCCATGTCCAAATTTTGTCCTTCTCATCAAGGGTACCTCTGGTTCGTGGTACAGAACTGTCAATATCAGTTTCAGACGATGCCGTTTGAATTATCCACGGCACCCCGGGCCTTTTTACCAAGGTAATGGCCGAAAAGATGTTTCTTCAAAGAAAAAAGGCATCTAAATTATCCCTTACTTGCACGACCTAAAAAGGGCAAGTTCCAGAGAACAGTTGGAGGTCGGAAGAGCACTATCTAAAGTAGTTCTTCGACGGCACGACTGGATTCTAAATATTCCAAGAATCGCAGCTGTTTTCCGACGATACGTCTGCTGTTCCTAGGGATGATTCTGGACACGGTTCAGAAAAAGGTTTTTCTTCCCGAGGAAAAAGCCAAGGAGTTATCCGACCTGTCAGGAACCTCCTAAAACCAGGAAAGGTGTCTGTACATCAATGCACAAGAGTCCTGGGAAAAATGGTGGCTTTTTACGAAGCAATTCCATTCGGCAGATTCCATGCAAGAATTTTCCAAAGGGATCTGTTGGACAAATGGTCAGGGTCGCATCCTCAGATGCACCTGCGAATAACCCTGTCGCCAAGGACAAGGGTATATCTTCTGTGGTGGTTGCAAAAGGCTCATCTATTGGAGGGCCGCAGATTCGGCATACAGGATTTGATCCTGGTGACCACGGACGCCAGCCTGAGAGGTTGGGGAGCAGTCACACAAGGAAGAAACTTCCAGGGGGTATGGACGAACCTGGAAAAGTCTCTTCACATAAACATTCTGGTACTAAGAGCAATCTAAAATGCTCTAAGCCAGGCGGAACCACTCCTGCAAGGAAAACCGGTGTTGATTCAGTCGGACAACATCACGGCGGTCGCCCATGTAAACAGACAGGGCGGCACAAGAAGCAGGAGTGCAATGGCAGAAGCTGCCAAGATTCTTCGCTGGGCGGAGAATCACGTAATAGCACTGTCAGCAGTGTTCTTCCCGGGCGTGGACAACTGGGAAGCAGACTTCCTCAGCAGACACGATATTCACCCGAGAGAGGGGGGTCTTCATCCAGAAGTCTTCCACATGCTAATAAACTGTTGGGAAAGACCAATGGTAGACATGATGGCGTCTCGCCTCAACAAGAAACTGGACAAGTATTGCGCCAGGTCAAGAGATCCACAGGCAATAGCTGTGGACGCACTGGTAACACCTTGGGTGTACAAATCAGTATATGTGTTTCCTCCTCTGCCTCTCATACCAAAGGTATTGAAGATTATACGGTGAAGAGGAGTAAGAACAATACTAGTGGCTCCGGATTGGCCAAGAAGGACTTGGTACCCGGAACTTCAAGAGTTGGTCGCGGACGACCCGTGCCCTCTACTTCTGAGAAGGGACCTGCTACAACAGGGTCCCTGTCTCTTTCAAGACTTACTGCGGCTGCGTTTGACGGCATGGCGTTTGAACGCCAGATCCTAAAAGGGAAAGGCATTCCAGAAGAAGTCATTCCTACCTTGATTAAGGCAAGGAAGGAAGTCACCGCGAAACATTATCACCGCATTTGGCGAAAATATGTCGCGTGGTGCGAGGATCGGAGTGTTCCGACGGAGGAATTTCAACTGGGTCGTTTCCTACATTTCCTACAATCAGGATTGTCTATGGGTCTCAAATTGAGATCTATTAAGGTTCAAATTTCGGCCCTGTCAATATTCTTCCAAAAAGAATTGGCCTCAGTTCCTGAGGTACAGACTTTTGTTAAAGGAGTACTGCATATACAGCCTCCTGTGGTGCCTCCGGTGGCACCGTGGGATCTAAATGTAGTTTTAGATTTCCTCAAATCCCATTGGTTTGAACCATTGAAAAAGGTGGATTTTAAATATCTCACATGGAAAGTGACTATGTTACTGGCCCTGGCTTCCGCCAGGAAAGTATCTGAATTGGCGGCTTTATCTTATAAAAGCCCTTATCTAATCTTCCATTCGGATAGGGCAGAACTGAGGACTCGTCCGCATTTTCTCCCTAAGGTGGTATCAGCGTTTCACCTGAACCAACCTATTGTGGTGCCTGCGGCCACTGGCGACTTGGAGGACTCCAAGTTGTTGGACGTTGTCAGAGCCTTAAAAATATACATTTCAAGGACGGCTGAAGTCAGAAAATCTGACTCGCTGTTGATACTATATGCACCCAACAAGTTGGGTGCCCCTGCTTCTAAGCAGACGATTGCTCGTTGGATTTGTAACACAATTCAACTTGCTCATTCTGTGGCAGGCCTGCCACAGCCTAAATCTGTTAAGGCCCATTCCACAAGGAAGGTGGGCTCATCTTGGGCGGCTGCCCAAGGGGTCTCGGCATTACAATTCTGCCGAGCACCTACGTGGTCGGGGGAAAACACGTTTGTAAAATTCTACAAATTTGATACCCTGGCAAAAGAGGACTTGGAATTCTCTCATTCGGTGCTGCAGAGTCATCCGCACTCTCCCGCCCGTTTGGGAGCTTTGGTATAATCCCCATGGTCCTTTCAGGAACCCCAGCATCCACTTAGGACGATAGAGAAAATAAGAATTTACTTACCGATAATTCTATTTCTCGGAGTCCGTAGTGGATGCTGGGCGCCCATCCCAAGTGCGGATTATCTGCAATACTGTACATAGTTATTGTTAACAAATTCGGGTTATATTGTTAAGGAGCCATCTTTAAGAGGCTCTTTCTGTTATCATACTGTTAACTGGGTTTAGATCACAAGTTGTACGGTGTGATTGGTGTGGCTGGTATGAGTCTTACCCGGGATTCAAATTGCCTCCCTTATTGTGTACGCTCGTCCGGGCACAGTACCTAACTGGAGTCTGGAGGAGGGTCATAGGGGGAGGAGCCAGTGCACACCACCTGATCTGGTAAAAGCTTTACTTTTTTGTGCCCTGTCTCCTGCGGAGCCGCTATTCCCCATGGTCCTTTCAGGAACCCCAGCATCCACTACGGACTCCGAGAAATAGAATTATCGGTAAGTAAATTCTTATTTTAACAGTGTGAACTGGCTCCTCCCTCTATGCCCCTCCTCCAGCTTAGAAAATGTGCCCAGGAAACTGGATGCACACTAGTGGAGCTCTACACAGCTTTGCTGGAAAAATACTTTCTTAGGTTTTTTATTTTACAGGGAAGCTGCTGACAACAGCTTCCCTGCTTCGTGGGACTTAGGGGGGGGAAGTAGGAACCAACTTCTCAATTAGTTAATGGTTCTGCTTCTGCTGACAGGACACCATTAGCTCCTGAAGGGTACTGAACACAGCCCAAGCCTGGCCAGCATTCACTCCCACAGCACTGCCGCCACCCCCTAACAGAGCCAGAAGTCAGAAGGCTGGTGAGTATATTACCGGAGTCCTGACGAGAGGGGATCCTCCGGTCATCGTTGGTGGCATACAGGTACACGAGCAGCGGCGGGACGCTGTGCGCCATGTCTCTCAGCACAAGGGTGCAGAGTGCAGGGGGGCGCACTCTGAGGGCATGTTTTAAAAGCTTACTCTCACTGGCAAAAAGGGTACATACATGTACAGCCGCTGATGTGCCATCCCCAGCCAGTATAAAAATTACATTGCTGAGGCTGAAGGGCGGGGCTTCTCCTCAGACTTGCCAGAACACTCACTGGGCGCCATTTTCTCCTGCAGAAACTCCAGTGTGAAGCTCCTGAATGCTGTTTCTCCTCATGACAACGCTGATACAAGTACAGGGTGTTATAGAAGGGGCAGAGAGTGTTCATTATAATTAGGTCTGTGGGCCTATTACTGGTATATGCGCTGTAAGTGGGTAATATTTCCACAATTCACAATAAGGCGCAGTGTGTGGACTGGCAAATCCCTCTGTGTCTCTCTGAAAGACTTTAGTGTGGGTCTGTCCCCAATAGATCCCGTGTGTGTGTGTGTGTGTGTGTGTGTGTGTGTGTGTGTGTGTGTGTGTGTGTGTGTGTGTGTGTGTGTGTGTGTGTGTGTGTGTGTGTGTGTGTGTGTGTGTAAATTCTCTGAGTCTGAACAACAGACTAAATATTGGAGGCAGTCTGTGGAGGATGCACTGTTTACTGACCCCTCCATATCATCCACTCGGGTCCCATCCAGTTCCCAGAAAGGTCTCTGGCCCAGATAATGCAAGGGGACACAGACACAGATTCCGACTCTGACGTCGACACTGGGGATTTGAGAGGGGTAAACCCCAAATTAGCCAAAAGCATACAATGTATGATAGTTGCTATAAAGGAAGTGTTGGAGTTTCCTGAAAGAACACTGGTCCCAGAGGAAAAGGATTATTTCTCTAACGTCCTAGTGGATGCTGGGGACTCCGTCAGGACCATGGGGAATAGCGGCTCCGCAGGAGACAGGGCACAAAAGTAAAAGCTTTAGGATCAGGTGGTGTGCACTGGCTCCTCCCCCTATGACCCTCCTCCAAGCCTCAGTTAGATTTTTGTGCCCGGCCGAGAAGGGTGCAATCTAGGTGGCTCTCCTAAAGAGCTGCTTAGAGTAAAAGTTTTGTTAGGTTTTTTATTTTCAGTGAGTCCTGCTGGCAACAGGCTCACTGCATCGAGGGACTTAGGGGAGAGAAGTGAACTCACCTGCGTGCAGGATGGATTGGCTTCTTAGGCTACTGGACACCATTAGCTCCAGAGGGAGTCGGAACACAGGTCTCACCCTGGGGTTCGTCCCGGAGCCGCGCCGCCGACCCCCTTGCAGATGCCGAAAAGTGAAGAGGTCCAGAAACCGGCGGCAGAAGACTTTTCAGTCTTCATAAGGTAGCGCACAGCACTGCAGCTGTGCGCCATTGTTGTCAGCACACTTCATAACAGCGGTCACTGAGGGTGCAGGGTGCTGGGGGGGCGCCCTGGGCAGCAATGATAGTACCTTATTCTGGCTAAAAATACATCACATATAGCCCCTGGGGGCTATATGGATGTATTTAACCCCTGCCAGGTCTCAGAAAAACGGGAGAAGAAGCCCGCCGAAAAGGGGGCGGGGCCTATTCTCCTCAGCACACAGCGCCATTTTCCCTCACAGAAATGCTGGTGGGAAGGCTCCCAGGCTCTCCCCTGCACTGCACTACAGAAACAGGGTTAAAACAGAGAGGGGGGGCACTGATTTGGCGATATGACTACATATATTAAAATGCTATAAGGGAAAAGCACTTATATAAAGGTTGTCCCTGTATAATTATAGCGTTTTTGGTGTGTGCTGGCAAACTCTCCCTCTGTCTCCCCAAAGGGCTAGTAGGTCCTGTCCTCTATCAGAGCATTCCCTGTGTGTGTGCTGTGTGTCGGTACGTGTGTGTCGACATGTATAAGGACGATGTTGGGAGGCGGAGCAAATTGCCTGTAATGGTGATGTCACTCTCTAGGGAGTCGACACCGGAATAGATGGCTTATTTAAGGAATTACGTGATAATGTCAACACGCTGCAAGTCGGTTGACGACATGAGACGGCCGGCAAACATATTAGTATCTGTCCAGGCGTCTAAAACACCGTCAGGGACGTTATAATGCCCATTTTACCTCAGTCGGTCGACACAGACACAGACACGGACACTGACTCAAGTGTCGACGGTGAAGAAACAAACGTATTTTCCTTTAGGGCCACACGTTACTTGTTAAGGGCAATGAAGGAGGTGTTACATATTTCTGATACTACAAGTACCACAAAAAAGGGTATTATGTGGGGTGTGGAAAAACTACCTATAGTTTTTCCTGAATCAGATAAATTAAATGAAGTGTGTGATGAGGCGCGGGGTTCCCCCGATAGAAAATTATTGGCGGTATACCCTTTCCCGCCAGAAGTTAGGGCGCGTTGGGAAACACCCCTTAGGGTGGATAAGGCGCTCACACGCTTATCAAAACAAGTGGCGGTACCGTCTCCAGATACGGCCGCCCTCAAGGAGCCAGCTGATAGGAGGCTGGAAAATATCCTAAAAAGTATATACACACATACTGGTGTTATACTGCGACCAGCGATCGCCTCAGCCTGGATGTGCAGCGCGGGGGTGGCTTGGTCGGATTCCCTGACTGAAAATATTGATACCCTTGACAGGGACAGTATTTTATTTACTATAGAGCATTTAAAGAATGCATTTCTATATATGCGAGATGCACAGAGGGATATTTGCACTCTGGCATCAAGAGTAAGTGCGATGTCCATATCTGCCAAAAGATGTTTATGGACACGACAGTGGTCAGGTGATGCAGATTCCAAACGGCACAAAGTTGTATTGCCGTATAAAGGGGAGGAGTTATTTGGGGGTCGGTCCATCGGACCTGGTGGCCACGGCAACTGCTGGGAAATCCACCGTTTTTACCCTAAGTCACATCTATGCAGAAAAAGACACCGTCTTTTCAGCCTCAGTCCTTTCGTCCCCATAAGCATATCTGCCCAGGGATAGAGGAAAGGGAAGAAGACTGCAGCAGGCAGCCCATTCCCAGGAACAGAAGCCTTCCACCGCTTCTGCCAAGTTCTCAGCATGACGCTGGGGCCGTACAGGACCCCTGGATCCTACAAGTAGTATCCCAGGGGTACAGATTGGAAAGTCGAGACGTTTCCCCTCGCAGTTTCCTGAAGTCTGCTTTACCAACGTCTCCCTCCGACAGGGAGGCAGTATTGGAAACAATTCACAAGCTGTATTCCCAGCAGGTGATAATCAAAGTACCCCTCCTACAACAAGGAAAGGGGTATTATTCCACACTATATTGTGGTACTGAAACCAGAAGGCTCGGTGAGACCTATTCTAAATCTGAAATATTTGAACACTTACAAAGGTTCAAATCAAGATGGAGTCACTCAGAGCAGTGATAGCGAACCAGGAAGAAGGGGACTATATGGTGTCCCGGGACATCAGGGATGCTTACCTCCATGTCCCAATTTGCCCTTCTCACCAAGGGTATCTCAGGTTCGTGGTACAGAACTGTCACTATCAGTTTCAGACGCTGCCGTTTGGATTGTCCACGGCACTCCGGGTCTTTACCAAGGTAATGCCCGAAATGATGATTCTTCTTCGAAGAAAATGGACGACCTCCTGATTAGAGATGAGCGGGTTCGGTTTCTCTGAATCCGAAGCCGCCAGAACTTCATGTTTTTTTTCACGGGTCCGAGCGACTCGGATCTTCCCGCCTTGCTCGGTTAACCCGAGCGCGCCCGAACGTCATCATGACGCTGTCGGATTCTCGCGAGGCTCGGATTCTATCGCGAGACTCGGATTCTATATAAGGAGCCGCGCGTCGCCGCCATTTTCACACGTGCATTGAGATTGATAGGGAGAGGACGTGGCTGGCGTCCTCTCCGTTTAGAATAGATTAGAGAGACACTTGATTTACTAATTTTGGGGAGCATTAGGAGTACTCAGTACAGTGCAGAGTTTTGCTGATAGTGACCAGTGACCACCAGTTTTATTTATAATCCGTTCTCTGCCTGAAAAAAGCGATACACAGCACACAGTGACTCAGTCACATACCATATCTGTGTGCACTGCTCAGGCTCAGGCCAGTGTGCTGCATCATCTATTATCTATATATAAATAATATTATATATATCTGTCTGACTGCTCAGCTCACACAGCTTATAATTGTGGGGGAGACTGGGGAGCACTACTGCAGTGCCAGTTATAGGTTATAGCAGGAGCCAGGAGTACATAATATATTATATAGTGAGTGACCACCAGACACACAGTGCAGTTTATTTAATATATCCGTTCTCTGCCTGAAAAAAGCGATACACACAGTGACTCAGTCAGTCACATACCATATCTGTGTGCACTGCTCAGGCTCAGGCCAGTGTGCTGCATCATCTATATATATTATATATCTGTCTGACTGCTCAGCTCACACAGCTTATAATTGTGGGGGAGACTGGGGAGCACTACTGCAGTGCCAGTTATAGGTTATAGCAGGAGCCAGGAGTACATAATATTATATTAAAATTAAACAGTGCACACTTTTGCTGCAGGAGTGCCACTGCCAGTGTGACTAGTGACCAGTGACCTGACCACCAGTATATATAATATTAGTAGTATACTATCTCTTTATCAACCAGTCTATATTAGCAGCAGACACAGTACAGTGCGGTAGTTCACGGCTGTGGCTACCTCTGTGTCGGCACTCGGCAGCCCGTCCATAATTGTATATACCACCTAACCGTGGTTTTTTTTTCTTTCTTTATACATACATACTAGTTACGAGTATACTATCTCTTTATCAACCAGTCTATATATTAGCAGCAGACACAGTACAGTGCGGTAGTTCACGGCTGTGGCTACCTCTGTGTCGGCACTCGGCAGCCCGTCCATAATTGTATATACCACCTAACCGTGGTTTTTTTTTCTTTCTTTATACATACATACTAGTTACGAGTATACTATCTCTTTATCAACCAGTCTATATATTAGCAGCAGACACAGTACAGTGCGGTAGTTCACGGCTGTGGCTACCTCTGTGTCGGCACTCGGCAGCCCGTCCATAATTGTATATACCACCTAACCGTGGTTTTTTTTTCTTTCTTTATACATACATACTAGTTACGAGTATACTATCTCTTTATCAACCAGTCTATATATTAGCAGCAGACACAGTACAGTGCGGTAGTTCACGGCTGTGGCTACCTCTGTGTCGGCACTCGGCAGCCCGTCCATAATTGTATATACCACCTAACCGTGGTTTTTTTTTTCTTTCTTTATACATACATACTAGTTACGAGTATACTATCTCTTTATCAACCAGTCTATATATTAGCAGCAGACACAGTACAGTGCGGTAGTTCACGGCTGTGGCTACCTCTGTGTCGGCACTCGGCAGCCCGTCCATAATTGTATATACCACCTAACCGTGGTTTTTTTTTCTTTCTTTATACATACATACTAGTTACGAGTATACTATCTCTTTATCAACCACTCTATATTAGCAGCAGACACAGTACAGTGCGGTAGTTCACGGCTGTGGCTACCTCTGTGTCGGCACTCGGCAGCCCGTCCATAATTGTATATACCACCTAACCGTGGTTTTTTTTTCTTTCTTTATACATACATACTAGTTACGAGTATACTATCTCTTTATCAACCAGTCTATATATTAGCAGCAGACACAGTACAGTGCGGTAGTTCACGGCTGTGGCTACCTCTGTGTCAGCACTCGGCAGCCCGTCCATAATTGTATATACCACCTAACCGTGGTTTTTTTTTCTTTCTTTATACATACATACTAGTTACGAGTATACTATCTCTTTATCAACCAGTCTATATATTAGCAGCAGACACAGTACAGTGCGGTAGTTCACGGCTGTGGCTACCTCTGTGTCGGCACTCGGCAGCCCGTCCATAATTGTATATACCACCTAACCGTGGTTTTTTTTTCTTTCTTTATACATACATACTAGTTACGAGTATACTATCTCTTTATCAACCAGTCTATATATTAGCAGCAGACACAGTACAGTGCGGTAGTTCACGGCTGTGGCTACCTCTGTGTCGGCACTCGGCAGCCCGTCCATAATTGTATATACCACCTAACCGTGGTTTTTTTTTCTTTCTTTATACATACATACTAGTTACGAGTATACTATCTCTTTATCAACCAGTCTATATTAGCAGCAGACACAGTACAGTGCGGTAGTTCACGGCTGTGGCTACCTCTGTGTCGGCACTCGGCAGCCCGTCCATAATTGTATATACCACCTAACCGTGGTTTTTTTTTCTTTCTTTATACATACATACTAGTTACGAGTATACTATCTCTTTATCAACCAGTCTATATTAGCAGCAGACACAGTACAGTGCGGTAGTTCACGGCTGTGGCTACCTCTGTGTCGGCACTCGGCAGCCCGTCCATAATTGTATATACCACCTAACCGTGGTTTTTTTTTCTTTCTTTATACATACATACTAGTTACGAGTATACTATCTCTTTATCAACCAGTCTATATATTAGCAGCAGACACAGTACAGTGCGGTAGTTCACGGCTGTGGCTACCTCTGTGTCGGCACTCGGCAGCCCATCCATAATTGTATATACCACCTAACCGTGGTTTTTTTTTCTTTCTTTATACATACATACTAGTTACGAGTATACTATCTCTTTATCAACCAGTCTATATATTAGCAGCAGACACAGTACAGTGCGGTAGTTCACGGCTGTGGCTACCTCTGTGTCGGCACTCGGCAGCCCGTCCATAATTGTATACTAGTATCCAATCCATCCATCTCCATTGTTTACCTGAGGTGCCTTTTAGTTGTGCCTATTAAAATATGGAGAACAAAAATGTTGAGGTTCCAAAATTAGGGAAAGATCAAGATCCACTTCCACCTCGTGCTGAAGCTGCTGCCACTAGTCATGGCCGAGACGATGAAATGCCAGCAACGTCGTCTGCCAAGGCCGATGCCCAATGTCATAGTACAGAGCATGTCAAATCCAAAACACCAAATATCAGTAAAAAAAGGACTCCAAAACCTAAAATAAAATTGTCGGAGGAGAAGCGTAAACTTGCCAATATGCCATTTACCACACGGAGTGGCAAGGAACGGCTGAGGCCCTGGCCTATGTTCATGGCTAGTGGTTCAGCTTCACATGAGGATGGAAGCACTCAGCCTCTCGCTAGAAAAATGAAAAGACTCAAGCTGGCAAAAGCAGCACAGCAAAGAACTGTGCATTCTTCGAAATCCCAAATCCACAAGGAGAGTCCAATTGTGTCGGTTGCGATGCCTGACCTTCCCAACACTGGACGTGAAGAGCATGCGCCTTCCACCATTTGCACGCCCCCTGCAAGTGCTGGAAGGAGCACCCGCAGTCCAGTTCCTGATAGTCAGATTGAAGATGTCAGTGTTGAAGTACACCAGGATGAGGAGGATATGGGTGTTGCTGGCGCTGGGGAGGAAATTGACCAGGAGGATTCTGATGGTGAGGTGGTTTGTTTAAGTCAGGCACCCGGGGAGACACCTGTTGTCCGTGGGAGGAATATGGCCGTTGACATGCCAGGTGAAAATACCAAAAAAATCAGCTCTTCGGTGTGGAGGTATTTCACCAGAAATGCGGACAACAGGTGTCAAGCCGTGTGTTCCCTTTGTCAAGCTGTAATAAGTAGGGGTAAGGACGTTAACCACCTCGGAACATCCTCCCTTATACGTCACCTGCAGCGCATTCATAATAAGTCAGTGACAAGTTCAAAAACTTTGGGTGACAGCGGAAGCAGTCCACTGACCAGTAAATCCCTTCCTCTTGTAACCAAGCTCACGCAAACCACCCCACCAACTCCCTCAGTGTCAATTTCCTCCTTCCCCAGGAATGCCAATAGTCCTGCAGGCCATGTCACTGGCAATTCTGACGAGTCCTCTCCTGCCTGGGATTCCTCCGATGCATCCTTGCGTGTAACGCCTACTGCTGCTGGCGCTGCTGTTGTTGCCGCTGGGAGTCGATGGTCATCCCAGAGGGGAAGTCGTAAGCCCACTTGTACTACTTCCAGTAAGCAATTGACTGTTCAACAGTCCTTTGCGAGGAAGATGAAATATCACAGCAGTCATCCTACTGCAAAGCGGATAACTGAGTCCTTGACAACTATGTTGGTGTTAGACGTGCGTCCGGTATCCGCCGTTAGTTCACAGGGAACTAGACAATTTATTGAGGCAGTGTGCCCCCGTTACCAAATACCATCTAGGTTCCACTTCTCTAGGCAGGCGATACCGAGAATGTACACGGACGTCAGAAAAAGACTCACCAGTGTCCTAAAAAATGCAGTTGTACCCAATGTCCACTTAACCACGGACATGTGGACAAGTGGAGCAGGGCAGGGTCAGGACTATATGACTGTGACAGCCCACTGGGTAGATGTATGGACTCCCGCCGCAAGAACAGCAGCGGCGGCACCAGTAGCAGCATCTCGCAAACGCCAACTCTTTCCTAGGCAGGCTACGCTTTGTATCACCGCTTTCCAGAATACGCACACAGCTGAAAACCTCTTACGGCAACTGAGGAAGATCATCGCGGAATGGCTTACCCCAATTGGACTCTCCTGTGGATTTGTGGCATCGGACAACGCCAGCAATATTGTGTGTGCATTAAATATGGGCAAATTCCAGCACGTCCCATGTTTTGCACATACCTTGAATTTGGTGGTGCAGAATTTTTTAAAAAACGACAGGGGCGTGCAAGAGATGCTGTCGGTGGCCAGAAAAATTGCGGGACACTTTCGGCGTACAGGCACCACGTACAGAAGACTGGAGCACCACCAAAAACTACTGAACCTGCCCTGCCATCATCTGAAGCAAGAAGTGGTAACGAGGTGGAATTCAACCCTCTATATGCTTCAGAGGTTGGAGGAGCAGCAAAAGGCCATTCAAGCCTATACAATTGAGCACGATATAGTAGGTGGAATGCACCTGTCTCAAGTGCAGTGGAGAATGATTTCAACGTTGTGCAAGGTTCTGATGCCCTTTGAACTTGCCACACGTGAAGTCAGTTCAGACACTGCCAGCCTGAGTCAGGTCATTCCCCTCATCAGGCTTTTGCAGAAGAAGCTGGAGGCATTGAAGAAGGAGCTAAAAGGGAGCGATTCCGCTAGGCATGTGGGACTTGTGGATGCAGCCCTTAATTCGCTTAACAAGGATTCACGGGTGGTCAATCTGTTGAAATCAGAGCACTACATTTTGGCCACCGTGCTCGATCCTAGATTTAAAGCCTACCTTGGATCTCTCTTTCCGGCAGACACAGGTCTGCTGGGGTTGAAAGACCTGCTGGTGACAAAATTGTCAAGTCAAGCGGAACGCGACCTGTCAACATCTCCTCCTTCACATTCTCCCGCAACTGGGGGTGCGAGGAAAAGGCTCAGAATTCCGAGCCCACCCGCTGGCGGTGATGCAGGGCAGTCTGGAGCGACTGCTGATGCTGACATCTGGTCCGGACTGAAGGACCTGACAACGATTACGGACATGTCGTCTACTGTCACTGCATATGATTCTCTCAACATTGATAGAATGGTGGAGGATTATATGAGTGACCGCATCCAAGTAGGCACGTCACACAGTCCGTACTTATACTGGCAGGAAAAAGAGGCAATTTGGAGGCCCTTGCACAAACTGGCTTTATTCTACCTAAGTTGCCCTCCCACAAGTGTGTACTCCGAAAGAGTGTTTAGTGCCGCCGCTCACCTTGTCAGCAATCGGCGTACGAGGTTACATCCAGAAAATGTGGAGAAGATGATGTTCATTAAAATGAATTATAATCAATTCCTCCGCGGAGACATTGACCAGCAGCAATTGCCTCCACAAAGTACACAGGGAGCTGAGATGGTGGATTCCAGTGGGGACGAATTGATAATCTGTGAGGAGGGGGATGTACACGGTGATATATCGGAGGGTGAAGATGAGGTGGACATCTTGCCTCTGTAGAGCCAGTTTGTGCAAGGAGAGATTAATTGCTTCTTTTTTGGGGGGGGTCCAAACCAACCCGTCATATCAGTCACAGTCGTGTGGCAGACCCTGTCACTGAAATGATGGGTTGGTTAAAGTGTGCATGTCCTGTTTTGTTTATACAACATAAGGGTGGGTGGGAGGGCCCAAGGACAATTCCATCTTGCACCTCTTTTTTCTTTTCGTTTTCTTTGCATCATGTGCTGATTGGGGAGGGTTTTTTGGAAGGGACATCCTACGTGACACTGCAGTGCCACTCCTAGATGGGCCCGGTGTTTGTGTCGGCCACTAGGGTCGCTAATCTTACTCACACAGTCAGCTACCTCATTGCGCCTCTTTTTTTCTTTGCGTCATGTGCTGTTTGGGGAGGGTTTTTTGGAAGGGACATCCTGCGTGACACTGCAGTGCCACTCCTAGATGGGCCCGGTGTTTGTGTCGGCCACTAGGGTCGCTAATCTTACTCACACAGCTACCTCATTGCGCCTCTTTTTTTCTTTGCGTCATGTGCTGTTTGGGGAGGGTTTTTTGGAAGGGACATCCTGCGTGACACTGCAGTGCCACTCCTAGATGGGCCCGGTGTTTGTGTCGGCCACTAGGGTCGCTAATCTTACTCACACAGCTACCTCATTGCGCCTCTTTTTTTCTTTGCATCATGTGCTGTTTGGGGAGGGTTTTTTGGAAGGGCCATCCTGCGTGACACTGCAGTGCCACTCCTAGATGGGCCCGGTGTTTGTGTCGGCCACTAGGGTCGCTAATCTTACTCACACAGCTACCTCATTGCGCCTCTTTTTTTCTTTGCGTCATGTGCTGTTTGGGGAGGGTTTTTTGGAAGGGACATCCTGCGTGACACTGCAGTGCCACTCCTAGATGGGCCCGGTGTTTGTGTCGGCCACTAGGGTCGCTTATCTTACTCACACAGCGACCTCGGTGCAAATTTTAGGACTAAAAATAATATTGTGAGGTGTGAGGTATTCAGAATAGACTGAAAATGAGTGTAAATTATGGTTTTTGAGGTTAATAATACTTTGGGATCAAAATGACCCCCAAATTCTATGATTTAAGCTGTTTTTTAGTGTTTTTTGAAAAAAACACCCGAATCCAAAACACACCCGAATCCGACAAAAAAAATTCGGTGAGGTTTTGCCAAAACGCGTTCGAACCCAAAACACGGCCGCGGAACCGAACCCAAAACCAAAACACAAAACCCGAAAAATTTCAGGCGCTCATCTCTACTCCTGATAAGAGCAAGGTCCAGAGAACAGTTGGAGGTCGGAGTAGCACTATCTCAAGTAGTTCTACGACAGCACGGGTGGATTCTAAATATTCCAAAACCGCAGTTGTTTCCGGCGACACGTCTGCTGTTCCTAGGGACTGGACACAGTCCAGAAAAAGGTGTTTCTCCCGGAGGAGAAAGCCAGGGAGTTATCCGAGCTAGTCAGGAACCTCCTAAAACCAGGAAAAGTGTCAGTGCATCATTGCACAAGAGTCCTGGGAAAAATGGTGGCTTATTACGAAGCGATTCCATTCGGCTGTTAGGGTCTCCTGCCCTGTGCTGCCACGTCGTCATGGCAACCGGGAGACAAGTGCTAGTGGAGTAACCTGAGCGCAGCTGATACTCCGGTTCGGGTCTTTTGCTGTGCAGTGGTTATAGGCTCTGTGCACGGCAGGGGATCCGGTGCTGGTTTTTGTGCTCACAGTCTGTGAGGTCTGAGTGGGGCGTGGACAGCACCTGCTTTATAAGGCCTCTTTTCAGGGTAAGCAGATGCTGCTGAATCTCTGTTGGTTAGTCAGTTCATGAAAGTTAGCCAGTACTGTGTAGCTTTGTATTTGTTTGTTGCTTACTGCAAATAGGCCTGGGGATTTGGTATTACACTCTGCCAATCCAGACCTAGCAGTAAGACTGGAGTCAGTCGTTTAGCTTGCTGGGGTTCTGTTATTACTCTGTGAACTTAGCAAGTTTGCGGCTGTATTCTAACACTTGCCTGTCTAATCCTGTCTCACTGTGCTAGGTGTCAGGGGTCAGTTTAGTGGCAGTAAGCTTAAACCTGTGCACTGCAAGTGAGAATCAGGATTGTGGAGGCTCTCCTTGTGTCTATCATTCCATCTCTGACCAAGGAGTTTACTGCCACACCCGTTGGTAACCCTTTAGGGTTTTGCTGTTGCCCTTAGCAACAGCATTTCGGGTTCTCTACGTATTAAAACACAACATCTTGCTTTTTACATCTGAGCAGTTCTAATACAAGGGAGGTACCCAGTTCCTTAGCCTCTGGGCTTCTCTGTTCACTGTGTGTGTATTTTGTTACCCTATCACCTTCTGTGTACGTTATGTCATATTCCCCAGTTTGTCTGTGAGTCCATTTGTTTTGCATAACAGTTCAAACACCAGTACATTCCTGCAGACACTGGAGTGCATAACAGTTCTGACACTAGTACTTTCCTGCAGGCACTGGTGTGCATAACATATTCAGCAGCCTAATACTCCTGTTGAAATTTTGTGGGAATATGGAGCATACCCCTCAAAATACGTTGCAACAGGTGGTCGATCAGGTGCAGGTCCTGACTCGGCAATTTAATGATTTGTCCATTAAAATGCACACCTCCCAGGCTGCTGGCGGAGCTCCCGCAGCAGCAGCACCTGCAGGGGTTAAGGAGCCGAAAGTAAATCTCCCGGATCGTTTTTCTGGAGATCGCTCGCAGTTCTTTTGTTTCAAGGAGAGCTGCAAGCTATACTTCCGGCTTAGGCCTCAGTCTTCTGGGTCGGAGATTCAGCGGGTGGGCATAGTGATTTCCTTGCTACAAGGAGACCCACAGGTCTGGGCATATGGGTTGCAGCCTGACTGTCCGTCGCTTAAAAGTGTTGATGCTTTTTTTACGGCACTGGGCATGTTGTATGATGACCCTGACAAGACGGCCTCAGCCGAGGCTCAGATTTCGATCCTTAAGCAAGGGCGAAGGCCAGTTGTGGTTTACTGTACGGAGTTTCGGAGGTTGGCCCATGATACCCAGTGGAATGACCCAGCCCTGAGACACCAGTACCGAAGAGGTCTTTCTAACCAGATAAAGGACCAACTGGTACAATATCCCTTGCCTGATAGCTTGGATCAGCTCATGCAGTTATCCATCCGGGTGGATAGACGGCTGAGAGAGCGTAGGCTTGAAAGGGAGACTGAGATTTCCTTCCTTCCCAAGGGAACCTCAGACTCTGAGGAATTTTCTGAGGAGCCTATGCAGATTGGGGCTACCCGCCTCTCCTCGCGTGAGAAGACGCGGAGGAGACAGCAGGGGTTGTGTTTGTACTGTGGGAATAAAGGTCATGTGGTAGTATCATGCCCAGAAAAGCCGGAAAACTTCAGGGCCTGAGGGTGATGGGAAATATCCTGTCAGGCCAGAAGTCAGAATTTCCCAAGAAGACTTTTATCATTCCGGTGACCTTGAAGATCCTCGGTCAAACTGTCAAGACTGAGGCCTTTGTGGACAGTGGGGCCGACGGGGTTTTTATGGACCGCCAATTCGCCCTAAAACACTCTGTTCCCTTAGTACCCTTGGCATCGGAAATTGAGATTTGTGGGTTAAACGGGGAACCATTATCCCAAGGTAAAATTACCTCTTGCACTAGCCAGATTTCTTTGTTTATTGGAGCCACACACTCTGAAAAATTGTCCTTTTATGTGACTGTCTGTACTTTTGCCCCATTGGTGTTGGGGTTACCCTGGTTAAGGGCCCACAATCCTCAATTTGACTGGGTCTCTGGGGAGATTCTTAGTTGGGGTACTGATTGTTTCAGGAGTTGCTTGAGCCTTCCAGTCAGGCTCTCGCAGCTAAGTTTGCCAGGATTGCCAGGGTGTTATGCAGATTTTGCGGACGTGTTCTCCAAAAAAGTTGCAGAGGTACTACCTCCCCATCGCCCCTATGACTGTGCCATTGATTTGTTGCCAAATGCTAAGCTTCCCAAGAGCAGGTTGTACTCCCTGTCACGTCCTGAGACTCAGGCTATGGCAGAGTACATTCAGGAGAACTTGGCTAAGGGATTTATCAGACCTTCACAGTCTCCAGTTGGGTCGGGGTTCTTCTTCGTGGGTAAAAAGGACGGTTCGTTGCGACCCTGCATCGACTTCAGGGAATTGAACCGTATCACGATTAAAAACTCATACCCACTGCCTCTCATTTCGGTCTTGTTTGACCAGCTTCGTACTGCCACCATTTTTTCTAAGATTGACCTTCGCGGTGCGTACAATCTAATCCGAATAAGAGAGGGGGATGAATGGAAGACTGCCTTTAATACCCACTCAGGGCATTATGAATATTTGGTGATGCCTTTTGGGCTCTGTAATGCCCCGGCAGTCTTCCAGGATTTCATGAATGATGTGCTCAGGGAATATTTGGATAGATTCTTAGTTGTATACTTAGATGACATCCTAATCTTCTCCCATTCCCTGGAGGAACATCGGAAGCATGTACGCTTAGTCCTCCAGAAACTCAGAGACCTCCGGCTTGGGGCGAAGCTGGAGAAGTGCGAATTTGAAGTTCAGCAAATCGCATTTCTAGGATATATTATCTCCCCAGAAGGTTTCCAAATGGAGGGTTCCAAGGTACAGGCAGTCCTGGATTGGGTGCAGCCCACTAGTTTGAAGGCGCTTCAGCGTTTCCTGGGCTTTGCGAATTTTTATAGACGATTTATCGCTGGATTTTCGTCTATAGTGGCGCCCTTGGTGGCACTCACTAAGAAAGGGGCGGATGTTGCTCACTGGTCTTGTGAGGCTAAAGCGGCTTTTGCCCGTCTCAAAAGGGCATTTGTTTCGGCCAAGGTGCTGCGACACCCAGATCCAGAGCGTCCTTTTGTGGTGGAGGTGGATGCCTCTGAGATGGGTATTGGGGCAGTGCTTTCTCAGATGGGAGTGTCTGATAATCGCCTTCATCCCTGTGCTTACTTTTCCCGTAAATTTTCGCCTGCCGAGATGAATTATGACGTGGGTAACCGGGAATTGTTGGCTATTAAGGATGCACTCGAGGAGTGGAGACACTGGCTTGAGGGGGCTAAGTTTGTGGTCTCTGACCGCGGATCCCAGTTTGTGGCCAAATTCTGGAGGGCATTTTGTTCCGATCTCCAGATTTCTGTCAGCTTGTCGTCAGGCTACCATCCGCAGTCTAATGGGCAGACTGAAAGGGTGAACCAGTCCTTGGAGCAGTTCCTCAGGTGTTATGTCTCCAAGTGTCAGACTGACTGGGTTGCTCATCTGTCCATGGCGGAGTTTGCCTATAACAACGCGGCTCACTCTGCTACAGGGATCTCTCCCTTCCTTTGTGTGTATGGGCATCATCCTAAGGCCAATTCTTTTGACCCCCTGGACTCCACGCCTGGTGGTTCCTCTGTGGTTTCGGTCCTTAGAGGTATTTGGCGGAAAGTGAAGAAAGCCCTTGTGTGTGTCATTAGTGACCAAAAGGGTTTTTGATAAGCGGAAAAGACCCTGCAGCTTCAAATTAGGAGACTTCGTCTGGTTGTCTACCAAGAATTTGAAGTTGAGACAGCCATCTCATAAGTTAGGGCCCCGGTTCATCGGCCCTTATAAGATCACCAGGGTTATCAATCCGGTGGCATTTCAGTTAGATCTGCCCCGTTCTTTGGGTATCAATAAAACATTTCATTGTTCCCTTTTAAAACGGGCGATTAGTAATCCTTCTTCCAGTGGAAGACCTTCCCCTCTTCTGATACGTGGCCAGAGGGAGTTTGTTGTTGAAAGGATTCTTGACTCCAAGGTGGTTCGGGGTCGGCTGTCATTTTTGGTGCACTGGAAGGGGTATGGCCCGGAGGAGCGGTCGTGGGTGCGCAGTTGTGATCTTCATGCCCCCAGACTGATACGCTCTTTCTTCTCGCAGTTCCCCGATAAACCCGGTGGTAGGGGTTCTTTGACCCCTCGTCAGAGGGGGGGTACTGTTAGGGTCTCCTGCCCTGTGCTGCCACGTCGTCATGGCAACCGGGAGACAAGTGCTAGTGGAGTAACCTGAGCGCAGCTGATACTCCGGTTCGGGTCTTTTGCTGTGCAGTGGTTATAGGCTCTGTGCACGGCAGGGGATCCGGTGCTGGTTTTTGTGCTCACAGTCTGTGAGGTCTGAGTGGGGCGTGGACAGCACCTGCTTTATAAGGCCTCTTTTCAGGGTAAGCAGATGCTGCTGAATCTCTGTTGGTTAGTCAGTTCATGAAAGTTAGCCAGTACTGTGTAGCTTTGTATTTGTTTGTTGCTTACTGCAAATAGGCCTGGGGATTTGGTATTACACTCTGCCAATCCAGACCTAGCAGTAAGACTGGAGTCAGTCGTTTAGCTTGCTGGGGTTCTGTTATTACTCTGTGAACTTAGCAAGTTTGCGGCTGTATTCTAACACTTGCCTGTCTAATCCTGTCTCACTGTGCTAGGTGTCAGGGGTCAGTTTAGTGGCAGTAAGCTTAAACCTGTGCACTGCAAGTGAGAATCAGGATTGTGGAGGCTCTCCTTGTGTCTATCATTCCATCTCTGACCAAGGAGTTTACTGCCACACCCGTTGGTAACCCTTTAGGGTTTTGCTGTTGCCCTTAGCAACAGCATTTCGGGTTCTCTACGTATTAAAACACAACATCTTGCTTTTTACATCTGAGCAGTTCTAATACAAGGGAGATACCCAGTTCCTTAGCCTCTGGGCTTCTCTGTTCACTGTGTGTGTATTTTGTTACCCTATCACCTTCTGTGTACGTTATGTCATATTCCCCAGTTTGTCTGTGAGTCCATTTGTTTTGCATAACAGTTCAAACACCAGTACATTCCTGCAGACACTGGAGTGCATAACAGTTCTGACACTAGTACTTTCCTGCAGGCACTGGTGTGCATAACATCGGCAGATTCCACGCAAGAACTTTTCAGTGGGATCTGCTGGACAAATGGTCCGGATCGCATCTTCAGATGCATCAGCGGATAACCCTATCTCCAAGGACAAGGGTGTCTCTCCTGTGGTGGTTACAGAGTGCTCATCTTCTAGAGGGACGCAGATTCGGCATTCAGGATTGGATGCTGGTGACCACGGAGGCCAGCCTGAGAGGCTGGGGAGCAGTCACACAGGGAAAAAATTTCCAGGGAGTGTGATTAAGTCTGGAGATTTTTCTCCACATAAATATACTGGAGCTAAGGGCAATTTATAATGCTCTAAGCTTAGCAAGACCTCTGCTTCAAGGTCAGCCGGTATTGATCCAGTGGGACAACATCACGGCAGTCGCCCACGTAAACAGACAGGGCGGCACAAGAAGCAGGAGGGCAATGGCAAAAACTGCAAGGATTCTTCGCTGGGCGGAAAATCATGTGATAGCACTGTCAGCAGTGTTCATTCCGGGAGTGGACAACTGGGAAGCAGACTTCCTCAGCAGGCACGACCTCCACCCGGGAGAGTGGGGACTTCATCGGGAAGTTTTCCACATGATTGTGAACCGTTGGGAAAGACCAAAGGTGTACATGATGGCGTCCCGCCTGAACAAAAAACTGGACAGGTATTGCGCCAGGTCAAGAGACTTTCAGGCAATAGCTGTGGACGTTCTGGTAACACCGTGGGCGTACCAGTCGGTGTATGTGTTCCCTCCTCTGCTTCTCATACCCAAGGTATTGAGAATTATAAGACGTAGAGGAGTAAGAACTATACTCGTGGCTCCGGATTGGCCAAGAAGGACTTGGTACCCGGAACTTCAAGAGATACTCACAGAGGACTCATGACCTCTGCCGCTAAGAAGGGACTTGCTTCAGCACGTACCATGTCTGTTCCAAGACTTACCGCGGCTGCGTTTGACGGCATGGCGGTTGAACGCCGGATCCTAAGGGAAAAAGGCATTCCGGAAGAGGTCATTCCTACCCTGGTCAAAGCCAGGAAGGACGTGACCGCACAACATTATCACCACATGTGGCGAAAATATGTTGCGTGGTGTGAGGCCAGGAAGGCTCCACGAAGAAATTTCAACTCGGTCGATTCCTGCATTTCCTGCAAACAGGAGTATCTATGGGCCTCAGATTGGGGTCCATTAAGGTTCAAATTTCGGCCCTGTCGATTTTCTTCCAGAAAGAATTGGCTTCAGTTCCTGAAGTCCAGAAGTTTGTCAAGGGAGTACTGCATATACAACCCCCTTTTGTGCCTCCAGTGGCACTGTGGGATCTCAACGTAGTTCTGGGATTCCTCAAATCACATTGGTTTAAACCGCTCAAATCTGTGGATTTGAAATATCTCACAGGGAAAGTGACCATGATGTTGGCCCTGGCCTCGGCCAGGCGAGTGTCAGAATTGGCGGCTTTGTCTCACAAAAGCCCATATCTGATTGTCCATTCGGACAGGGCAGAGCTGCGGACTCGTCCCCAGTTTCTCCCTAAGGTGGTGTCAGCGTTTCACCTGAACCAGCTTATTGTGGTACCTGCGGCTACTAGGGACTTGGAGGACTCCAAGTGGCTAGATGTTGTCAGGGCCCTGAAAATATCGGTTTCCAGGACAGCTGGAGTCAGGAAAACTGACTTGCTGTTATCCTGTATGCACCCAACAAACTGGGTGCTCTTGCTTCTAAGCAGACGATTGCTAGTTGGATGTGTAGTACAATTCAGCTTGCACATTCTGTGGCAGGCCTGCCACAGCCAAAATATGTAAATGCCCATTCCACAAGGAAGGTGGGCTCATCCTGGGCGGCTGCCGAGGGGTCTCGGCATTACAACTCTGCCGAGCAGCTACGTGGTCGGGGGGAGAACACGTTTGTAAAATTCTACAAATTTGATACCCTGGCTAATGAGGACCTGGAGTTCTCTCATTCGGTGCTGCAGAGTCATCCGCACTCTCCCGCCCGTTTGGGAGCTTTGGTATAATCCCCATGGTCCTGACGGAGTCCCCAGCATCCACTAGGACGTTAGAGAAAATAAGATTTTACTTACCGATAAATCTATTTCTCGTAGTCCGTAGTGGATGCTGGGCGCCCATCCCAAGTGCGGATTGTCTGCAATACTTGTACATAGTTATTGGTACAAAAATCGGGTTATTATTGTTGTGAGCCGTCTTTTCAGAGGCTCCGCTGTTATCATGCTGTTAACTGGGTTCAGATCACAGGTTGTACAGTGTGATTGGTGTGGCTGGTATGAGTCTTACCCGGGATTCAAAATCCTTCCTTATTGTGTACGCTCGTCCGGGCACAGTATCCTAACTGAGGCTTGGAGGAGGGTCATAGGGGGAGGAGCCAGTGCACACCACCTGATCCTAAAGCTTTTACTTTGTGCCCTGTCTCCTGCGGAGCCGCTATTCCCCATGGTCCTGACGGAGTCCCCAGCATCCACTACGGACTACGAGAAATAGATTTATCGGTAAGTAAAATCTTATTTTTAAATTAAATAAAAAAACAAGTGACTTTTCCTCCTTCAAAGGATTTGAATGCGTTCTTTGAAGAATCCTGGGCTAACCCTGAGAAGAAATGTACCCTTCCCAGAAGGATACGTGTAGCATACCCTTTCCCTGAGGAAGACAGGCACAATTGGGAGACTCCCCCAATGATAGACATCTCAGTTTCTCGGCTGTCTAAGAAAAAATTTTTGCCTGCCCCTGGTTCAGCCCCTTTAAAAGATCCAGCTGACCGTAAATTAGAAACAACCCTGAAATCCATATATACAGCTAACGGAACGGTGCTCTGGCCCACCATTGCTTGTGAGTGGGTGGGTAACGCTGTGGAAAAATACGATTTTAAACCTACCGGTAAATCTGTTTCTCGTAGTCCGGAGAGTATGCTGGGGACTCCGTAAGGACCATGGGGGATAGGCGGGCTCCGCAGGAGACATGGGCACTTTAAGAAAGACTTTATGTATGGGTGTGCACTGGCTCCTCCCTCTATGCCCCTCCTCCAGACCTCAGTTAGAGAAACTGTGCCAGAGGAGACGGACAGTACGAGGAAAGGATTTTTGTTAATCCAAGGGCAAGATTCATACCAGCCACACCAATCACACCGTATAACTTGTGTATCCATTAAACAGTTAACAGTATGAAAAAATAACGTAGCATCAGTCCAAAACTGATGAAACTATAACATAACCCTTATGTAAGCAAAACTATATACCAGTCTCGCAGAAGTAGTCCGCACTTGGGACGGGCGCCCAGCATCCTCTACAGACTACGAGAAAAAGATTTACCGGTAGGTTTAAAATCTTATTTTCTCTTACGTCCTAGAGGATGCTGGGGACTGCGGAAGGACCATGGGGATTATACCAAAGCTCCCAAACGGGCGGGAGAGTGCGGATGACTCTGCAGCACCGATTGAGCAAACAGGAGGTCCTCCTCAGCCAGGGTATCAAACTTATAGAACTTTGCAAAGGTGTTTGAACCCGACCAAGTAGCAGCTCGGCACAGTTGTAGTGCCGAGACCCCTCAGGCAGCCGCCCAAGACGAGCCCACCTTCCTAGTGGAATGGGCCTTGACCGATTTTGGTAACGGCAATCCAGCCGTAGAATGCGCCTGCTGAATCGTGTTACAGATCCAGCGAGCAATAGTCTGCTTTGAAGCAGGGGAGCCAACCTTGTTGGCTGCATATAGGACAAACAGTGCTTCTGTTTTTCTGACTCTAGCCGTTCTGGCCACGTAAATTTTCAAAGCCCTGACTACATCAAGGGACTCGGAATCCTCCAAGTCTCGTGTAGCCACAGGCACCACAATAGGTTGGTTCATATGAAAAGATGACACCACCTTAGGCAAGAACTGAGGACGGGTCCGCAATTCCGCCCTATCCATATGGAAAACCAGATAGGGGCTTTTATGAGACAAAGCCGCCAATTCCAACACTCGCCTAGCCGAAGCCAAGGCTAATAACATGACCACCTTCCAAGTGAGATATTTTAACTCCACCGTTTGAAGTGGTTCAAACCAGTGCGACTGAAGGAAACTCAACACCACGTTAAGGTCCCAAGGCGCCACCGGAGGAATAAAAGGAGGCTGAATATGCAGCACTCCCTTCACAAAAGTCTGTACTTCTGGGAGAGAAGCCAATTCTTTTTTGAAAGAAAATGGATAAGGCCGAAATCTGAACCTTAATGGAGCCTAATTTTAGGCCCAAAGTTACTCCAGTCTGTAGGAAGTGAAGGAAACGGCCCAGATGGAATTCTTCCGTAGGAGCATTCCTGGCCTCACACCAAGAAACATATTTTCGCCAAATCCGGTGATAATACTTCGCTGTCACATCTTTCCTAGCCTTTATCAGAGTAGGAATGACCTCATCCGGAATGCCCTTTTCCGCTAGGATCCGGCGTTCAACCACCATGCCGTCAAACGCAGCTGCGGTAAGTCTTGGAACAGACAGGGCCCCTGTTGCAACAGGTCCTGTCGCAGAGGAAGAGGCCACGGTTCTCCCGTGAGCATTTCCAGCAGATCCGGATACCAGGCCCTTCGTGGCCAATCTGGAACAATGAGAATTGTTCTCACTCCTCTTTTTCTTATTATTCTTAACACCTTGGGTATGAGAGGAAGAGGATATAGACAGAAGGATGAGTGATTTACCCTGCGCTTATCTATAAAAACATGTAAACATATTCCACCTCAGGTGGAATATGTTTACATGTTTTTATAGATAAGCGCAGGGTAAATCACTCATCCTTCTGTCTATATTGTATGTTTGGTGGTTGATGAACACCATTTGAGTTGACTCCCAGCTGCTCTATATATAATTAACAGCGCACATTGGTGGCTAATTGTTTTTTCAAATTATGAGAGGAAGAGGAGGAAACACATAGACCGACTGGAACACCCACGGTGTCACTAGGGCGTCTACTGCTACCGCCTGAGGGTCTTTTGATCTGGCGCAATACCTCTGTAGCTTTTTGTTGAGGCGGGACGTCATCATGTCTATCTGGGGCAGTCCCCACTGACTTGCAATCTGTGCGAAGACTTCCTGATGAAGTCCCCACTCTCCTGGATGCAGGTCGTGTCTGCTGAGGAAGTCTGCTTCCCAGTTGTCCACTCCCGGAATGAACACTGCTGACAGTGCACTTACATGATTTTCCGCCCAGCGAAGAATCCTGGTGGCTTCCGCCATTGCCACTCTGCTCCTTGTGCCGCCTTGGCGGTTTACATGAGCCACTGCGGTGATGTTGTCTGACTGGATCAGAACTGGTTGGTCGCGAAGTAAGTTCTCCGCTTGACGTAGGGCGTTGTATATGGCCCTCAGTTCCAGGATGTTGATGTGAAGACAAGTCTCTTGACTTGTCCAAAGTCCTTGGAATATTCTTCCCTGTGTGACTGCTCCCCACCCTCTGAGGCTCGCGTCCGTGGTCACCAGGATCCAGTCCTGAATGCCGAACCTGCGGCCTTCTAAAAGGTGAGCACTCTGCAGCCACCACAGGAGAGATACCCTGGCTCTGGGGGACAGGGTGATCAGCTGATGAATTTGTAGATGTTACTTGGACCACTTGTCCAATAGGTCCCATTGGAAAGTCCTTGCATGGAACCTGCCGAAGGGAATGGCTTCGTATGTTGCCACCATCTTTCCCAGGACTTGAGTGCAATGATGTACTGACACTTGATTTGGCTTCAATATGTTCTTGACTAGAGTCATGAGTTCCTGAGCTTTATCTATCGGAAGAAAAACCCTTTTCTGGCCTGTGTCCAGAATCATGCCCAAGAAGGTCAGACGAGTCGTAGGAACCAGCTGCGACTTCGGGATATTGAGAATCCAGCCGTGTTGCTGTAACACCTTCAGTGAAAGTGACACGCTATTCAGTAACTTCTCTCGTGATCTCGCTTTTATGAGGAGATCGTCCAAGTATGGGATAATTGTGACACCCTGCTTGCACAGGAGCACCATCATTTCCGCCATTACCTTGGTGAAAATCCTCGGGGCCGTGGAAAGCCCAAACGGCAACGTCTGAAATTGGTAATGACAATCCTGTACCGCAAATCTCAGGTACGCCTGGTGAGGTGGATATTATTATTATTACATTTTATTTATAAGGCGCCACATGTGTTTCGCAGCGCCGTACAAAGGACAGTACAGGGAGACAAAACATAGCATTACAGTAAATAAATAACAGAAATAGAGTACAGGTAACAGAGCACCACACGTTCTCAAGACATAATACAGCTAAGATGTAAGTATTGATGGAGTGATCATCGTACTACTAGAGGCTGGTGGCCATAGATGGAGATGAGCCTTTACTAGCAGGATAAAGATGGTCATAGAGTAGGGGAGAGCTGCGAGTGAAATGTGTCGAGACGAGGGCTTAGATAACAAGAGGAAAGAGGGCCCTGCTCTGAAGAGCTAACAATCTAGTTGGGAGGGGCGACAGACAGATGACAAGAGGTGCAGGCAAGTGGGAGGTAGCCAGATGGCAGTATGCAAGCAAAGCTGAGGTGTTCACGGCATGAGGCAGGGGGGTGGAGGCGCGGCTTCAGCACTGGGTTATGCATCGGGAGGGTATGCTTTGATGAATAGGTGGGTTTTTAGTGCCCGATTGAAGCTTTGCAAGGTCGGGGAGAGTCTAATGGAGCGGGGGGAGTGCGTTCCACTGAAGGGGTGCAGCACGGGCAAAATCCTGAACTCATGCATAGGAAGCAGTGACCAGGGCGGTGGAGAGGCGAAGGTCATTAGTCGACCGTAGGGGGCGGGAGGGAGTATGAAGGGAAAGGAGGTTGGAGATGTAGGGAGCAGTGGAATTAGAGATGGCCTTGTATGTGAGGGTGAGGAGTTTGAAGAGGATTCTGTAGGGGAATGGGAGCCAGTGTAGATTTTGTCGAAGGGGAGTGGCAGATGTGGTGCGGCGGGAGAGGAAGATAAGCCTAGCTGCGGAGTTCAGGACAGATTGGAGGGGAGCAAGATGGAAGCAAGCGAGGCCAGTGAGGAGAACATTGCAGTAGTCAAGTCGTGAGATGACCAGTGAGTGGATGATGAGTTTAGTTGCACTCTGGGAGAGATATGGCCTAATACGAGCAATGTTGCGTAGCTGGAATTGACAGGATTGTGCCAGAGCTTGGATGTGGGGTGCAAAGGAGAGGGAGGAGTCAAGAGTGACGCCCAAGCAGCGGAGTTGGGGAACGGGGCAGATGGTGGTGTTGTCAACAATGATGGAGATATTGGTCGGGGGTGTTGCTCTGGATGGGGGGAAGATGATGAGTTCAGTTTTGTCCATGTTGAGCTTTAGAGAGCGTTCAGACATCCAGGAGGAGATTGCGGAGAGGCAGCTGGAAACCTGACAGAGGACAGAGGAGGACAGATCAGGAGATGAGAGGTAGAGTTGTGTGTCATCGGCATAGAGGTGGTATTGAAGGCCAAATGAGTTAATGAGCGCACCCAGGGAAGAGGTGTACAGGGAGAACAGAAGGGGTCCAAGGACAGAACCCTGAGGGACACCAACAGGAAGGATGGAAGGGTCTGAGGTGGTGCTGGAGGCAGACACAGAGAAGGAGCGGTTAGTTAGGTAAGAAGAAAACCAGTCAAGGACAGTGCTAGAGAGGCCAGCGTTTTGGAGTGTGCGGAGGAGGAGAGGGTGATCTACGGTGTCAAAGGCAGCAGAGAGGTCCATAAGGATGAGCAGAGAGAAGTGGCCCCTGGATTTGGCCGAAAGCAGGTCATTGGTGACTTTCACCAGGGCAGTCTCAGTTTAGTGGAGTGGGCGAAAGCCAGATTGTAGTGGATCGAGGATGGAGTTCTCAGAGAGGTAGCTTGTGAGACGGCTGTAGACTAGTCGTTCAAGTAATTTGGAGGCGAAAGGGAGAAGAGAGATGGGGCGGTAGTTAGTGGGTGATGAGGGGTCGAGGTTGGGATAAATGGGAACATGAAGGTATGCATCCTTTATGTCCAGAGATACCATAAAATCCCCCCCTTCCAGGCTGGCGATGACCGCTCTGAGCGATTCCATCTTGAACTTGAACCGCTTTAAGTATAGGTTCAGGGATTTTAAATTCAAAATGGGTCTGACCGAACCGTCCGGTTTCGGGACTACAAACAGAGTTGAGTAGTATCCCTTCCCTCTTTGAAGCAGGGGAACCTCGACCACCACATGTTGAAGACACAATTTGTGAATAGCATTTAACACTATCTCCCTTTCTAGGGGAGAAGTCGGTAGAGCCGATTTGAAAAAACGGCGAGGAGGCACCTCTTCGAATTCCAACTTGTATCCCTGAGAAACAATTTCCATTGCCCAGGGATCCACCTGTGAGTGAACCCAGATGTGGCTGAAAAGTCGAAGACGTGCCCCCACTGGGGCGGACTCCCTCAGTGGAGCCCCAGCGTCATGCGGTAGATTTTGCAGAGGCCGGGGAGGACTTCTGTTCCTGGGAACTAGCTGTGTTGTGCAGCTTTTTTCCTCTGCCCTTACCTCTGGCAAGAAAGGACAATCCACGTACTCTTTTGCTTTTATTTGACCGAAAGGACTGCATTTGATAATGTGGCGCTTTCTTAGGCTGTGAGGGAACATAAGGCAAAAAATTCGATTTACCTGCCGTAGCTGTGGAGACGAGGTCCGAGAGACCTTCCCCAAACAATTCCTCACCCTTGTAAGGCAAAACCTCCATATGCCTCTTTGAGTCGGCATCACCTGTCCACTGCCGGGTCCATAAGACTCGCCTAGCAGAAATAGACATAGCGTTTATTCTGGAACCCAGTAGACTAATGTCTCTTTGAGCATCTCTCATATATAAGACAGCATCTTTTATATGCACTAGGGTCAATAAAATGGTATCCTTATCTAGGGTCTCAATTTCCGCTGATAAGGAATCTGTCCATGCTGCTACAGCGCTACAAACCCAGGCCGACGCAATTGCTGGTCTGAGTAACTTACCAGAATGTGTGTAAATGGACTTCAAGGTAACCTCCTGCATGCGGTCAGCAGGATCCTTGAGGGTAGCCGTATCTTGGGATGGCAGCGCTATCTTTTTTTATAAGCGTGTCAATGCTTTGTCTACCCTAGGGGAGGATTCCAACCGTATCCTGTCTGTTGGCGGGAAAAGATACGCCATAAGAATCCTTTTGGGAATCTGCAGTTTTTTGTCTGTAGATTCCCAAGCTTTTTCACATAATTCGTTCAGCTCATGTGAGGAGGGAAAAGTTACCTCAGGTTTCTTTCCCTTATATATGTGTACCCTCGTGTCAGGGACCGGGGGTTCCTCTGTGATATGCAAAACCTCTTTTATTGCAATAATCATATAACGAATACATTTAGCCACTTTTGGCTGTAACTTTGCATCATCGTAGTCGACACTGGAGTCAGAATCCGTGTCGGTATCTGTGTCTCCTATTTGGGATAGTGGGCGCTTTTGAGACCCCGAAGGTCCCGGCGACATAGGGACAGACATGGGTTGACTCCCTGACTGTTCCCTAGCTTCAGCTTTGTCTAATCATTTGTGCAATAAATTTACATTAGCACTTAAAACATTCCACATATCCATCCAGTCAGGTGTCGGCGCTGCCGACGGAGACCTCACATTCATACGCTCCCCCTCCTCCCTAGGCGAGCCTTCTACCTCAGACATGTCGACACACGCGTACCGACACACCACACACACAGGGAAACTCTTATCTGAAGACAGTTTCCCCCACCAGGCCCTTTGGAGAGACAGAGAGAGAGTATGCCAGCACACACCCCAGCGCTATATGACCCAGGAAGAAACACAAAATGTTTACCCAGTAGCACCTTTTATACGTATATGCGTCAATTATGTGCCCCCCTCTTGAAAATCCTCTGTCACCGTGAGTAAGCAGGGGAGAGTCCGGGGAGCTTCCTCTCAGCGCTGTGCTGTGGAGAAAATGGCGCTGGTGAATGCTGAGGGAGTAGCCCCGCCCCCTTGGCGGCGGGCTTCTGTCCCGCTCAAAAATCTTAAAAAACTGGCGGGGGCTCTTTATATACATGTACAGTGCCCAGCTGTACATGTATATATGTATTTTTTTGTATCCCTGAGAAACAATTTCCATTGCCCAGGGATCCACCTGTGAGTGAACCCAGATGTGGCTGAAAAGTCGAAGACGTGCCCCCACTGGGGCGGACTCCCTCAGTGGAGCCCCAGCGTCATGCGGTAGATTTTGCAGAGACCGGGGAGGACTTCTGTTCCTGGGAACTAGCTGTGTTGTGCAGCTTTTTTCCTCTGCCCTTACCTCTGGCAAGAAAGGACAATCCACATACTCTTTTGCTTTTATTTGACCGAAAGGACTGCATTTGATAATGTGGCGCTTTCTTAGGCTGTGAGGGAACATAAGGCAAAAAATTCGATTTACCTGCCGTAGCTGTGGAGACGAGGTCCGAGAGACCTTCCCCAAACAATTCCTCACCCTTGTAAGGCAAAACCTCCATATGCCTCTTTGAGTCGGCATCACCTGTCCACTGCCGGGTCCATAAGACTCGCCTAGCAGAAATAGACATAGCGTTTATTCTGGAACCCAGTAGACTAATGTCTCTTTGAGCATCTCTCATATATAAGACAGCATCTTTTATATGCCCTAGGGTCAATAAAATGGTATCCTTATCTAGGGTCTCAATTTCCGCTGATAAGGAATCTGTCCATGCTGCTACAGCGCTACAAACCCAGGCCGACGCAATTGCCGGTCTGAGTAACGTACCAGAATGTGTGTAAATGGACTTCAAGGTAACCTCCTGCATGCGGTCAGCAGGATCCTTGAGGGTAGCCGTATCTTGGGATGGCAGCGCTATCTTTTTTGATAAGCGTGTCAATGCTTTGTCTACCCTAGGGGAGGATTCCCACCGTATCCTGTTCGTTGGCGGGAAAGGATACGCCATAAGAATCCTTTTGGGAATCTGCAGTTTTTTGTCTGGAGATTCCCAAGCTTTTTCACATAATTCGTTCAACTCATGTGAGGAGGGAAAAGTTACCTCAGGTTTCTTTCCCTTATATATGTGTACCCTCGTGTCAGGGACCGGGGGTTCCTCTGTGATATGCAAAACCTCTTTTATTGCAATAATCATATAACGAATACATTTAGCCACTTTTGGCTGTAACTTTGCATCATCGTAGTCGACACTGGAGTCAGAATCTGTGTCGGTATCTGTGTCTCCTATTTGGGATAGTGGGCGCTTTTGAGACCCCGAAGGTCCCGGCGACATAGGGACAGACATGGGTTGACTCCCTGACTGTTCCCTAGCTTCAGCTTTGTCTAATCATTTGTGCAATAAATTTACATTAGCACTTAAAACATTCCACATATCCATCCAGTCAGGTGTCGGCGCTACCGTCGGAGACCTCACATTCATACGCTCCCCCTCAGTGGCGGAACAAGCAAGCGGTGGGCCCAGGTGCAACAAAATGCTTTGGGCCCCCCATCCAAGTACACCCCATGGGCAGTGCGCGCCGTAGGCGCGCGCGCAAAAATACATAGTGGCGTGGCTTCGTGGGGAAGGGGTGTGTCCACAAAATAATACCAATTCATAAAACGGTGCACAGTAGTCTCCATTCTTCAAATTACGCCGCACAGTAGCACCACTACACCAGGTAGAGACCCTTTTACTCCTTACAGCGAACAGATTCCCCTTTTTACACATAACGGCAGACAGCGTGCACTTTTTACACATAACGGCAGACAGCGTGCCCTCGTTACACATAGCGGCAGACAGCATACACTTTTTACACAATGGCAGACAGCGTGCCCTCGTTACACATAGCGGCAGACAGTGTGCCCTCGTTACACATAGCGGCAGACAGCGTGCACTTTTTACACATTACGGCAGGCAGCGTCCCCATTTTACACATTACGGCAGACAGCGTCCCCATTTTACACATTACGGCAGACACCATACACTTTTACACATAACGGCAGATAGCGTGCCCTTTTTACACATTACGGCAGGCAGATTCTACCTTTTTACACATAGCGGCAGGCAGATTCCCCATTTTTACATTGCGGCATGCAGATTCCCCATTTTTATACATAGCGGCAGGCAGTCCCCCCTTTTTACACATTGCGGCAGGCAGTCCCAACAAATAAAAAAAGAAATTACCTGCTTGTTGCCAGGGGTTTCATGCACTTGGTTCCATGCACAGTGCCAGGATGTCATGCTCGTTGCCAGGGGTTTCATGCACTGGGTGTCATGCTCGTTGCTAGTGGGTAGTGCTTGTTGCTAGGGCCATGCTCCCAGTGCCACATATGCTCCCAGTGCCAGATATTCCCCCACAGTGCCAGGTATATGCACCCAGTGCCAGATATTCTCCCACAGTGCCAGATATTCCCCCCCAGTGCCAGGTATATGCCCCCAGTGCCAGGTACATGCCCCCCCAGTGCCAGTTATATGCCCCCAGTGCCAGGTATATGCCCCCAGTGCCAGATATTCCCCCCCAGTGCCTGCTTCCCCCCCAGTGCCAGGTATATGCCCCCAGTGCCAGGTATATGCCCCCCCAGTGCCAGATATTCTCCCACAGTGCCAGATATTCCCCCCCAGTGCCAGGTATATGCCCCCAGTGCCAGATATTCCCCCCCAGTGCCAGGTATATGCCCCCAGTGCCGGGTATATGCCCCCCCAGTGCCAGATATTCTCCCACAGTGCCAGATATTCCCCCCCAGTGCCAGGTATATGCCCCCAGTGCCAGGTACATGCTCCCCCAGTGCCAGTTATATGCTCCCAGTGCCTGGTATATGCCCCCCCAGTGCCAGATATTCTCCCACAGTGCCAGATATTCCCCCCCAGTGCCAGGTATATGCCCCCAGTGCCAGATATTCCCCCCCAGTGCCAGGTATATGCCCCCAGTGCCGGGTATATGCCCCCCCAGTGCCAGATATTCTCCCACAGTGCCAGATATTCCCCCCCAGTGCCAGGTATATGCCCCCAGTGCCAGGTACATGCCCTCAGTGCCGGGTATATGCCCCCCCAGTGCAAGGTATATGTCCCCAGTGCCAGATCTGTCCCCCCAGTGCCAGGTATATGTCCCCAGTGCCAGATCTGTCCCCCCAGTGCCAGGTATATGTCCCCAGTGCCAGATCTGTCCCCCCAGTGCCAGGTATATGTCCCCAGTGCCAGATCTGTCCCCCCAGTGCCTGCTCCCCCGGTCCCCCCTCCCCCCCCTATGTGTTGGAGGGACACGAGCGCATCGCGCGTCTCTCCTGTGTCCCTCCTGGCTCTCCCCCGCTGGTCTAATGAAGCATGTGCCGTTCGTGAGCCAATCAGAGCTCACGAACGGCACATGCTTCCTTAGAGCGGCCGGGGGAGAGCCAGGAGGGACACAGAGAGACGCGCGATGCGCTCGTGTCCCTCCAACACATAGGGGGGGGGGCCGGGGGAGCAGGGGAGCAGCAAGGAGGGAGAGGAGAACGCAGATTGACATGCGGACTCTCGTCCGCATGTCAATCTGTTCTAAATGCCGGCCGGCGGCTGTGGGCCCCTGAGTGCGGCGGGGCCCCAGTGCAATGCACTGCCTGCCCCGCCAGTAGTTCCGCCCCTGCTCCCCCTCCTCCCTAGGCGTGCCTTCTACCTCAGACATGTCGACACACGCGTACCGACACACCACACACACAGGGAAACTCTTATCTGAAGACAGTTTCCCCCACCAGGCCCTTTGGAGAAACAGAGAGAGAGTATGCCAGCACACACCCCAGCGCTGTATGACCCAGGAAGAAACACAAAATGTTTACCCAGTAGCGCCTTTTATATGTATATGCGCCAATTATGTGCCCCCCCCCCCCCCTCCTGAAAACCCTATGTCACCGTGAGTAAGCAGGGGAGAGTCCGGGGAGCTTCCTCTCAGCGCTGTGCTGTGGAGAAAATGGCGCTGGTGAGTGCTGAGGGAGAAGCCCCGCCCCCTTGGCGACGGGCTTCTGTCCCGCTCAAAAATCTTAAAAAACTGGCGGGGGCTCTTTATATACATGTACAGTGCCCAGCTGTACATGTATATATGTATTTTTGCCAAAGGAGAGGTTTATATGCTGCCCAGGGCGCCCCCCCCTGTGCCCTGCACCCTTACAGTGACTGTCGTGTGTGAGGTGTATGGGAGCAATGGCGCACAGCTTTACTGTTGTGCGTTACCTCTGTGAAGATCAAGAAGTCTTCTGCCGCCTCTGAAGTCTTCTTTTCTTCTCATACTCACCCGGCTTCTATCTTCCGGCTCTACGAGGAGGACGGCGGCGCGGCTCTGGTATGGACGGCGAGGGTGAGACCTGCGTACTAATCCCTCTGGAGCTAATGGTGTCCAGTAGCCTATGAAACAGAGCCTTGAAACTCACAGAAGTAGGTCTGTTTCTCTCTCCTCAGTCCCTCAATGCAGGGAGTCTGTTGCCAGCAGGCTCCCTGAAAATAAAAAACCTAACTAAAATACTTTCTGACAGGAAACTCAGGAGAGCTCCCTGTAATGCACCCAGTCTCCTCTGGGCACAGTATCAAACTGAGGTCTGGAGGAGGGACATAGAGGGAGGAGCCAGTGCACACCCATACCTAAAGTCTTTCTTAAAGTGCCCATGTCTCCTGCGGAGCCCGTCTATCCCCCATGGTCCTTACGGAGTCCCCAGCATCCTCTAGGACGTAAGAGAAAATGGTCTGACAACTTGCTTGTTAACATAGACACAGTTGACAGGGATGAAATAGTCCTAACTCTCGGCCATATCAAAGATGCTGCAGGTTACTTAGTTGAAGCTATGAAGGATATTGGGTTGCTTAGTTTAAGACCCTCCACTATGGCAATTTCAGCCCGCAGGGAGCTGTGGATCCACCAATGGAATGCTGATGCGGAATCAAAAAAGAATATTGAGACGCTCCCTTACAATGGAGAAGCCCTCTTTGGAGACAAGCTGGATGCCATAATTTCAACAACTACATCAGGCAAGTCAGCATTTCTGCCTTCCGCAGCTGCTCCACCTAGGAAAGGATATCATTCTCATACGATGCAGTCTTTTCGGCCCAACAAGTCCAAAAAGGCAAAGGGTACCCCTTCTTCGCAGGAAGAGGGCAAGGAAGAGGTAAAAAAATCTACAACACCATCAGGCTCGCAGGAGCAGAAGTCAACAGCTACTTCTGCTAAAACCTCAGCATGACGCTGGGGCTCCCCTGCGAGAGTATGATCAGGTGGGGGTATGTCTACTGTTTTTCAGCCAGGTCTGGATTCACTCAGATCTGGGTCCTTGGGTATTACAGATAGTATCCCAAGGGTAAAAACTGGAATTTCAAGACCTTCCCCATGCCGATTTTTCAAATCAGCCTTACCAGCTTCTGTTCAGGACAGAACAAAGGTGCTGAACGCAATACAGAAATTGTGACACAGGAACTAAGGAAATTACGTTGTCTTGACATAACAGGAAAAAGGGTTTTATTCAAGCCTGTTTGTAGTGCCGAAACCGGATGGCTCGGTCAGACCGATTTTAAACCTAAAGAATCTGAACCTCTATTTGAAAAGGTTCAAATTCAAGATGGAATCCCTGAGAGCGGTGATCTCCAGCTTGGAGGAAAAGGAATTTCTGGTGTCAATGGACATCAAAGATGCTTATTTACATGTTCCCATCTACTCTACACATCAGGCATACCTGAGGTTTGCGGTGCAGGACTGCCACTACCAGCTCCAAAAGTTGCCTTTTGGGCTCTCCACGGCTCCAAGAATATTCACCAAAGTGATGGTGGAGATGATGGTTCTCCTTCGCAAGAAAGGAGTCAACATAATTTCTTACCTGGACGATCTCCTCATAAAAGCGAGAACCAGGGAGAAACTAGTGCAGAACATTGCACTTTCCCTGACGGTGCTTCCACAGCACGGTTGGATCATAAACCTTCCAAAATCACAATTGGAACCCACAATGAGGTTATTATTTCTGGGAATGATATTGGACACGGAAGCACAAAAAGTATTCCTACCGGTGGAAAAGGCTCTGGAGATCCAGAGAATGGTCAAACAAGTTTTGAAACCAGCACGTGTAATGATTCATCAGTGCATTCGCCTGCTGGGGAAGATGGTAGCGGCCTACGAGGCTCTACAATTTGGCCGATTCCACGCCAGGGTCTTCCAATGGGACCTACTGGAGAAGTGGTCAGGATCGCACCTACACATGCACCGGAGGATAATCCTGTAAACAAATGCCAGAATTTCACAGGTTCGAGATTCAGAATTGGATCCTGGTGACCACAGATGCAAGCCTCCGAGGTTGGGGAGCAATTATGCAAGGGGAAAGCTTCCAAGGAAGATGGTCAAGTCAAGTAGTACTCCTTCACATAAACATTCTGGAATTGAGAGCTGTGTACAACAGCCTTCATCAAGCGGCACACTTTCTTCAAGTCCCATAGAGATCCAGTCAGACAATGTAACGACAGTAGCTTACATAAACCATCAGGGCGGAACAAAAAGCAAAGCGGCAATGGCAGAGGTGACAAAAATTCTCCTCTGGGCAGAAAGACATGCAAAAGCTCTGTCGGCAATTTTCATTCCAGTAGTGGACAATTGGGAAGCAGACTTCCTCAGCAGACACGATCTCCATCCAGGAGAATGGGGCCTCTACCCAGAGGTCTTTGCGGAGGTAGCAAGTCGTTGGGGCGTTCCTCAAGTAGATATGATGGCATCACGTCTCAACAAGAAGCTTCAGAAATATTGTTCCAGGTCGAGAGACCCTCAAGCAATAGCAGTAGATGCACTGGTGACCCAGTGGGTGTTTCAGTCGGGTGTATCTGTTCCCTCCACTTCCACTAATACCAAAAGTTCTCAAGATCATCAGAAGAACAAAGGTTCAAGCAATTCTCATTGCTCCAGACTGGCCAAGGAGGGCTTGGAATCCAGATCTTCAGGAGTTACTACTGGAAGATCCTCGGCCTCTTCCTCTTCACGAGGACCTGCTTCAGCAGGGGCCGTTAGTTTATCAAGACTTACCGCGGCTACGTTTGACGGCATGGCTGTTGAGCGCCAGATCCTAGCCCGTGAGGGTATTCCCAATGAAGTCATTCCCACACTTATTCTGGCCAGGAAAGGGGTAACTTTTAAACATTACCATCGTATTTGGAGAAAATATGCATCTTGGTGTGAAGCCAATAAGTCTCCTGCGTTGGAGTTTCAATTAGGACATCTTCTCCTATTTCTACAGGCGGGTGTGGATGCTGGATTAAGCTTAGGATCTATCAAGGTCCAGATATCGGCCTTGTCCATTTTCTTTCAGAAACAGTTGGCTTCCCTTCCTGAGGTCCAGACGTTCGTGAAGGGGGTTCTGTGCATCCAACCTCCCTTTGTGCAGTGCCATGGGATCTTAATGTGGTGTTGCAGTTCCTCAAATCAGACTGGTTTGAGCCTCTGCAAGAGGTGGAGTTGAAGTTTCTCACTTGGAAAGTGGTCATACTGTTGGCCTTGGCTTCAGGCAGACGAGTGTCTGAATTAGGGGCTCTGTCACACAAGAGTCCTTATTTGATTTTTCATGAAGATAGAGCAGAACTGTGGACGCGTCAGCATTTTCTTCCGAAGGTTGTGCCTTCTTTCCATATCAACCAACCTGTGGTGGTGCCAGTGGCTTCTAACACCTCAGCTGTTTCAAAGTCCTTGGTTGTCGTCAGGGCATTGAGGATTTATGTTGCAAGAACGGCTCGGATAAGGAAAATAGAATCCTTGTTTGTCCTCTATGACCTCAACAAGATTGGGGGTCCTGTTTCTAAGCAGACTGTTGCGCGCTGGATCAGAGGTACCATTCAGCACGCTCATTCCACGGCAGGATTGCCGTTACCGAGTTCGGTAAAAGCCCACTCTACCAGGAAAGTGGGTTCGTCCTGGGCAGCCGCCCGTGGTGTCTCGGCATTGCAGATTTGCCGAGCTGCTACTTGGTCAGGTGCAAACACGTTTGCTAAGTTTTACAAGTTTGACACCTTGGCTGCTGACAACCTTCAATTTGGTCAGTCAGTTCTGCAGGAACATCAGCACTTTCCCGTCCGTACTGGGAACTTTGGTACATCCCCATGGTACTAAAATGGACTCCAGCATCCTCTAGGACGTGAGAGAAAACAGGATTTTTATAACCTACCGGTAAATCCTTTTCTCGTAGTCCGTAGAGGATGCTGGGCGCCCACCCAGTGCTCATTTTTCCTGCAAATTACGTTTTGTCTTTTTACACAGGTTCTCATGTGTTAAGATGTTTTACAGAAGTTGCTGTTGCATTATGCATGCATGTTAGCATGGGTTATGTTAAAGGCCATGTTATTCGGCATGTTTTGTGTGGTGTGAGCTGGTATGAATCTCGCCACTAGTTTAATGTAAATTCTTCTCTCGAAGATGTCCGTCTCCTCGGGCACAGTTCCTATACTGAGGTCTGGAGGAGGGGTATAGAGGGAGGAGCCAGTTCACACTGTTAAAAAGTCTTAAATTGCAGAAGGCTCCTGCGGAACCGTCTATACCTGATGGTACTAAAATGGACCCCAGCATCCTCGACGGACTACGAGAAAAGGATTTACCGGTAGGTTATAAAAATCCTATTATAAACAATAGGCTAGAATCTACAGCACTCATACATCCGCGGTGCCAGTGGTATTTGTGACCACACCATTTAAATAACTGATTTGCTTGGGTGTTGTTCCTGTCTCTTTAAATGAGTGAGACAGGGCCTAAACCCATGATAGAAGCATACTGTGTATTTAAAATCCAAAAGATGCCTGAGAGCAATGCTCAGATTTTTAAAGGTCAGTGTAGGGACTGACCAAATGGGAATGGCCGTGAAGTGCCTGGTCAGCTTAACAAACTATTGAAATATTTTGTATATTTTGTAACTAACATTCCCTGAATTCAGATGAATTACAGTTTGAAGTGTTAATATTAGGTGAGTGCTGAATTTGTATGATTTTTTTTATTTAAATGGTGTGGTCACAAATACCACTGGTACCGCGGATGTATGAGTGCTGTGGGTTCCAGCCTATTGTTAATATATATATATATATATATATATATAGCAGGCAGAGACATGCAGTGGCACTCAGAGACTCAACCCAAACTGATAAAGTGCAAACTGTGTTTAATTCATCATGGAATCAAGTGACCAACGTTTCGGGGCAGTGGCGCCCCTTTGTCAAGGTGATACAAGTGCAGTGTGCAAACAACATACCTTAAATATGAAGAGAAGACCCGCGAACGGGACACACGCCGGGGGAAGGGGGTGGGAGCAGTCTCCGTCCTGTACTCCTCCGGCCGTGGTGATGTCAGCGCGTCCAAACGTCATGGGCCGTCGTTGCCTGGGAACCGGAGCTTACTCGGTAGCCATAGCAACCGGCGCTTGCTGGTAACCAGGCGTCGGATAGACGTGGGCGCAGCTGTGTGTAAAACAAAGTGCAATATGGTGCAGCAGATTAATAAGGGAAAACTAAAATACACCACTAGGGATGCATATGTAAACTATATTGCCATTAATGTATATAAAACCTTGACCAATGTAATACAGCTTTATAAATATATAGACTGATGACTAAAGGTGAGACTATATGAAAGCCAGTCTATATATATGCTCTATGGTCACGGTAACAAAACCGTCCGGAAACACCTCATGAATGAAAAATAAAACATTTTAAACATTACTGAAAAACATTACTGAAAAACACTCCACGTAATTTTATCGTTGAGGCCTTTGGGTCAAATGGTATCCAAAATATATATCCATCTGGCCTCCAAACGTAGGAGCTGACCACCACGATCACCACCCCGCATAGATTTCGGGATGTGCTCAATAATTTGAAAATTCAATTCATGGAGGAGATGATTAGATTCTGCATAGTGTTTTGCGACCTGTTGATCCGAGGACTTCCCGGTGATGGCATATTTGATGGCCGATCTATGCATGGCCAAACGTTCACGAGCGTTACGTACCGTCTTGCCCACGTACTGTAACTTACAGGGACAGGTGATCAGATATACGATGTGAGTGGTGGTACAGGTGACCACGTGTCTGATGGTAAATGATTTGCCTGTGACGGTGGAAGTGAAAGAAGCACCCGGCTGCATGTTGGTGCACGTCTTGCACCCAAGGTTTCTGTAACATCCTGGAGGTTTAGACACAAAGTTGGAAGTAGAACGTTCCTCAAATCCTGTAATATCAGTGTGTACAAGATGATCCTTAATGCTTTTGCCTTTCTTGTAACAAGTAAGGGGCCTTTTATTTCTGAATGTAGGCAATTTCTTATCCGAAGATACTATTGGCCACATGGCTTTAAGGGCTCTGGGTACAACGGGGCTAGAGGTGTTGTACTTGGTGACCAGCGGTATTATCTGATCTTGATGTTTGGGCCTTTGACATAACAATCTTTCTCTGGGTATGTCGGCAATTTCCTGTTTATGTTTCAGAAGCTGCTTTGAATCGTAGCCTCTGACTACAAAACGGTTCACCACAGTGGACAAGGCTAGGTCAAGTTTGGATGGGTCACTTGTAATTCTTGCGGCCCTCATCAGTTGGCATCTGGGGAGGCCTTTCTTCAACGCCATTAGGTGGTGACTGTTGGCTCGCAGCAGGGTGTTTTTGTCGGTCGGTTTGTAAAAGACCTCTGTGTGAATATTCCTATTATCGATACTAACTTTGACGTCCAGGTAGTTAAGAGAGCTGAAATTACTCTGTGCCGTGATTTTTATGGGAGAGTCTCTGCTGTTGATTTTAGTGACCAATTGATCAAACTGTACTTTGTGGTCATTGTCCTGCTGCAGAATATTTTCTGAGCCAATCAGATGCCTCCCTGATGGTATTGCATGATGGATAAGTACCTGCCTGTGTTTCAACCTACATACCTATGAAACTGATGGTCATTATCACTTATTTGGTATGATTGGTTAATCATACACCTGACTATAATCCTATAAAATCTCTGACTTTGTGCAACTGTACCTAGAAGAATTGATGCTGTTTTAAAGGCAAAGGGTGGTCACACCAAATATTGATTTGATTTAGATTTCTCTTCTGTTCATTCACTTTGCATTTTGTTAATTGATAAAAATAAACTATTAACACTTCTATTTTTTAAAGCATTCTTACTCTGCAGCATTTTTTCCACACTTGTCTTAAACTTACGCATAGTATTGTATGTATGGATCTATCTATCTATCTATCTATCTATCTATCTATCTATCCATATATTGTCAAGTCCAAGATAAAACAGAGTCTGAACATTCAATGTAAGTAACTAAGGGCCTAATTCAGACCTGTTCGCTCGCTAGGGTTTTTTTTTGCAGTCCTGCGTTCGCATAGTCGCCACCCTAAGGGGAGTGTATTTTAGCTGTGCAAGTGTGCGAACACATGTGTAGCAGAGCTGTACAAACAGATTTTGTGCAGTCTCTGAGTAGCCCAGGACTTACTCAGCCGCTGCGAACACTTCAGCCTGTCCGGGACCGGAATTGACGTCAGGAACCCTCCCTGCAAATGCTTGAAAACGCCTACTCGCAGAAATCGGTCAGTTGACACCCACAAACTCCTTCTTCCTGTCTATCTCCTTGCGAATACCCGTGCGAACAGATCCTTCGCACAAACCCATTGCTGATCGCCGATCCGCTTTGTACCTGCGCGACGCATATGCATGCGTAGTTTAGACCTGATTGCCCGCTGTACGAAAACGCAGCCTAGCGTTCAGGTCTGAATTAGCCCCCAAATGTATGAGCATTTTTTACTACTGTGACCTATATGTATATATACAGCAACACACCAACAAGCAGCAGAGAATACAATACAGTGAACTGACATTGTTGCTCCTTTTATTTTCTGTAGGATGCTACTGTATGTATATTTTTGGTACTTTTGCTATTTTTATGTTACTACAATTTCTTTTAAACAAAAGCGTTTCCAAAATACAGTGTAACTTACAGTAGTAGCAAGCTGGTGTTCACAGGGCTGTGCCTTGTGTATTGTGAAAATATTAATTATAAACCTGGTCTTTCTTGACACAACAGCCAGTTAGCTGCTGTACATAGCTACTACAGTTGGAGCACATGAAAACAGAATATCTATTGTGTGTGTAATTATTAATAGATCCAGCATGAACAGCCTGCAGGAATCCATGGTTTAATAGGCACCTTTCCTCTCCCATGTCCAGTCTCCAGTCTGCTACATCACATGAACTGCAGTTTGCTCAAGATTATCCCATAAACTTTGGAGATGACCCACAAGTCTTGCAATACTTCATGCAACCAGGGCAATGGTCTGGATAAAGGACCCCTAACTCCAGGCAGTTTATAAGCTTCCTTATCTCCTTCTTGCTCCCTGGTTTCTCTCTATTTCACCTTTTGACCTTATCTGGCAATTGTCATATTTTTTTAAGCTTTCAAGCACTAGTGATTTTTTTTTTTATTATAAGTAATTGGAACTGATACTGATTGTCTCTCCCCCTCCTTCTATCTCCTCTATAAACACAGCACCTCCCACCCACAGAACTGGGAGTTAAGTTGCTAGCTGTGAAGTTAACTTCAGTCCCTCCCCTCCCGAGAGCCTTAGAAACCAAAGGCTGGATCTAACCCTAATCACCAACAGTCCAGAACATTTCCCCTTTCCTGCCGTTCCCTAGCTCTCTCATGCTTTCCTCCTTATCTCACTCTTACACCATATACAGCAACTCCTTAGCTCACTGTCCAGGGGAATACACTGTTTTACCATTGGAACTGAAGGACATTTAGTTCTCCTGATTCAAATAGTATCCCGACTGCTTTATTCTAAGTTTTCAATTCATTGCTGCCAGTTGTGCAGAAGAAGTGTGCAGGGCTACACACACCAACACAGCACAAGGAGATCGCAATGAACAGCAACATAGCAGAGAAGGAGAGTTCTCCAGATGACATCAGTCTCCCGGAGGAGGAGGTATGACCCTTTCATAGAAATGTCATGAGTGTGCCTTATATACAGTGCATTGCTTGTTACATCAAATAGCATCTGAATTGTGCATTCAATAAAACGACTGCATATTCAGAGACCTGTACATGTACTTTCTGCATCAGACACAGTATAGCTTACTGTACATTTATTGCTTCATCAGATGTGATTTCTTCAGGACAACATCCTTTACCCAATATCTTACATCATTGTCAATGTGTATGTACTCAGCCTGTGTACTGTGCACTAAAGCATATTATCTGGCACATCTTATATAATATATAATAACATATTATAAACCCTTTCTTGACACTTAATTCTGTTTTGTAGTTTAACTTATTGGTTTTTTTTTATATGTTTATTTTGCTACAAAAGTAAATACATTTGTTCAAAACAACCACTGCTAATATATAATATAGGTATATTGTGTGTGATTTGTGTCTCACTGGTGTGCAGTACACTGTATGTATAACATACATATACTGTATCTGCGTGTCTAGGTAGTACATCATTATGTTTTTGTAAATTATTCATTATTTATAGCTTTTGAATCCCAAATCTATGCAGTTGTTTCCAGTCAGATACAAGCAGTCCTTGGAGTTCTGCCATAGTCATTTTTTTACAATTGCGTAACTTTTTCTTAAGCACGTTTATACACTTTTTCTTTTGGCTGATGTATGCCCTCAGCTGAAATGTTGACTATATATGTAAGCCGTTAACTCACAGAAATATTTTGTGCATTTATAATCAATTGTTCCAGCCAGGATCCACACGCACTGCAGTGTACATCCAGCATATTACAGAGCAGCAATTACTTTGTGTTTTGTGTGTCTTCGGTCTATGACTAATTAAGCCAGATCTGAAACATATCATACAGTTGTTAGAAAAAAACTTTGGCTTGTGTACAAGACATAAGTCTGGGAAGTTCCGACCTCTTTCATATCTATGGAGTCTGAGCTTCCACATACGTACAGTAGAGTACTACTGATGCTTTGTGCATGCTTCTTTTCAGCACGAGAGACGTTTTAACATTTTTGGAGGTACTCACATTAATTCCGCCATATGACACCAAAAGGGTATGCGGTTAAAATACCGCCCATCGGGATCCCGGCTGTCTTAATACCGCCGCCGGGATACAGAGAGGGGTTCTATACCGCCGCCGGAATACCAGCGAAGTAGGTGATTCCCCCTCTGTGGGTGTCCACAACACCCATAAAGGGAGAATAGAACCTGTGACGAGCAAAACTCGCCACTGAGCCCGCAGAGTGGCGAGCGCAGCTAGCCCACAAGGGGCTTTGTTGCACTCACCCCACTGCTTGCATTCTGGCATACAGGGATGTCGATGTCGGTATGCTGACATTTTGCATCCCGTGCGCCGGCATCCCATGCCGATCCCCACAAAAAGGGTATGCATAGACATGACTGCAACAGCACAAGTACTGGGGGTGCTCGGTCACCCGCAGAGCTGGCCCTAAGTACAAATCAGGACATTGCTTTATTATATATCTCATTAATACTTTTAACGTGTATAAATTATAAGTTGAGGTAAGTACAACCAGCTAAACATGTTCTGTTTGAAAATGACATCTGTCCTGGGAAAACTGGAACAAGGGGAGTCCAGGAGTCCAGGTACTAAGTAGATATTACTTATACGCAGGGATAATTGAATCAAACATCCATCAGTGCAGAATTACAGGGTACTTGTAGAATTTGATAGTACACCTTTTGGACCTAAATCACAATTTCGCTAAAGTTCCTAAAATCTTCTTTCATTTAAATATAATTTTATATATATACTGTAAATCTAGATGTAAAAACGTTATACTCTGGTGGAGTATCAGTTTTCAGGATGTGCTGCCGCAGTGATTTTCTGCATTGATCATTTTCCTGTGCTCCCTTATGGGATGCGAGTGACATTAGCGATGATTCTGGGATCAAAGCGCCATCACCCGACTTTTCAAAGAAGCATTTTACAGTCATTTCAAAGAATTGGATCTCCTCTTCAGATGTTTATGTTTACATTTCTCTTTTGGCATATGAATTCAGTAGAATAGTAGTATCCATGGTTGTTGCTTTTAGTGCTTTGCAGTGAATGCTGACTTGTATATTAAACTGTGCTTTTTATTACCCTGGAACCTACACAGAGATGTGGATACACAGGGGAAGACGCATACAACCTTGTAGAGAGATACAATGGAGAGAGGCACCAAGGGATCATCTCTTGTCATGGCAGCTGGAAGTTGATTGATTGATTGATTGATACTTAATTAACTCTCTCCGCTTTATCTTTCTCCAAGCTTGGATAACACACCGCGCCCCCCTCCCCACCACCCCTCGAATAAGTTCTCAAGAAAAAGATGACCAACTGCAAATGTATTGGATCATCAGTAGAATGATGACACTCAGTTGGGTGACCTGGTGCGCATCCATTCATATGCCACTTTCCTATATAACATTAATACATTTTATGGGGCTATTCAATTAGACACAGTGGCTTCTGCAAGTCAAGTGTAGAATGCAGATTCTGCTAGCATCCTATGGAGATGCAAACAGCATCTGCCTACGTAAATGGATGAGGTAAGCGCAATCCCATCGTTAGCTTGCATGTAAATGTAATTATTTTATTTACAGTTTCTTAGATAGCACAGTATATTCCGTTGCGCTTTACAATTAGAACAACAGTAATAGAACAAAACTGTTTAATAACAGACAGTCATAGAGGTAGGAAGGCCCTGCTCACCAGCTAACAGTCTATAGGGAAATAACCATTGATACACAAGAATAGATGCTAGCTATTGTATAATGGTCCACCAGACTGCAAAGGTTCTTAATGTGCTGTATGATATGATCACCCAGCAATGTTGGCCAAGGGTCAGGTGGGTCTTAAAGTGAAGAAAGACAAAATATGTAAGGTTCTGTGTGGAGTGTACAGTGGGGATGTAATTAGATATGATAGTTTATGAAGGTTATGGGTGGGTCTGGAATTTGATAGACTTGTCTGAAGAGGACAGTTTTCAGGGAACGCTTGAAGGTTTGGAGACTAGAGGTGAGTCTTATTGTGCATGGGAAGGCATTTCACAGAGTGGGTGCAGCCTGGAAAAGTCTTGTCATTTTAAATGAATCTGCTCTTAAGCAGAATCTGTGTGGATCTACTAAATTAAATTATTAAATAATGATGCATGGATTAGTTGGGCATCATCCGTAACCTGCAGGTGACTCAAATACCTTTTATTGAGACTAGAAGGTAACAGAAACAATGGTTATTTAGTTTCAGCATAGTGAACATGCCAATCATTAGGTCAAAATGCATTTTACATGTATCTGTAGTTCAAGTATTGTAAATCCCTGTAAGTCCATATCACTAAGCTTCTTAAAGGAACTTACTCTTTGCTGTATTTCATAGTGATCAGTGATGTACAATGTGTGATAAATGATAACAGTAATGTAATGTGGCTCCCGTCTTATCAGTATGCACTGTGATCTCATAGAAAATCCTTTGGGTGATCAATTATAGTGAATGCATAAGAACACTTACACATCTGTGAAAGTGGAACAGTTTTACTTTTCTATATATAATGATCTGATTCTCTGTTTTCTGAAAATGTAATCTACTCATGAACGTTTGCATTGTATGTTCTGTATAGATTGCATTCATTTTACTGGGCTTGTAAAACTCACTTTAACAAAGTGTAAGGCGGACTCACCAACCGTGTAAGAGGAGACAGGGTGTGATACAATTTGAGTTATTTCCATTTGTTTTGCTTCATTTACTGTTGTATATGTATGGAGTAATGGCGATGACAAGTCTTATGACTGCAATATACTCTACAAGGAAAATAAAGTTATACTGTATGCGAAAAGTCTTAAGTGAAATGTTTTCTCGAGTAAAATTGTGAGGGCCGTGCTTATACTTAATCAGTAATACTTCAAAGTAAAACAAAATAACCCTGTTATCATATAATTACACATTTAATGTACTTATAACTGAAATAATGCAATGGACAAATGCTAGAAAGTATTGGGGTGAGGGTGCAAATACAACTGTGTGGTATAAAGTATAAGGTAGGTAGTGTGTATCACCGGGCTCTACATATCTAACAGCTTATTGCATCACAGTGTAGTATTATTATTATTACCTTTGTTTATATGGCGCCACAAGGGATCCTCAGCGCCCATTACACAGTACATAATAAAATGAGCAAACAAGAAAACCAGTACAGGAAAAAATAGGACAGGTATAGAAACCCATGGAATGCAGAGGGGTATTATTATTATTATTATTATTATTATTATTATCATTATGAATTTAATGGGTCATCATATGTGACTAGATGAGAATGGTAGGGGAACACATGATACATGCCCTCCCCACACTCTCCTTTGCACTTATACTTCACCACCATTCTCCTCTTGTTCCCTGTGGGCCATTCTGGTCTACCTTCCCCCCAAAGATCCCAATCTAGTGCAGGGCAACTGTAGTCTTTACATCATCGCCCACCACTGCTGCTCTGTGTGGAAACGTACTATGGGGGTAATTCCAAGTTGATCGCAGCAGGATTTTTCTTTAGCAGTTGGGCAAAACCAAGTGCACTGCAGGGGAGGCAGATATAACATGTGCAGATAGAGTTAGATTTGGGTGGGTTATTTTATTTCTGTGCAGGGTAAATACTGGCTGCTTTATTTTTATTATTATTATTATCCTTTATTTATATGGCGCCACAAGGGTTCCGCAGCGCCCAATTACAGAGTACATAAACAAATAATCAAGCAGGAAAACAGCAACTTACAGTTGACGACAATGTAGGACAAGTACAGGGTAAATAAACATAGCTACATCAGCAGATGACACTGGAATAAGTATCAGGTGGCAGAAGACTGCTGGATTTGGTGCAGTTGAATATTATTAGAGTAAGAAAAGGATAAGCACATGAGGGAAGAGGGCCTGCAAATTAGATTGCAGATTGAACACACCCCACCCAAATCTAACTCTCTCTGCACATGTTACATCTGCCTCCCCTACAGTGCACATGGTTTTGCCCAACTGCTAAAAAAAATCCTGCTGCGATCAATTTGGAATTACTCCCTATGTGCAGAGCTCCCACTGATTGCAGCAAGGCACTTCACACACTGCCACATCATAGAGCAGTAGTATGAACTGATGTTGTGTAATGCCTACTCCCCTGGACAACGCAGTAGCATAAGTGCATCTAGTAAAGGCTGCAAAGTTTGCAAACCATTAAGAGTTTTCTGAATATCAGCATGCGACCTTAAGTGTGTAAGATTGTCATCTACGTTATAAAAATAGACAAAGAGAGCCTGGGGCATAGCCAGATTTGTGTGAGCCCCATAGCGATATTTTGAAGGGGGTCCTGTAGCAATGCTTCAAAAGAGACATCTCTCGACAGCAGTTGTTAATTTTATTCCACATAATTGTACCATAGTTCAGTTTATGAACCACAGTAGTGCCTTAGTTAATATTATACTGTACCTCATATTAGTGCCCTATCTTATTTTATTTACCATAGTTCACATTATGTTCATTGTAGGGCTGCCAGTTTATATTATGTAACACCAGTACCCCCCAATTCACATTATGACAGTGTCCCCAGTTCATATTATGCCACATTACAGTGCCCCCAGTTCATATATTTCCACATTACAGTGCCCCCAGTTCATATTATGCCACGCTATAGTGCCTCTAGTTCATTTTATACCACATTACAATGAGCAGGTCCAGGGGCATAACTAGATATATTGTAGGCCCCAAGGCAGAAGATGGAAAGGGCACCTATGTACCAACCAATAGTGAAAAATTTATATAACACATGTAACTGTGACAGGGAAGTTCTGGGCCCCATAGCAGCTGCACTCCCTGCACCTGTGGTAGCTACGCCCTTGAAGAGAGGCAAATAACTAAAATGAGACATTTATTAATTGATCAAAATTATCCAACAGTAAATTTCTTTGTTGGAAGAAGTATGTGAGTCAGTGACTGTTGTATCTGTTACACTAGAATCTGGACAGTTGGCAGAATTTGGAAAAGGATAGTTATATAGGAAAGCAAACACCATAGACCAGTGGCTCTCAAACTGTGTGCCGTGGCACCCTCGTGTGCCTCAGGTCACTTGCAGGGGTGCCTTGGTTTGGTGGTGGACCAGGGACGCGCAGTCAGGGGAGGCAGGGGAGGCAGTGCCTCCCCTGTCATCAATGATTAAAATAATACAAAAAGATACATATGACACATATTCAGTGTCATATGTATCTTCTTTATATATTCTATTTATTTTAGGTTATTAAACTAGTTTGGGAGGCACTGATAGCTAGTGCCTCCCGCTGATAGTGGGAACGGGGACAGAGCCGGGGGCGGGGCCAAACACTGGGCTGTAAAAGCCCATTCAAAAAAACACTGAAAGCGGCACTTCCACAAGTGCCTCGCTGACAGGGAAAGCACGCCCCTGCCAGCGAGGCACATGTGATTGGACAGCGGATCCAGTGCTGGATCCGCTGGTCCAATCACACAGTGGGACAAGGAAGGGACTCAGAGCTCTCCCTTCCGCCACTGAGTACCGTGATCTGCAGCTAGAAGAACTGGCGTCCAGAGCCGGCCCTAGCTTCAGCTAGGTGCTGGCTCAGCAACCACTACTGCTCTGTGGGGCACCCGATGTTCAGCGCTGCTGGCGGCTCTGCTCTTGCATATCTGAGCGGAGCCGCCTGCTGTAGCGCCAGAGAGGGAGCGGATTGTGTGTGCCGCGGGTAGCCGCCGCAGGATGGTCCCTGCCGTCAACCACCGTAGTGTTGTGGGCTCCCTGACCACCGGCCCTAGCCGCGGCTTTGCTCGCTACAGCCCCCTCCTCTTGCCATCCCGGAGCTGCCTGCTGAGACCATCCCGACCACAGACTGCCGAGTTGGAACTGCCTGCAGCAGCACCCAGCCAGTGTCCAGATCACCCACGTGTCCAGGTGAGATGTGAGCTGAGGGGGGAGAGCACCGGGAATAGGTTAGCGCTATCACTCCTCTCTCCTGTCCCCTATGTCCTGTCCCTATCCACTCTGACCTTGCCCTGACACCATATTGTATTTCTGTCACTCTGCTCTCCTGTCCCTTCTGTTCTGTCCTGTCCCTGCCCCATCTGTCCTGGTGCTGACACCTGTGTTCTAGCCCTGTCCATGTCACCTCTGTCCTGGCTTGCCTTTTGTTCTGCCATCACTGTCCAGTCGCTGTCACCTCTTTCCTGCCCTGTCACCTCTGCCGTGGTCCTGTCCCCTCTGTTCTGTCCCTGTCACCCCGCTCTCCTGTCCCCCCTGTCCTGATTCTATGACCTCTGCCCTACCACTGTCCTGTTCCCTCAGTCCTATCACCTCTGTACTGTCCTTACTGTATTGTCCCAGTCCCCACTGTCATATCCCTGTCCTCTCTGTCTCAGCACTATCACCTCTCTGCCCTGTCCCTATCCTCTCTGATCCTTGCCCTGTCACCTCTGTTGTGTTCCTGTCACTCCTCGCTCCTGCCCCATCTGTCCTGGTCCCTCTCCCAGTCGTCCACTATCTCCCTTGGGAGGAGGGGGGGCACCAGACAGAATCTTGCCTAGGGCATCAAATTAGCCGGCGCCTCAAGTCTGGGACCCTTTCAGTAGCTCCTCGCCTCTGGGTCAGTTGATGATCGGCGAGATAGTAAGCCATTTGCGGTTGCAGCAGGCATCGGCTCAGAGGCAGTAGCGGGCATTGGCTCGTCGGCGGTAGGGGTCATCGGCAGGATTCGGCGTAAATTATGGCTGTAGTGCCTCACCAGCCACTGACCTCACCGCACGCCACTGTGGTGGACGGAGATAAAGTACCAGCCAATCAGCTCCTAACTGACATTTTTCAAACCCAGCCTGTGACATGACAGTTAGGAGCCGATTGGCTGGTACTTTATCTCCATCCAAGGCTTAGTAAATATACCCCTAAGTTACATATAAACATAGACGGAAGGTAAGAACCACTTGGTACATCTAATCTGCCCTTAACACATGTACACACACACAGTAGGGTTAATTTTTCGTCGGGAACCAGTCAACATACCAGTGTATTTTTGGATTGTGGGAGGAAACCCATGCAAGTCCGGGTAGAATATACAAACTCCACACAGCTACGGTCATGGTGGGAATTTAACACGTGACCTCAGTGCTGTGAGGCAGTAATGCTAACCATTACACCATCTGTACTGGCCAAGCATTCCTTCAGCTCTCACATACATGTGGTCCGAACATGGAATTAAAGTGATTGTATCACCAAGTGCCTATAATTGGTCAATATTCCCCGGCACTATTACGATGATTTATATTTAAAGTGGCATTTATTTAAAAAGCAAAACCATTGTGGCTAAGTCACCGGAATTGCATCGGCGTCTGCAACTTGCAGGCTGTTACATTTGGGTCATATGCAATTTGGATTAGCATTTAAGGCCTTTCAAAATGATTCATTTTTATTTTACATGTTATATTTCAGTATTTGTCTGGCTCAACGGGAAATAACCCCCAAATATTGTTAGTTTTCATTTTACTTGAAAACCCCTTTAATTATTTTGAAAAGTATGTAAACCTATGTGTTCTAAGCTAAAGGTGACTTTACAAAGAACACTGACAGCTTTAAACGCTTCATACTGTAGGCTGTTTACATTGAGTCCCAGAGCAAGAAAATCTTTTGTTGTCCTCAATATCTTCTGGTTGGAGGCAAACATGGATCCAGCAATTGGTCTGGTCATCCATACATGAGAAAAGCATGAAATGCATTGTAAGCAGTGTTCACATTCGCGTTAGTAACCTCTGACAGGTGATAGATGAAAGGCGGAATCTCGCATAGAAATCATTCATTTTTAAGAAAAAGCCGTCTCTGTGCATAGAACCATCTCTCCAAGACTGATGACAGAACAGGAACAGCGGCAGAGAAAATAGAACATGTTCTACTTTCCCACATCCCTGCTCTGTCATCTGTCTTGCAAAGACCGTCGCAAGTATTGCACTGGTGTCTCTCCATATAGATTAATGATCTCGTCCATTCAGCTAGAGAAAGAAGCATAATAGAGCAGAATTGTATTTCATAGGAAGATCACTAAACCCCCAATTTTTGATTTTTAAATTTGAGCATTAAAAAAATCAATATATAAAAATATATTGTTCAGTATTCATCCCACTGCAGCACTGTTAGAAAGCAGCACCTACCCAATGCTAATACTGACTGGCAACGTTCCTCCTATGTCTTTGGGACAGTGTCCTGATGACAACTGATATACTGTAGGTAATTTCAGTTATCATGACAGCACTGACCCTGCATCTCAGAGATGCTTCAACACAGGAGAGGGCCGTGGCAAATGACACTATGAAAAAATGGTGCCATATTTCTGTCAGTATTGTTGTACTATAGCGCTGGTGCCATATTTCTGTCAGTATTGTTGTACTATAGCGCTGGTGCCATATTTCTGTCAGTATTGTTGTACTATAGCGCTGGTGCCATATTTCTGTCAGTATTGTTGTACTATAGCGCTGGTGCCATATTTCTGTCAGTATTGTTGTACTATAGCGCTGGTGCCATATTTCTGTCAGTATTGTTGTACTATAGCGCTGGTGCCATATTTCTGTCAGTATTGTTGTACTATAGCACTGGTGCCATATTTCTGGCAGTATTGTTGTACTATAGCGCTGGTGCCATATTTCTAATGATATCTTCAGATATATAGTGTAGGCGCCATATTTCTGAAGTAGTCAGCAGAGTAATGGGATGGGCGGCCATCATATAAGTAAATGTATTGTTATGGTGTGTTCGGTGTGGAACCTGCTCTACTCGTGTCAATGTGCACTTTATTTGTTCTGTATCTGATCATAAAAGGTTAAGCCTAAATGAAGTAGACTAACCTTCCACATCCTAGCAACTTTCCCAGTGAAGTATGGGTCTGGGAACATGATGACCCATCATTGTGGTGAATTGCATCATTAGAGTTCCCCTTTCTGCAGCGTGATGCTGTGATTTGTGGCGTTGGGCCTAATTCACGTATGTACACAATTGCAATTGCGATTTTCTAGGCTACGGAGCTGCTAATGTTAGCAAGTGAAGCTGCCGCCCAGAAATGAAAAGAGACGCCCACCGCAGCCATTGTAAACTCATTCGCAGTTGTGAACAAATTCGCAGCCTATATGCTAAAACAAGGAAGTTAGTGTTGCCCTTTGGTTGCACAGACTGGCCACAGCAGTAGTGACTCAGACGCCATGTTTTTGCATGTGCAAACTCACAGCTTTCAGCAAATACATGCCCTGAACACGTCCATGATACGCCTGCATTTTACCAACCACTCCCTATAAACACTCCATTAACACCTCCAACTGGTCACTTCCTGTCAATCACTTCTCTATGAAATCCCTGTTGCGAGCGAAATTGCTGCAGCTCCTTCGCTTGCACTACATGCGCAGTCTGCTGATTGCCCCATTGCGTGATAATCACCTATTGCGTAGAAACATAAATTAGGCCCATTGCATAGCAGTGGGTGAGCAGCATTAATGCAAATAGTCAACGCACACCACCCACAATTCTAACTCAGGCCTTCCACCCAGGCCAAAAAAAAAGTTAGCAAGTATGGCATAAAATGTATAGGTTAAACTTTCATTAATTGACATAATTACATTTATGCTGTTTTTCGAGCTCATTGAAAAGAGATTCAGGGTACAATATTATACAGTATATTCAAAAAAATTCAGATCCTGTGCTGATGCATTTAACTTGTATCGTCTTGTTTTAAGCCAAATTGTAACTTTTTTTTTTAAAAGAAAAGTGACTCGGATTGCTTATTCATTCTTCATTTGATCCCGTATTTTATCATAACTAGGGAGGCCAATCCCAGGATCAGGATCGGCGGGATCCCTGGATTTGGGCCCAAAAATGCCGGGATTTGAATCCCGGGATTGGAGCCTCCAAACCCGGGAGTCACGGGATTAGAGTGCGCATGCGCAGTTTTGCCGGACAGCGCTGAGCACTATAGCACAGCGCTGCACGGCTGTCAGTGAGGTAGTTACAGCAGCTATGGACACACACACACACACTGACCGCGTTGGCGGCATTTCAAATGTAGCGCCGTCCTCCAGCCAAACAGAGCTGGCAGACCAGCAGCCAATCAGGGAAGCGGCAGCATCCGTGGCTCCTGATTGGCTGACGGACTGCCAGTTCTGACTGGCTGGCGGCCAGCGCTACATATGAAATGCGGCCAGCGTGGTCAGTGTGTGTGTGTGTTCATGGCTTCTGCCCGTCTAAGAAGAGTAAGTAATATTTACTAATCGCTACCTACACCCTCCCTCCCTCTCTGCTCCTGACATCCTCCCTGCTCGCTACACCCACCGGCACCTTCCCTTCCTGCTCCTTACATGCTCCCTACACACCCACCCTCCCGCTGCTCCCTACACCCACTCTCCCGCTGCTCCCTACACCCACCCTCCCTTCCTGCTCCTTACATGCTCCCTACACCCACCCTCCCTTGCTCCCTACACCCACCCTCCCTTGCTCCATACATCCACCCTCCCTTGCTCCCTACAACCACCCTCCCTTGCTCCATACATCCACCCTCCCTTGCTCCCTACACCCACCCTCCCTTGCTCCATACATCCACCCTCCCTTGCTCTCTACACCCACCCTCCCTTGCTCCCTACACCCACCCTCCCTTGCTCCCTACATCCACCCTCCCTTGCGGCCCTCCACATATACTCTCCCTGCTCCCTACACTGATCCCTACTGCAATTACGGGAATCCTGGGATTGAGCATTTTTCAATCCCGGGATTGAAAAAATGCCCCGGGATTGGCCTCCCTAATCATAACTAGATCCTTCTATAAAGGGTTAGTAAAACACATGGGCATAACATTTTGCCGAGCTAATTTGTATACAAATTTTTCAATATTAACATGTTTGATTTGGAGCTTGACCAAGGTAGAATGAATTAATTAACCATAAGCACAGTGGAAGAGTGCAACAAATTTGTACATTTTATAATACAGTACTTGCTTAATTTCCAATCTACAACTTTTGAACAAAAGCAACTCTTACACTTAGGTACAAATATAATAATTCTGTACTGTTTTAGAATATTTCAGCACAATATATTTTTAAATAGTGCTATATTCTTGCTCTTCTCTTAATAACCCTCAAAGCTTTCGGCTTTCTGATGGTTTCTAAGGAAAGGGTGTGGCTTGGTCAGGAAGACACACCTCTTTCTGACCTAGCCACACCCATTTCCTAAATGCCCACAACCAACAACATGTAAATGTGAGGCTTTGTGCTGATTTTTCATTTGTGAATGTTGGCAGGTGTGTTTCTTGTTCCTTGTTATGGACAATGAAAGGTTATTACATGAACACATCCATTTGGGGAACAGCAGATGTGAACAACCACACATCAAAATATATTTGGAAGAATATGTCACTAAAAATAAAAAAACATAGCTTTCTGTGAGATTGACCGTAGAAACATTACTGGTGTATTAGATTGTTTCTGGGGGTTTTCCTAGAAAATTGAACTTCATTACAGACTTTGGGAGAGAGTTGTCAAAGCCTTGGAGAGAGATAAAGTGGAGAGATAAGGTACCAACCAATCGGCTCCTAAATGTCATTTTTCAAACATAGCATGTACAATGACAGAAGCTTATTGGTTAGTACTTTATCTCGTTCATAAAACTCCCCAAGCATTTCTGCTGTAGATCTAATGTATTTTCTTATATTTAATTTTAGAAAAATCATTTGTGGTAATAACATTAGTTAAATTAAAACATATCAGTTCCAGTTTTTCTAGAAAGTACCTGACCATGAGATTTGGCCCCACATGTGCTCTGATCACCGAACTCAGATAACAGCGATTTTCATTGATCCCCACCTTATGGGGCTGTTATATAGTCATATGTAAATAACAGAATTAAAAACTTTCAAGAAAAAAATACTTAAATGATTAAAGATCTGTTGAAGAGCATGTTGTCTTATCATTATACACAATTTTTGCCTGTACTGTAAGTCTTGCTCTCTGTCCTCCTTTAAATTGCAGTATTATTTTTTACATTTAAACATGACGTCATTTAATTTCAAATACAGGTTTAAAAATCACCACTGTCTAGTTAAACATCTCTTTGTTGGGTGACATGTACTAAGCAGTGATAAAAGTGGTGAAGTGAGCCAGTGGAGAAGCTGCCCATGGCAACCAATCAGCTGCTCTGTATACTATTATTATTATTATTATTACCAGTTATTTATATAACGCACACATATTCCGCAGCGCTTTACAGAGAATATTTGGCCATTCACATTGGTCCCTGTCCCAGTGGAGCTTACAATCTACAGTATATTCCCTATCACATGTACACGCGCACACATTCATACTAGGGTTCATTTTTGTTGGGATCCAATTAACCTACCAGTATATTTTTGGATTGTGGGAGGAAACCGGAGTACCCGGAGGAAACCCACGCAAGTACGGAGTGATTATACAAACTCCACACAGTTAGGGTGTGTACACACTGTAAGATAAATCTGAGATTTTGACTATATAGTCAAAATCTTATGAAAAGTTAGTGCATATCTCAAGGTGTTAGGCAGCTTGCGATACAGATTCAATCCCGATGCGCGCTCCCGTGGGGTCGGTATCGTAAGGCTTCATAGACTGTGCAGGCAAGTCAATCTTGACTATCTAGTGTACAATCTAGTATAAAGTATAGTCAAAATTGTCACTTAGTCAAAATCGCACATAGACAAAATCTCAAGCACAGATAGTCAAAATCTGTACAATCTGTGCTATCTGGGCTCTGGGGGAGTTCAAAGGAAATCGCATAGTCAAAATCGAACATAGCAGGGATCTCACCGTGTGTATAGAGCCATGGTGGGAATCGAACCCATGACCTCAGTGCTGTGAGGCAGTAATGCAAACCATTACACCATCCGTACTTAGTATGCAAATTATAAATGTTATGTCATAGCTGATTGGTTGCCATAGGCAACTTCTTCGCTGGCTCACTTCTCCATTTTCATCACTGCTTAGTACATGTCCCCCAAAGATCCAGTGTAAGAAGTATTGCAAAAATAGCATTATAAACTAAAACGTATGCACCATCAGGCAATCAAATATTGGGGGGAGATGTACTAAGCCTTGGAGAGAGATAAAGTGGAGAGAGATAAGGTACCAGCCAATCAGTTCTTAACTGCCATGTTACAGGCTGTGTTTGAAAAAATGGGCTAGGAACTGATTGGTTGGCACTTTATCTCTCTCCATTTTATCCCTCTCCAAGGCTTAGTACATCTCCCCAATTATCTTTTGTTAGCTTAGATCAAAATGAGAAAAGCAAAGGAAATCTATTGGTTGCTGGAAATTAAAACCCATTGGACCTGTATTACTCAGTTGCCCTTTTAAATGACATACATTTATGTCTTATTTCTATATTTATATCGATGTGTAGAGAAATTTCACGTGAATAGTTCAGTGTCAGAACAAGCTGATTCGGTAAGGTGTAATATACTGGTAATACGGAAAGGTGTAATACACTGGTAATACGGAAAGGTGTAATACACTGGTAATACGGAAAGGTGTAATACACTGGTAATACGGAAAGGTGTAATACACTGGTAATACGGAAAGGTGTAATACACTGGTAATACGGAAAGGTGTAATACACTGGTAATACAATCTTATCATTCCTCTTTTGCCATTCCACTCTGTATTTGTATATTTGAATTCTGTAGGCTATAAACAAATATAGTTGGGGTGTTATATCTGCTGTGTGGTATTGTCGGAGTAGGACAGGAAACACTATAAATTCCACTGGTGAAACATGGACAAATGTGGCATGAAGCACATATTTTGTGAAACCATTTCTGAAATTTCACTCATTTCTACTATAGATCCAAATTTTCTCTATTTCTTGCCACAATCCAAGTTGGTACATATATTTCACTGACTGGTTTCTAAATTGCTTGGCATAAATCATATCAGATTCAATCCGGGTATGGGTCTTTGGGTCGACACAACTTAGGTCGACCCCTATTGGTCGACATGCATTAGGTCGACTGGGTCACGAGGTCGACGTGGTCATTGGGTCGGCATGTCAAAAGGTCGACATGAGTTTTTTTTACTGTTTTTGGTGTCGTTTTCTTCGTAAAGTGACGGGGAACCCCAATTAGTGCACTGTGTCCCGCTCGCCATGCTTCATGCAGGTTACTATTCCCAACTGTAGTCCATGTAGATTGTAAAGTATGAAAAACTCCCAAAATTTAAATTAAAAAAAAAAACTCATGTTGACATTTTGAACTGTCGACCTAATGACCCTGTTGGCCTAGTGACCCTGTCGACCTAATGCATGTCGACCAGTAATGGTCAACCTAATGACTGTCGATCTAAGTGGTGTCGACCTAATGACTGTATCCCTTCATTCCTATATTTTTATTAAAGCAGTAATCCCTTCAAATCAGTTTGGCAGGCTATAATTTATTTTTTCTTGCTATTTATAATTTGTTCTTAGTTTATTTCTTCAGTTAATGATTGGTATTAATTGATTGGATTCTATTAATGATTGGTAATTATGCAGATCTTCTAGTATTATGTGATTACCATGGCATCCACAGTCACGTGACACATGATGTTGATGCGTTGAAACACCCCTCTGTGCTATATTTTCAAGTTGACTTCCTGATTCTCACTCTCACCTCTTTGTGATCACCCTACACACTGAGAGCCTGCGCCTGGTTACTCAAAGCTGCTTAAAAAGTACTTAACTTACTATTGTTTCAAAAAATAAATTCTTCTATGTGGGATTGCTACTTTATATTTATATAACACTAATGTAATACTGAGTTTTACAAAGAATAATCATTGACATCTGTCCTGGCCCCAGTGGTGCTTAAAGACTAAATTCTTTACCATGCACTAAAACTAACTCTCCACAAAGTTTTTGCACTGTGGAGAGAATTCAGAGCACCAGGAGGTATCAACTCTCCATAGACAATGGCGCGTTTTGAATGGCCCTCATGGCCCCAGCACTGTAAAATAGTAATGATAACTGCTAGAGAAGCTCAAACAGTTTACTGCTTCTGTGAGGATACAGATTCTCAGATCACTCAGGTAAACAGTTTAGTAAAGTGGCAAATACCCTTTATTGTAAATATACACACACAGTACACCAAAACAGTAGCTATTACTTGCCAGGATGGTATCTCACTTACTAGGTCCCCACAATAGTATAGGATTACAGATGTGTGAGGTAGTATCTGTATAGCAGAGCCACCAAGTCTGCACTCCCAGGAAAAGCTTGTCATCCAGTGTCCACAATGTATCCATAGACGATCCTCACTTCTCTAATGGTTTGATTCATTTTTACGCAAGTTTGGAAAATCTCTCTCATTTTTGCTAGACTAAAACAATGAGGCTAAGTCAGTTATAGACATTGGAACATCTTTGAGTCGATATGACCATGATTGCAAATATATAAACCGACTTGAACGTGTTGAGCTTAAATTGATACCTTTTAACTGTTGCAGATGGCAAAATAGGGGTCAGTTGTTGATTATACCTAACCATGTTCATGGCCATCGAACCCGATCTAAACTTTCGAGGACCTGTATTAACCGCTGTGCCTCCTTCGATTATAAATAAATATTACCTTGATCTAACAGCAAATTGGCAACCGTCACCAAACAGGTGCATTTCATGTATTTTGTAAACAATGGCCTAGCTTTCAGCAAGTAGTGCTGTGATATATTACAGGATTAGCAAGTGTCAGTTGCTGTTTTGCGTCATATTTATTCCTAAATATATCCTTACATTACTGCAAATCCCAGATCTTTTCACATTAACCAAACAAAATGTTCCTACAACTCTACAGAGTGTCCAGTGTCTTTCACATAAACAATTCCTTAAGCTTCTGGTTTATGGTAAAACATTTGCAAAACACAGATGGAGCAGATGCCGCGGAATCCTCTCTATCTGAGGCTTGCTTAGCAGCACGGTGTTTATTCAATATAAACCACTAATAGGAGTGTTTATTGCCAAAGAGTAGCATATTAATTCTATAATTAAAACAAAATGCACTGGTCGTGGTGGTCTTACATTATATCAGTCTCATTAATCTTACTATTTAGAAGGTTCGAATGGAAAAATGTTTAAGCCGTGATTACTTAATTTGGCACCAGTCGTCTAGGGAGCTGCAGTCTAATTGAGAGCTTACAGTAGAAGTATCAATATAAATAAGGAGGCCATGTTTACCTTACTTTTCATGGAGTATGTGGAACAGAAAAGGGGAGACATTGGCACATCTGATTGTCTTACAGGAAAGTGATACACACAATGGAGGTTGCTCATAATCAGTATAATGCCTCACAGGAAATAACATGGTGAATGGGATTTGATTTCACAAGCAAATAAAAAGCAGTAATGTACTATTTTCTTGTGTTTGTCATATGTAGTCTCACCCCTTGATGAGAATGATGCTATACATTCGCCTATTTTTTGCATAGTATGGATCTGCTTAAATATTTTAAATGTCTTGTTACTTCCTAGAGCTACTGTATATAATGATTGTCTGGGATCAGTAATATTTACCGGCAATCGGGATGCCGGCAATCAGTATACCGTCAACGGCATCCCGATCGTCAGTATGCCGGCAGCGGGGCGAGCACAAAGAGTCCCTTGCGGGCTCGGTGGCTCGCTGCGCTCACCACAGGTTATTTGTCCCACTCTATCAGTGTCGTGGACACCCACCAGTGGGAATAGCCCCTGTTAGCCGGGATTCCAGCTGTCAGCATTGTCAGTGGACAGGATTCCGGCATCGGTATCCTGACCTCCGGGATCCCAACTGCCGACAGCTCAACTGCATCCCCTTTGTCTAGGTAGTAACTGTTCCTCTATGTACAGGTGTTGGTTGAACTGCTCGAGTAATACAATTCTACTGTAAGTTATACCCCTTTAACACATAAGACCCTGGAAATACACAGCTATGACCTGGGTCTATCAACTCGGATTGAACCCAGGTCTTAGCCCGACATTCCCAATCACACTGCACCAAAACCTGGGAAATTCCTACAGCAGGATGGATGCATTCACACTGAACTCGAGTCTGCCCTGGAATTGGTGTATCATTAAAAAGAAACAGTTTTTTCTGGCTCGCAATAATCAGATCATTGAAAACTGCACCAAACAGCCAATTAGACAATATTTTTACAACTCGGGTCTAAAAAAGTTGGATGCGCTCGCACTACAGGTGACCGGATCTCTCCCGGGAAAAACTCTGGTATCGAGTAGGGTTGTGGACCCGGGACTCCCATCTGGGTCATTTCTGTTCACACATAGCAAAAACCAAGGTCGATGCATATTCATGGGACAAAACTCGGGTTTTTGCTGTATCTGTGAAAGGGGTATAATTGTGTACTTATGTTGATCATAAGTTTATACTGTTTAGTGTATCTTGTGATTGTGAATTTGATTATTATTTCATGAGTTTATTTATTTTGTGCTTTTGTAGAATCATAGCTTATCTACATAATGTGGGTGGTGTGATATCACAAAGAGCTTAATTGGTGCCAAACTGAAGTGGCTTCTGAGACTGTGAGTATACATGTACTGTACGCTGTACATCAGCGATTAGATCACAGTACACTTAATCTCAGTAATGAAACAATATATTTAATTAAAGAAACAGACACTTATCTTTAATATGTCCACAGTCATTTTAATTTAAAGTAAACATGTTACAAGTTGTAGTGTATCTGGCATCTAGGAAGGATGGAGATATGGGAGGCAGATGAAGACTCGCATGAGGCCCTAGGGCCGCTGGAAGACTATCACTGCTTTATGTTTAAAAAATGTCTAATCTGGAAGGTGAACCCCACAAAAATACTTTAGTGTTTGATTCAAAGAGCATTTGTATTTTATTGTTTATTATATCTGTGCAACCCTATTTCATCATCATATCTTTTAATAGCACCAACATATTATGCATCACATGCAGTCAGATAGCTATATGGGGCATATAGGGGAAGATGTATAAAGCCTTGGAGAGAGATGTATTACGCCTTGGAAAGTAATCTGAAATTTGAAAGACTGTGCTAGATAAATGACAGAAGCTGATTGGATGCATTGAGGAACTTCTTCACTTTTTCACTCTCCAAGGCTTGTTACAACCAAGACTTGATGCATCTACCCTATAGTGTGTTTTGTAATGTTTTTAGAAGTTCACACTTGTGTATTAAATTAATCTGATAGTTGTTTTGCAAGGTATTAACAATGTAAATTCATCATCTCTGTTAGCCTCTGTTAGCCTTGTATGTCCTTGTATGTCCTTCTGTGTGTGATTTGTTGTTGTGTGATGTTGTGCGACTGTACGGCACTGCAGAGTTCGGTGTCGCCACATAAAAGATCATCATTTAAAATCTGTCTGTAATAACACAATTGCTTCCCTAAACCCTAGTCTATATATAAGGTTGTTTTTTTAATTGGGTTTCATTGTATTTCCCCAGATATAAATTCAGTGTGGTTATTTTTAATATCCTTACAATATACAGTAAGTTTTTAATGTACTCAGGTATAAGCCAGTTAGAATTTTAGATTTTTTTTTTTGCTACAATACACTTTCATTGTAAAGAACATTTATTTGTGTCACTTACTGTAAGCGTATAACAACCACCTAAACAACAGCAAAAATGAGCAAAGGGGGTCATTCAGACCTGATCGCCGCTGTGCGTTTTCGCACACCTGGCGATCAGATCCAAACTGCACATGCGTATGCACCGCAATGTGCAGGCGTGATGGACAGCTGCAAAGCAGATTGCTGGTCAGCGCCGGGTTTGTGCGAAGGATCCATTCGCATGGGCGTACGCAAGGAGAATGACAGGAAGAGAAGAGGGCGTTTGTGGGTGCACAAAATAATTTTTTGCAGTTCTGCTAAACATGCGATCGCACACTTGCACAGCTAAAGTACACTCCCCCTGTAGGCGGCGACAATCCGATCGCAGGGCTGCAAAAATCACTGCCCAGCGATCTGGTCTGAATTACGCCTAAAGTGTAGAAACAGTGGACTAAAAGGGTCACTAAATGACATATAGTACTTTACACTCTTCACAGTTCTTAGTGCCCTGGTGGCCACCATCCAGCTACAATCACACATATGTGCATAGACTTGCATGAGAGGTATTTCCCGAATAGGAGCCATTGCTTTGTGTTGCTCTTCAATGATGAATACAAATATTTAGTTAACTGGATAAATATTAAATCATTGTGTCAGGGCTCATTCACTTGAAGTCATTGTTTATTTAATTTTGGCAACATAAATATTGACTTCAAACATAAACTGGAGAGGTCTATCCTGTACACACCGCTTTGCAAAAATGAATGATACAGTAAGGGTTGTTTGAAGCTTCTACACATTGTAGTGGATATGTAAGCTTGTAGCATATGGGTGGCCATTTTGAAAACAGTTATGTCTCTGTTACTATTGCTTCAGGCATATAACATACATGAAAAGTGCGGAATCATTGTATACCAAATACCAGATATCGCAACTGTGGTTTTCCCCTCTGAGAATAATAATATATCATATTAACAGTTAATGACTCAGAATTGTATATAAAACCCTTTTTTTTTTACATATAGGCTGCAGGATTGTAGCCCCCCAGTAAAATCTTCCACCACAGTGAGCCAGTTGCAGTCCATGACTGCACTAGCTTCACTGTGACTGGCAGTGACTTTCTATTGGGAGTACTACTTGTCAGTCACCCACATGACACGCAGCCCCATGGGGAGGTGATTTCTTCCTCTGTGACTGCCAGGCTGCGATTAATAGAGAGCATGCTTCCAGTAGGAAGCTGCTACTTGACTTTCGTGCAGCCTTATCCAACTTCTATGGACTGCAGCTGATGCAGTCCATAGAAGCCTGTGTTTTGCACATATGCAGTCCTGATGCCGCTGCTCCATTGAGTAGGTGCAAGGACCTGGCTGTCCAGAAGTCCGAGCACGGATAGTGATAGCCCCTCTCCTACAAACAGGTATGAGCTGCTGGGTTTTAAGAACATTGTTAAATTTACCCGTACAAGTTTGAATCTTTCTTTTTGGCAAATCGAATGCACTGCGGAATAGGCTGCTGGACCTCCAACTGCATGTTATGCCGTGTCTGAGCGTGCTATTATTGGGATTGCAGTCATTTTCTGAGCATGTATGCTCTGCTAATTCTTGTAAGTTATGGCTGCTAGTTAATAATAATTATTTTACAGGTAAGAATAAAAGACAGTGGCAATAGGCTGATATTAAAAAAGTTTAAATTCATGAAGGAGTGTTATACATCAGTAAAAATGTACTTATTTTTTTTATTGAGCAAACAAAGTAAAGTAGAATGACATTCAATAGAAGTTGGCATGGCTTTCGAGGCCCATTATTTTATGTTGATAACTTCCAGTAAGAGTTATATGGTACGGGATGTAGATAATTAATGGGCATTGTGAATGTTAGCAAAGCATACTGAGTACACATGGTAGAAGGTAGATGGTTCAGACAGGCTCAGTAGTGGTGACTGATTACAATGTCCTTCATTGTACTTATGTTGCTGTACCTAGAAACCCATTGTGAGTTACAGTATTATCAGTCAATTTTAGAAGAAAAAAAAGGCGTAAGTGGCATTCTGCTTTGCTTTTATCTCCATATTTTTTAAGTGCTGTGACAGCTTTTGTGATAAAGGTCTGTCACAGCGAGGGGATTTCAAACATCATTTGCGAAAGATGTGTGCATGCTCTATACATATACCTATCAGCATCAGTGACGTCAGATCAACACTGATCGGTAAGCCAGACGGGAGCAGCATAGAAGGTGAACCATAAAGAGGGCATTATTAGTACATAACGAGTTATAGTCTGTCTCGTACAAAGTGCAGTGTATGTAATACCTCGGGCATATACAGGACCAGCAAACACAGTAAGCGGTTATTTCTGGTTATAGGGCCAGCTGCTCGAGCTGATTTCTTTTTCCACATTTGGGCACTATTCCACAATTCAAGTACCCTGCTCTGCAGAGCATCGCAGCAAGATCGGGAGTCTGGGGCAGTGGTGAAAGAACCTAGCACCAGCCCTGGACATATATGTGCACACAGGTCTCCTTATACACGCTATAATGTATTAATTATTAATACTAGAGATGATCTAGTATAGGCTGTATCGAAGAGTCTAAACAAACTAACTTTCTATATCAAACATATTTAACTCCTGTAAGTGGTCAGGAAAAGGTTAAATAAACATCCCATGGTACATAGTATAAATCAGTAGGAGACCTGAGCTTTCTAAGTACATATTCTCCCACCTCACAGTAAGACGTCTGTCTCTTCTTGCCGGCTGCTGCTCTCTGGTCTGTCTGGTCCAATGAGCTATCTGGGCAGGCAGATCCACACTTACAGCAGACCAGGTAGGAGAAGCTACTGCCACTGGGCATGCACAGTAGCTCCGTTCTGTCCTTTAGAGAAGGGGTTATGTTTCTCAATTTTTTTTATTATTTATCAGTTATTTGTATAGCGCACACATATTCTGCAGCGCTTTATAGAGAATATTTGCCCAGTCACATTAGTCCCTGCCCCAGTGGAGTTTGCAATCTAAATGTTCTATCACGTGCTTGCAGACACATCCATGCTAGGGTTAATTTTTGTTGGGAGCCAGTTATCCTACCAGTTTTTTTTTTTTTTTGGGGGGGAGGAAACCAGAGCACCTGGAAGAAACCCAGCAAGTACAGGGAGACTATATAAACACCACACAGTTAGGGCCATGGTGGGAATCGAACCCATGTCCTCCCATGTCCTCAATGCTTCTCTCATCTATATAAATACCATTCCTGCACAGCCCTCATTATATTCGATGAGGGCTGCAGGAATGTAACAGGTATCCCCTTACGTTTCATGTAACTTAATACAGAGAAAACAAAAGTATGGCTTTATCCAGCTACAATTCTACACAAAAGACCATATTTTTGTTTACTAAGTAAAACCCCTTAATTTCCTTCATTGTCATACTCATTTACATAGAAAAATGGATTACAGCAAGATTAAGAGATTTACCATTGGTGAATTAATTTGTTTATCAGTCTAGAATAATTAGTAATTTGACAAATAAACTCCTATCGGAGAACGGCAGTCACAGTGGATCAAATATAAAAAAGTCAATCAGACAGGACAAATAAATGTCACAGGGATACGGTCGTTAGGTCAGCACAGTTTAGGTCGACAGTCATTAGGTCGACCACTGAAGGTCGACATGCACTAGGTCGACATGGTAATTAGGTCGACATGTACTAGGTCGACAGGTCAAAAGGTCGACATGAGTTTTTCACCTTTTTTTCCATTGTTGGGATTTTTTTTCATACTTTATGATCCACATGGACTACGATTGGAACGGTAACCTGTGCAGAGCGAAGCGGTAGCGGAGTGAGGCACCTTGCCCGAAGCATGGCGAGCGAAGTGAGCCATGCGAGGGGACACGGTGCACTAATTGGGGTTCCCCGTCACTTTACGAAGAAAGCTACACCAAAAAAAAAGCAAAAAAAACCCCACCATGTCGACCTTTTGACCTGTCGACCAACTACATGTCGACCTAATGACCATGTCGGCATATTTCATGTCGACCTAATGCATGTCGAACGCTCTATCTGCACATTTTACATCTGCCCCACCTGCACTGCACATGGTTTTGCCCATTAGAGAAAGTTTTTGCTTTTGCGATCAGGTCTGAATTAGGCCCTTAGTCCAGTCTTATATATAGGTGTTTGCTTGTAAAAAAAAATAGAAAAACTAGTGTAATGAGGGCATACTGTAGTTCCCATTTATGCTGCAGGTATGCAAATGATTTGTAAGTGTGCTATTCACACTTCGAAGCATGTATTTGTATAATGGAAACATTTGACTAGGCCCTTTTTTGCATGTTTAAAGCATGTGAACTATATTAGTCTACACGTCTATTATCATCACATTTTAATATTAAGCGGGGTATCCTATTATCCGCGAAAAGGCGGTTTTCAGATAAAAATTTGTTTTTTTTCAATTATGGTCATGTTTAATCTTGAAAAAGCCTATTAGTCAATTTACATGCAGATGGTTCAATGAACCCATTGATTTGGATAAACTTACAAGACCCCTTTTTTTTTTTTTTTTTGAGAAGTCATATTTTCACAGGCATTTTTCATAGATGCATTCTTATCATGTCGATTGACAGGAGACACCCTGAAATAAAGGTAGATGTTTTTGTTTTACTTCTGTCTAGTGATGAGCGGGTTCGATTCCTCGGAAACCGAACCCCCCCGAACTTCACCCATTTTACACGGGTCCGAGGCATACTCGGATTCTCCCGTATGGCTCGGTTAACCCGAGCGCGCCCGAACGTCATCATCCCGCTGTCGGATTCTGGCAAGATTCGGATTCTATATAAGCAGCCGCGCGTCGCCGCCATTTTCACTCGTGCATTGGAAATGTTAGGGAGAGGACGTGGCTGGCGTCCTCTCCGTTTATTAATGTTGATGCAAATATTTGTGCTTATTGCTTAATTGTGGGGACTGGGGAGCAGCTGTATTATATAGGAGGAGTACAGTGCAGAGTTTTGCTGACAGTGACCACCAGTATACGTTGTCTGCCTGAAAAACACTCCATATCTGTGCTCAGTGTGCTGCATATATCTGTGCTCACACTGCTTAATTGTGGAGACTGGGGAGCAGCTGTATTATATAGGAGGAGTACAGTGTAGAGTTTTGCTGACAGTGACCACCAGTATACGTTGTCTGCCTGAAAAACACTCCATATCTGTGCTCAGTGTGCTGCATATATCTGTGCTCACACTGCTTAATTGTGGGGACTGGGGAGCAGCTGTATTATATAGGAGGAGTACAGTGCAGAGTTTTGCTGACAGTGACCACCAGTATACGTTGTCTGCCTGAAAAACACTCCATATCTGTGCTCAGTGTGCTGCATATATCTGTGCTCACACTGCTTAATTGTGGGGACTGGGGAGCAGCTGTATTATATAGGAGGAGTACAGTGCAGAGTTTTGCTGACAGTGACCACCAGTATACGTTGTCTGCCTGAAAAACACTCCATATCTGTGCTCAGTGTGCTGCATATATCTGTACTCACACTGCTTTATTGTGGGGACTGGGGACCAGCAGTATTATATAGGAGGAGTACAGTGCAGAGTTTTGCTGACTGTGACCACCAGTATACGTTGTCTGCCTGAAAAACACTCCATATCTATGCTCAGTGTGCTGCATATATCTGTGCTCACACTGCTTTATTGTGGGGACTGGGGACCACCAGTATATTATATAGGAGGAGTACAGTGCAGAGTTTTGCTGACAGTGACCACCAGTATACGTTGTCTGCCTGAAAAACACTCCATATCTGTGCTCAGTGTGCTGCATATATCTGTGCTCACACTGCTTTATTGTGGGGACTGGGGACCAGCAGTATTATATAGGAGGAGTACAGTGCAGAGTTTTGCTGACAGTGACCACCAGTATATATAGCAGTACGGTACGGAAGGCCACTGCTCTACCTACCTCTGTGTCGTCAAGTATACTATCCATCTAGATTCTATACCTGTGGTGCATTTTAGTTTTGCAGTTTGCTGACAGTGACCACCAGTATATATAGCAGTACGGTATGGAAGGCCACTGTTCTAACTACCTCTGTGTCGTCAAGTATACTATCCATCCATACCTGTAGTGCATTTCAGTTGTGCGCAGTATATATAGTAGTAGGCCATTGCTATTGATACTGGCATATAATTCCACACATTAAAAAATGGAGAACAAAAATGTGGAGGCTAAAATAGGGAAAGATCAAGATCCACTTCCACCTCGTGCTGAAGCTGCTGCCACTAGTCATGGCCGAGACGATGAAATGCCATCAACGTCGTCTTGCCCAATGTCATAGTAGAGAGCATGTAAAATCCAAAAAACAAAAGTTCAGTAAAATGACCCAAAAATCAAAATTGAAAGCGTCTGATGAGAAGCGTAAACTTGCCAATATGCCATTTACGGCATGGAGTGGCAAGGAACGGCTGAGGCCCTGGCCTATGTTCATGGCTAGTGGTTCAGATTCACATGAGGATGGAAGCACTCATCCTCTCGCTAGAAAACTGCAGTGCCACTCCTAGATGGGCCAGTTGTTTGTGTCGGCCACTTGTGTCGCTTAGCTTAGTCACACAGCGACCTTGGTGCGCCTCTTTTTTTCTTTGCATCATGTGCTGTTTGGGGACTATTTTTTTGAAGTGCCATCCTGCCTGACACTGCAGTGCCACTCCTAGATGGGCCAGGTGTTTGTGTCGGCCACTTGTGTCGCTTAGCTTAGTCACACAGCGACCTTGGTGCGCCTCTTTTTTTCTTTGCATCATGTGCTGTTTGGGCACAATTTTTTTGAAGTGCCATCCTGCCTGACACTGCAGTGCCACTCCTAGATGGGCCAGGTGTTTGTGTTGGCCACTTGTGTCGCTTAGCTTAGTCACACAGCGACCTTGGTGTGCCTCTTTTTTTTCTTTGCATCATGTGCTGTTTGGGGACTATTTTTTTGAAGTGCCATCCTGCCTGACGCTGCAGTGCCACTCCTAGATGGGCCAGGTGTTTGTGTCGGCCACTTGTGTCGCTTAGCTTAGTCACACAGCGACCTTGGTGCGCCTCTTTTTTTCTTTGCATCATGTGCTGTTTGGGGACTATTTTTTTGAAGTGCCATCCTGCCTGACACTGCAGTGCCACTCCTAGATGGGCCAGGTGTTTGTGTCGGCCACTTGTGTTGCTTAGCTTAGCCATCCAGCGACCTCGGTGCAAATTTTAGGACTAAAAATAATATTGTGAGGTGTGAGGTGTTCAGAATAGACTGAAAATGAGTGTAAATTATGGTTATTGAGGTTAATAATACTATGGGTTCAAAATGACCTCCAAATTCTATGATTTAAGCTGTTTTTGAGGGGTTTTTGTAAAAAAACACCCGAATCCAAAACACACCCGAATCCGCCCAAAAAATTTCAGGGAGGTTTTGCCAAAACGCGTCCGAATCCAAAACACGGCCGCGGAACCGAATCCAAAACCAAAGCACAAAACCCGAAAAAATTCCGGTGCACATCACTACTTCTGTCTCATTTTTCCTTGCCTAGGGGACAATATAAGGAAAAACTGACTCATCTTACCCCTCTCTCCCCTATGTGTAATATTGTAATCCATTAGTGTAGCTCAACTCTAGATATTTGTAACATTTAGGGTAAGCTATGGTATTAGCAATCTGTCCATCAAGACTTTGCTGTTGTATGAAAAAAAACGTTGCCACTATACTAGATTTTCCCAAAACAAATTGCAGGAAATGGTATTTATATAGCTCTCCTATATATGTGTAGCAGTTATCTCCTAGTATTAAATGACGTTTCGTGTACATACATGGTTTCTATGGTAACAAGACCTTGGGCCAGATGTAATAGCGTCCGAGTTTGCCAGAGATGCGGGATGCTGGCTGAATGCAGATGTTTTTTTAAAGGCAATCATTTCCAAGGTAAAACCATGAAGGACTGGTATATTAAAGGAGAGCACTGTGCTTTGTGTATTGTAACACTGTTGAAAATGTGATCAAATATTGAAACGCTGGTTCTTATTAACAGCAGACTGTGTTTGTGTGTATATATTTGTTTATATGTACACACACTTTGCATGGGGCAATACAAATTACTCACATGTGCTGTTCTCCTACTATGCAGTTAGTGAATATTGGGGCAGGGATTACGGTGGAGACTGTTAGGTAGTACAGTATCGTACATTGAAATATCTTTAAAATCATACTTTGTCTTTCATTTTAGTAGAGATTGCTGTACTCAACAAATGAGCATTAAACTGACCAAGTGTATAAAACTTTAATATGTCTCCATACAGATATGTCAGAACTAGCAAATATTTAACCTTTTCTGAGACTGGAATTCATTGAAAAGCCCTCACTGGATTATAAAATCTGTTTAACCACACTACTGCGACTGCTTTAGTATCTGTTGCCGTAGTTGCATTAGCAACTATATGCTAATGCTAGTGTCAGCCCTTCCCCTGGTGTGCAACATGCCGGAATGTACAAGGACTGAGACGCCCACTTCAAATATCTCCAGAAGCAGCAGTTGTGCTTGGTGTGTATTTAGACACCACCATTGGTCGAAACTGGCACCAGCCTTATGGAAGGTGCAGATGCTTTCGTCTAATTAAGGGCCCCAAAGTGAGTAATTACGTGCCTGTGTACACAACTACTTCAGCGACACTCCCTTAGCTTGGGCAGTGTCACAGAGAGGGAAGGGGGTACTCTTTACCCAGGCCTGGCCTGTTGGGGGGGGGGGGGGGCAAGGCGGGGGCCCTGCCAACTCCTGTAACTGGCAGCAATTTACTTTGGTCAGAGAGAAAGAAGTGACTGCTGCTACAGTATCCTCTCTCCCAAGCCTAGCAGTGCTGTGGAGTGAGGCTGCTGCAGCAGCAGTCAGTCCTCTCTTTCCCTGCGTGATGTGCGGCAGTGATGTGCTCCACTTCCTCCATCTGTGCCTGGCTGAGCACAAACCGGAACCAACACTAGTCTATTTTTTACATTTTTGTACAGAGGGGGCCTGGCCACAACTCTCCAAGTTGGCCACACCCCCTCACAGTACCGGGACCCGGCACAGCTATAAATGGCCCTGAGCTAAGGCATAAAACTGACCATTTTCTTACATCTGAATAGCCACCTCCCAGTCAGCTCCCCCGGGATCTTCCAGTACATCCCAATACATTTTTGATACCGTGCATCCCAATCTTAACTGCACCTCTGTGTGTATACACCTTGAGACACATGCGTCATATGAGTATTTAGGGATTTTCACAAGTGTAGTAGCAAAAAAAATAAATTGATTATCTCCATGAACATCAGCATTACCTGCGAATAAATGATTGTTTATAGAACAAATATAACATATTCTTACTTTTTATTACTCCATATTACTCCATATATAAAATCAGTTGTATCAGTTCACTGTGAGGAGCAGAAGAATGAAAATGAAAAAAAAAAATTACATTTTTTTCCCCCAATTTGCAGACTGTAGAATACGCTTTAGTAAATTCAGCAACGAGTAAGTATGAATAATTCCACAGTAAGGCTGGAACTCATATTGTAGAATATCAAATGATCTAGTATGAAAAATATATCTCGTAATATTCATAACTGTGTATAATAAAAACTTTCCATAACACAAAAGCATGTATACAAACAAAGAGAGGATTATACCAGCTCTCACCTGTATTTTTAGGTTGCCAGCTGCACAACAAGATAATAAAGGAGAAATTGTTGTCAGTGCTTCCGTTCCCAGTGCAAATCTGTATATAGTACAGTACATATACTGTATGATGTATTTTTGTATGTTATGGCCTAAACATCTGAGATCATGAGCTCCTTTGTTTTTCATAGTGCCACCCAAGTGACAGTTTTACTAGATAACTAGATAACAGCTAAGAATTTGTGAACAAAGAAGAGAAGGACAATTCCTGTTCTCCTTCTCTACTTTATTTCTAAAGTCACCAGTACAGATGTATGATGCCCTAGAAATTAGATTTTTCTCAATTTGAACGAATTTTGGAATAAAAGTTACAAATCACAAGACATCTCATTTGGATTTGAAAACGAACAAAAATTCCCTGAGCACAACATTGGCCCTGATTACCTAGGGATAGTAATGTTTTTAAAGTAAAAAATATTAAAACAATAATAATTTTAGAAGATGAAACTTTCAGTGGGACTTATTAGGCAAAGAAGTGCATGAGCGGGTGAACTATTACTACCCCTATACAGGGCACTGTGCAGTTTGGGAGCCAGGGCAACTAGATTGTGGTGGTCCCAATATAATGGACAGTGTTACATTATACCACTGATTTCTATTGCTACAGTGCATCCGGAAAGTATTCACAGCACTTCACTTTTTTCACATTTTGTTATGTTACAGCCTTATTACAAAATTGAATAAATTCATTTTTTCCCTCCCAGTTCCACACACAATACCTCCTAATGACATTGTGAAAAAAAGTTTTTTTGCAATTTTTGCAAATTTATGAAAAATAAAAAACTAAGAAATCACATGTACATAAGTATTCACAGCCTTTGCCATGAAGATCAAAATTAAGCTCTGATCATCCTTGAGATGTTCCTACAGATTAATTGGAGTCCACCTGTGGTAAATTCAGTTGATTGGACATGATTTGGAAAGGCACACACCTGTCTATCTAGGTCCCACACTTGACAGTGCATATCTGAGCATAAACCAAACATGAAGTCAAAGGAATTGTCTGTAGACCTCCGAGACAGGATTGTCTCGAGGCACAAATCTGGGGAAGGGTACAGAAAAATATCTGCTACTTTAAAGGTCCCAATGAGCACAGTGGCCTCCATTATCTGTAAATGGAAGAAGTTCAGAACCACCTGGACTCTTCCTAGAGCTTGCCGGCCGTATAAGCTAAGTGATCGGGATAGAAGGGCCCTAGTCAGGGAGGTGACCAAAAACCCAATGGTCACTTTGTCAGAGCTACAGCATTTCTCTGTGGAGAGAGGAGAATCTTCCTGAAGGACAACCATCTCTGCAGCAATCCACCAATCAGGCCTGCATGGTAGAGTTGCCAGACGGAAGCCACGTCTTAGTAAAAAGCACATGGCAGCCCACCTGGAGTTTGCCAAAATGCACCTGAAGGACTCTCAGACCATGAGAAACAAAATTATCTGATCTGATGTGACAAAGATTGAACTCTTTGGTGTTAATGCCAGGCCAATACCATCCCTACAGTGAAGCATGGTGGTGGCAGCATCATGCTGTGGGGATGTTTTTCAGCGCAGGAACTGGGAGACTAGTCAGGATAGAGGGAAAGATGAATGCAGCAATGTACAGAGACATCCTGGAAGAAAACCTTTCAGTAGGACAACGACCTTAAACACACAGCCAAGATATCAAAGGAATGGCTTCAGGACAACTCTGTGAATGTCCTTGACTGGCCCAGCGAGAGCCCAGACATGAATCCGATTAAATATCTCTGAAAATGTCAGTATACTGACGCTTCCCATCCAACCTCAGAGCCGGCCCTAACCAATATGATGCCCTAGGCAAGATTTTAGCTGGTGCCCCCTAGCACCACCGCTAGTTCTGCAGGACATGCCTGGCATGAGTCAGCTCGCAGCTCTGCTAACGTTGGGGCACCTTTTGTTTATGAAAATGCGTCTTATTTGCATTACTATGTGGCTAGGATGCAGAAGCAGCTTTTGCTGATTAAAATGATATGCAGCATGTCTATATTCTGTGTGCGACTGCGGCTGTATCTGCATACGAAATGCTACATTACAGTGATTTCCTCAGAATATAGGCATGCCGCATATCATTTTAATCAGCAGAAGCTGCTGGTGCCCCTAAGCATACCAAATGCCCTAGGCATTTGCCTAGTTTGCCTATGCCTGGGGCCGGCTCTGTCCAACCTGATGGAGCTTGAGAGGTGCTGCAAAGAGGAATGGGCGAACTTGCCCAAAGATAGATGTGCCAAGCTTGTGGCTTCATATTCAGAAAGACTTGAGGCTGTAATTGCTGTCAAAGGTGCATCAACAAAGTAATGAGCAAATGCTGTGAATACCTAAAAAAACTTTTTTCACATTGTCATTATGGGGTATTGTGTGCAGAATTTTGAGGGAAAAAATGTATTTATTCATTTTGAATAAGACTGTAACATAACAAAATGTGGAAAAATCGAAGCGCTGTGAATACTTTCCGGATGCATTGTATATTGTTTTGTTTTCATAATCTAGCAGAGTGTGCATTTAATAGGTGTCTGAAACTGAACAAAAAGAAAATCAATCAAATATTTTGTATGCATGGATGAGGATTGACGCAACATCAGTGGGCCCGGACTGGTCAGACAGTGGTTATTTTTACTCATTATTTATATATTCATAGCAGAAGAATTACTTTTATGAGATGATGCCATTGTCTGAGCAGGGTGCATCATATATAAAGGTCTTGGTCTGTAGATTTGCAGAAATATTGTCATTGGTTGTTTTGTTTTCGGAGATATGTGGCAAAACATCCGCCTACCGTTTAAAATGTATCACCATTGTGCTCTGGAAAATGTGACAGTTGGTGAACTCTCACTGTTTTGCACCTGCTTGCTGACCTGGGACATGTGACCTGCTTATTGCTCTAGAAACTGTGACAGTTATTTGCAGCCACACACTAAGATGGAATTTTTCGTAATTCGACTCTTAAGGTGGTGAAAAGGGGTAAAATGTTCCACCCAGCAAACATTTGCCTGGTCGAAACTGGGCACATCAGCTAGTTTATTCTTATTTCTGAAGTCTCATACTTCTGTGTGTGTTTATGGCTGTTATGAGTAGTTGATGTGTATACTCATAGAAAGACATTTACATGATAGATTTAGTGGCACTTTATGTTATAGTTTCATTGTATGTTTTACCCACTTGGAATTGTGCCAGTGCACACTTGCATGCTTTTGTTTGGTAAATGTACTATTGTACATCAGTTAATTAATTAAATGTTCCTCTATTTGAATGTTTCCATTGTAGACGCTAACTTTTTCTACACCAGCAAAGGCATGAGCTTTGCCCTTTTTAGGAAATATTTCTAAATATAGGAGAGAAGAAAAAAAAACATTAAGAAAGTACTTTTGTGTTCCTAGGCAGGAATATGACCTTACGTTGCCAAACAACATGTGGAAGATTACTAAAACTTGGCAGTTCATCTCCTCATTACCTGTTGTAATTCCATGGCTCTTTCTTTTCATTAATAATATCTGATTTACATTTTTTAAAGACCATTCACTGCAGTTAGCTATACATTTTTATACACATTAAAGCTGACCGTGCAACTCATTAGAGTTCACTAGCACAAAGATTGTCAAGGAACATACCATATATCTCACAACAAGCATTTTTTGTCTACTGTTGTGTACTAAAGGATTAAATGGGCTACACATGTTAATATTAGAGATGAGCGGCTTTGGTTCGTTGAGATCCTAACCCCCCCGAACTTCTCGTGGTTGTCATGGGTCCGAGGCAACCTCGGTTCTTCCCGCCTTGCTCGGTTAACCCGAACGAGGCCAAACGGCATAATCCCGCTGTCGGATTCTCGCGAGATTCGTATTCCATATAAAGAATTGCGCGCCGCCGCCATTTTCACTCGTGCATTGTAGATTGAGCGGAGAGGACGTGGTTACGTTCTCTGCCTGAAAAGCTCAATATCTGTGTTCAGTGTGCTGCATTGTGGTGACCACCAGTATATAGTAGTACAGTACAGTAGGCCATTGCTGTATCTTGCAGCACCGTGTCAGACTCAGTTCTAGAATCCTGATCAGTGCTCAATCTGTGCTGCATTGTTGTTACCAGTATATAGTAGTACAGTGCTGCATTGTGGTGACCACCACTATATAGTAGTACAGTACAGTAGGCTATTGCTGTATCTTGCAGCTCCTGGACAGACTCAGTTCTAGTATCCTGATCAGTGCTCAATCTGTGCTGCATTTTTGTGACGAGTATATAGTAGTACAGTGCTGCATTGTGGTGACCACCAGTATATAGTAGTACAGTACAGTAGGCCATTGCTGTATCTTGCAGCTCCGTGTCAGACTCAGTTCTAGTATCCTGATCAGTGCTCAATCTGTGCTGCATTGTTGTGACCAGTATATAGTAGTACAGTGCTGCATTGTGGTGACCACCAGTATATAGTAGTACAGTACAGTAGGCCATTGCTGTATCTTGCAGCTCCGTGTCAGACTCAGTTCTAGTATCCTGATCAGTGCTCAATCTGTGCTGCATTGTTGTGACCAGTATATAGTAGTACAGTGCTGCATTGTGGTGACCACCAATATATAGTAGTACAGTACAGTAGGCCATTGCTGTATCTTGCTGCTCTGTGTCACTTCTAGTATCCTGATCAGTGCTCAATATCTGTGCTGCATTGTGGTGACCACCATTATAAAGTAGTACAGTGCTGCATTGTGGTGACCACCAGTATATAGTAGTACAGTACAGTACACCATAGCATTATCTTGCTTCACCGTGTCACTTCTAGTATCCTGATCAGTGCTTAATATCTGTGCTCAGTGTCAGTGCTGCATTGTGGTGACCAGTATACTACAGTACAATAATCCAGTGCTGTTCTCGCTGCTCAGTGTCAGTTCTCCGTAGTATCATCAGTGATCAGTATAATCAGTGATCAGTATAATCAGTGCTCAGTAAAATCAGTGATCAGTATAATCAGTGCTCAGTAAAATCAGTGATCAGTATAATCAGTGCTCAGTATAATCAGTTCTCAGTATAATCAGTGCGCTGTTAGACGTGCGCCCGTTTTCCGCCATTAGTGCATTGGGATTTAGACAATTGATGAAGTTATTGTGTCCCCGGTACAAAATCCCATCTAGATTCCACTTTACTAGGCAGGCGATAGCGAGATTTTACCAATTAATATCAGTGATTTATAATTATTAATTACAGTGATCTTGCCAAATAAGTCCAGTGATTTTGTAATTTTCTTCCAGTGATTTGGACCAATAAGACCATTGATTAGAACGAATAATTCCTGTGATTTTGGCATTTTCTTCCAGTGATTTGGATTAATAATACCATTGATTAGAACGAATAATTCTTGTGATATTGAGGTGCTTGTGTCGCTTAGCTTAGCCGTCCAGCGACCACAGTGCACCTCTTTTTCTCTTTTCTTTGCATCATGTGCTGTTTGGGGACTTTTTTTTTTAAGTGCCATCCTGTCTGACACTTCCGTATATGTCCAGTGGTACTGCCATTTGATATAATTCCCGACATTACTGCCATTTAATTCCAGTGATTTTGTCATTTTCTTCCAGTGATTTGGACCAATAATACCATTGATTAGAATGAATAATTCCTGTGATTTTGTCATTTTCTTCCAGTGATTTGGACCAATAATACCATTGATTAGAACGAATAATTCCTGTGATATTGAGGTGTTTGTGTCGCTTAGCTTAGCCGTCCAGCAACCACAGTGCACCTCTTTTTTTTTTTTCGTTGCATCATGTGCTGTTTGGGGCCAATTTTTTTAAGTGCCATCCTGTCTGACACTGCAGTGCCACTCCTAGATGGGCCAGGTGTTTGTGCCGCCCACTTGGGTCGCTTAGTTTAGTCATCCAGCGACCTCGGTGCAAATTTTAGGACTAAAAATAATATTGTGAGGTGTGAGGTGTTCAGAATAGACTGGAAATTAGTGGAAATTATGGTTATTGAGGTTAATAATACTATAGGATCAAAATTACCCCCAAATTCTATGATTTAAGCTGTTTTTGAGGGTTTTTTGAAAAAAACCACCCGAATCCGACAAAAAATTTTAAGGGAGGTTTTGCCAAAACGCGTCCGTATCCAAAACACGGCCGCGGAACCGCATCCAAAACCAAAGCACAAAACCCGAAAAATTTCCAGTGCACATCTCTAGCTAATATTCACCCAACAGTCGGCTATTCAGTGGTTAAACTTGTGAGTGGTGGGCTCATGTGCAAAAATATGCATTGGGCCCCTATTGTCCGCCCAACCTCTGCGGCTGGTGAGGTAGAGGGTGACGCAGAGGTAGACGGTGACAGGAAGGCAGTGAGTGACAAGGGGCAGGATGTACTAAGGGTAAAATAGTGACATTCCGTTCCGCATTACCCATATTTATCAAGCTACAGAAAGCAAAACTTTCTGGACTTGTACCTGATGGGCAATGCCTATGGCCTGCGCATGTTGACACTGATCAAAGTGTTGAAGTGGAAGGCCAGGGAAAAACTAATTTCTGGTCAGGGGAGTAGTGGACCACTTATTCCCCAGGGGACCTGGTGCAATGCACCTTCTGGACCAATGGCAGTTCTTCCACTGTGGCTACTACATCTAAATATCCTGCTTCAGGGCTGTCCAGCTGGCAGCCAGGATGCTAGCTTGTCTCTGTGTAGATGTTGTTGGATGTCATATACCTCTCTGTAATAATATGCTATTAAATTAATTGATTCAATGAACATAAGTACTGTCCTTGTCACTACTTTCCAGTCTGACAATACCTATTGTTGTCAGATGTTTACATCGCTAAGCCATGATAATTAAGCTGCTATAACATTCACAATGATGCTCACCTACATTATAAAGATCCATGTCAACTCCATAGAGATGCGTAGGATCTCTGTAATAGATTATGGACAGTACACGAGAATGGCAAACACAGAAGTATCCAGATATACTGTAGAATAAGATTTAAATCATAAGCAAAAAAAACCCAAAAACATAACAAAACTGTATGGATCCCATGTGAGATAGAAAAGGTGAGCCAACCAGCCATAGCACTATACTATGCCTCTTTGGTAGACTGTTAATGGGGATGTATTAGGCACCATAACAATGCCCTAATACTGGGAAACACAAATCATTATATATTTAGCATAAACAATACCATGTTGTTAGTTTCTATTAAGGTGCTGCCAATTCTAGATGACCTCAGTGTTTCTCGTGTTTTAAGTCTATATGCAGGCGTCTAGTCTGAAATGCTTGGGAATCAAGTATACTAAGTGTAGGCACTAATCACGAAAACTCTTGCACTTGTGTTCTATAAAGAGATAGACAGGTATCATTCCAAATGTAAGATTTGATTAATTGTTTACATACTCATTTACTCATTAGTGACATTATTCTAGGTCACGTGATTTGAAGCAGCCAATGAATAATCTCATTTCTAGGATAGAAACACCTTCCACCATGTTGGAATTATAACAGATTAGATTGAAAATTCATTGGTCTGTTTGTTTGTTTGTTTGTTTGTTTGTCTGTTCAGTTATGCATTTAGACATTCCTGCACCGATTGGGATAAAACCAGGTGGTCTTTTTGGATCCTGGCCAGGTTTTAGGGGTGTTGGGTTCACGGTCGGACCTCTCAACGGAATGCGTCAGGCAGAACTTTGACCCAGGGGAGCCTGTTCTGGGCCTTCCACTGGATGAATTTGTGGTTGGGGTCCCAGTCGGACCTCTTGTTGCTGTACGCTGACCATAATATTGGCCCAGGGGCCTATTCTGGGCCTGCCACTGGATGAATTTGGATGAAAACTCTGCAGAGTTGAAACATTGCATCCCAGAAGACATACTGGGGGGGTTGGGGTCAGTCAGACCTCACGTTGGAATGCGCCAGGCAGAACTGTGACCCAGGGAGCGGGGGAGTGGCCAAATCAGATTGCTGGAGGCTGTGCTGCGCACGACTCTCTGTGTGACAGGACTGGCCCGCTAGCCCATCAGCCTTTCTGGCATTTGCCAGAAGTGCGAGAAGGGTAGTCCGGCCCTCTTGGTTGCTATGGGCAACATCTCCACTTCTGTAAAACAGCACTTTAGTAAATATACCCGATAGTGGCCAGTGAATGCACTAGCAGCTCCTAGATGTGCTTCACATGGGTCCTTATGTATACGTATACCTAAGCTGTTTTTTTATAAACATCTTCGGGGTTGGAGCACATTTCATTTCTCCATATGGTACCATTTACAGACCCTTTCAAGAACATTCATGAATGTGACAGCGGCACACCCCTGTTTCACTGACAGTGGTACCTTCCCGCCTCACTGACAGCGGGCACATCCCCATGTCCAACGTTTCAGGGCAAGTAGCCCCTTTATTCACACCTTGACAAAGAGGCTACACACCCCGAAATTCAATACAGGATTGAATTTTTCACAAGTCCCCCCAAGTGCTGCTGTATTTTTTCTGTGTACAGATACAGTATATATACAGATTTTAGATTTAAAACTGATGCCATGCTGTGTTAACTTGGGCTTTTTAATACCCATTTCCACTAAAATCCTGGTTCCGACCCGGGTCAGGTCCCTGTCGCATTGCACCCGTGTGCAGTGTAAATCTTCTGCCAGCATTTGTAGATGACATCATCTCCAAGCGCCGGTGAGCCAGCTCTCGCTATACCTACACTGCCCCATTACCCAGGCGCTTCCGGGGTCCAACCCTGCTCACTGCTAGGGTTGGATTACAGGGTTTCTTGACCTGGGTTATGTTTTGGGGACCCTTTTCCACTGTGCCGCGACCCGGGCTAACCTGGCAATAACCCGGGTTATCACGGCAGTGGGAGAGGGGTATAAATTACATGTAGTTACATTCAGACTGTTTTGTGTAAAGAGTTGTGTAAACAGAACAAGCAGTTCATGTAGCAGTTTTAAAATAAATCACTTCATATGGCTTTTGTCAGTCTGTATATTTAATGATGCCATATGTACTGTATATACTGTAACTGTTGCTTGCACAGGGAGAACAAGTTAATAGAAATATACACTGTACACTAAAAATAATGTAAGATTTTATCAAATCTAAAAAGTTATCTTTAGCATTCACGTTATCTTGCATTAGACGTGTACTGTACATGGTTATCCCTAGCAAGCTGAGTGAAAGCAGTTCGCTTCTACAAGACTGCAGAAAAGGCTAATTGTATTCTTGCTATGTTCCTTTTGCAGTTAAAATAGAACTTCCGCTCTCACAGAACAGGATGTCTTGTGTGTACTCAAATGGACATTATCACCAAAGTAAAGAAACCCCCAGTCAGCTTCTCTTTCATCACAAGAGGCTGCTGAGGTGTGCTGTATCTCCTGCTGTGGAGATAGGGCAACTATACCTGCAGCTGTCAAAATCGATAGCTGCAGGTGTCGGAATGGTCAGTGCTACTGACCGTTCATCCATTGCCCTGCTGTCTTACAGAGAGCAGCGCCGATATACACCTTTGTCATTGAGCACACACCACCGCAGTCATACATGGGGGGTAAGCGGTATCAGCTCACTCATCTCCCCGTATCGACCTTTCATACATCAACCCCTGGGTGCTCAATCATCGCACCAGCAAGTCTGATGCGATATGTAGCTGTTTCAAGTAGCAATTCATGTATTCTCACCCTTCCAGCGAAGCAATGCTATATCACGGGCTACAGTGACGCTGTCTCCTCCAGTAATGCCCCTCAGTGGTGTTGAAGTCAGCCGTCAGGTCCTTCTGCGCATGGACCGCCGGCTGACCTCTCGGGAGGCCGCAGTGGCTGATGGGAGGTCAAGGGGGCGGAGCGGGAGTGCTCCATCTGTAGGTGAAAAATCTGACCTTTTCATTGTTTTTAGGGTGAATAGTGATTTGCCCTCTGCAATAGCAGGGCTGGATTTTTGCCCATGTGAAAAATGCGTCAGAGGCAGAAAGCACGTGGATTAGCAAAACCACGTATTTTCCATCGAAAACCCGTCCCATTTTCACCGATTTTCAGGCATTTTTCGGCAATTCCTTTTCACTTAAAAAAAAGGTGAAAAGGCATTGGCGAAAATGCCTTAAAAACGGACAAATACGGGCAGCAATTGAATACTCAGTGGGGCGAATTCAAGTTCCGGTTTTGCTTAATGGCAGATATTTGGTGCATTTGCAGTCTATTTTTAAAAGTGCAATGTTCTAAAAAGACTATTTATTCCCCCCCCCACCCCCCCACCCCTTCCCATAAGAGATTCCGCAACTGGTTTGAAACATTGGCCACCTATCAAATTGGTTGTGTAGTCTAGCCATTCTGATAGCAAAATCAATGAGCTACCCCATGTTATTAAATTACATAGGCTAGTAATGGAGCATAGGGTGGGAGTCATTTGTTTGGTCTCTTTTATTTTGCTATTTCCAGTCTGGGTAGGTTAAAGGGACACTCAGCAATAGACTGTGATGGTTCTAGCAGAGAAAATAAATATGTTTCAAACAAGGATGGTTAGAGACATATGTATTTTGTTGACTTAAAATGTATTTTGAAAATAGTCTGGGTGTGCTTATTTGTATCTTACATTTTAAGAAGTCAATCCAATTAATTGCAATGGGGGCGAGTTGCAGTTGCGTTGGCGTTTAAACACTGTCAAAGGCATGCCACTCCATCTACCCAAGTCCTAACCAACATATACCAGTCTCTTCCCCATTCTTTATTCAGAGGGGAAAAAGACAGGGATGCCCCTTGTCCCCGCTTCTGTTTGCTGCCACCCATTAACTGCTTGCAATAGCCCTGTGCCAATGCCAGGACTTTCACGGTGTTAAAGTAGGTTTATGTGTGAACAAATTATCGTTGTTCGCAGATGATATGTTGGTGTTTGTTTCAAAACCGCTGACAACAATCCCAGCGATTTTACAGATTATACAAGGGTTTAGCTCGTTTGCGGGATATGGTATCAATACCGATAAATCTGAATTGCTCCCGCTTACTGCTTCCTCCCTTTTATCCTCTCAAGTATACTTAGCTTCCTGGTTTACGATTAAATCGAATCACATTAAATACTTAGGTATTAATATTCCAGCTAATCTGTCGGAGCTATATAATATTAACTTTTTACCTATTGTCAACAAAATTAAATCTTAATTAATAGGCTGTAAAGACTCTGGTTATTAGGACATGTGGTAGTTATAAAGAATATTATATTCCCTAAATTGGCTTATCTGCTACAAACGTTACCTATTACTATCAGACATACTAACAAACTGCTTTGCACACAACTTTTCTCTAAATTTATTTGGAATGACCGTAAGCCTAGGATGTGTAGGGCTCGTACACACAGTATTTGGCGAAAACTAAAGGTGGTCTTGGTGTGCCCAGCATAAGAGATTTTGCAAGATCGGCACTGTTTAGGTATATAGCGGATTGGTTATTGGGATCGGAACATTACAGAAATCGTACATTAGAAGAAGCATTATTTTATCCTTATGCACTGGCTGCTTTGCTTCATTCCCCAAAATCATCATTATCTTTAACTGTCAGAACAAATACCCTTTTTTGGGACACATATCAGGCATGGATTAATATCAATAAAGGTTTAAGGACAACCCCCTTTTTGTCCTTATATATTCCCCTTTGGGGTAACCCTTCCCTTCAGCCACTATCATGACTAATGCTGCATTCAGATCGCAAATGCCGGATCCTACCCGGTAAGAGAAACGGGTACTTACCGGGTGGGATCCGGCATTTGCGCTCCATTGCTGGCTTTCCGACCCGGCAATATACCGGGTCGGTTGCCATAGCAGCAAAGGGCGCAGCAGCAGCAGGGGCGGGGGTGGATGCGGCGCCGGGAGATGAGCTCATCTCCTGCGCCGCCTCTGCCTATGCTGTGAATGGGAACCGTGTCGCATCGGAACGGCTCCCATTCACACTGCACCTGACCCGGTAATCAACCCGGTAATAACCCTTCTTTTTTACCGGGTTGAATTACCGGGTCAGGCGACCCGCTAATTCACCAAAGGACCTTTCACATCGCACACGGATCCGTTTCGACACGGCAATATGCCGTGTCGATACCGGGTTTTTAGTGCGATGTGAAAGGGGTATCAGTCGTTCAAAATCTGGAAGACGAAAGGTATCATGGCTAGTAGAAATGTATCTGACACAGGAGGCCTCCACTAAGGCGGCCTCTTATTCTTTCATTTTCAGATTTGCAGGAGAAGTACGACCTCCCTCATGCTCAATTTTTTTAATGTATTTACAAATGAGACATTATATCCATTCCCTAAATATTACCTCTGGAGCAACGATTGTTTTTGGTGGCGTTTTCTTCGTAAAGTGACGGAGAACCCCAATTAGTGCACCGCGTCCCCTCGCATGGCTCACTTCGCTCGCCATGCTTCGGGCAAGGTGCCGCTACTGCTGCACTCGGCACAGATTATTGTTCCCAATTGTAGTCCACGTGGATCGTTAAGTATGAAAAATGTGAAAAAAATTGTGAAAACCTCATGTCGACCTTTTTGCATGTCAACCTAGTACATGTCGACCTAATGATCATGTCGACCTAGTGCATGTCGACCTTCAGTGGTTGACCCAATGAATGCCGACCTAATGCTTGTCAACCTAACGACCGCCTCTGAAACAAGTGATACTTAAGCATTGGATTTTTAAATCTGCACCCACACTGTTGGAGTGGAAAACGGCTTTGTTGGAAGTGTTATACCATGAAAGACGCTTAGGCACATACAATGTTGAGAAGGGAATAACTGTTTGTCAAAGAAAATGGGGGATTATATAGATCGGTTGCTTGCGCAACTTCAGTCCAATATCTGGAAAGTGTTTGAACATACCAAGTGATTTTTACGCAGAGTTAGGGATTAACTACGCTATGATAGTGGTATGACATAAGCACCCTTCTCTAAGGGGACTGGTTTGTTATTCTGATTTATATTTTATTGTATACTCCTTCAGAATTTCTGGGTTCCTTATATGGGTTACATGGATACTGTATCTATGGATAAGAAAATGACGCTTGCTCATTATACATGTATTTCTCTAACGTCCTAGTGGATGCTGGGGACTCCGTCAGGACCATGGGGATTAGCGGCTCCGCAGGAGACAGGGCACAAAAGCAAGCTTTTAGGATCACATGGTGTGTACTGGCTCCTCCCCCTATGACCCTCCTCCAAGCCTCAGTTAGGTTTTTGTGCCCGTCCGAGCAGGGTGCAATCTAGGTGGCTCTCTTAAAGAGTTGCTTAGAAAAAGTTTTTAGGTTCTTTATTTTCAGTGAGTCCTGCTGGCAACAGGCTCACTGCATCGAGGGACTTAGGGGAGAGAAGTGAACTCACCTGCGTGCAGGATGGATTGGCTACTTAGGCTACTGGACACCATTAGCTCCAGAGGGAGTCGGAACACAGGTCTCGCCCTGGGGTTCGTCCCGGAGCCGCGCCGCCGACCCCCCTTGCAGATGCTGAAGATTGAAGAGGTCCGGAACCAGGCGGCAGAAGACTTTCAGTCTTCATCAGGTAGCGCACAGCACTGCAGCTGTGCGCCATTGTTGTCAGCACACTTCACACAGCGGTCACGGAGGGTGCAGGGCGCGGGGGGGGGGCGCCCTGGGCAGCAATGTATAATACCTGTATGGCGAAAAATACATCACATATAGCCCTTGAGGCTATATGGATGTATTTAACCCCTGCCAGATATCACAAACTCCGGAGAAGAAGCCCGCCGAAAAGGGGGCGGGGCCTATTCTCCTCAGCACACAGCGCCACTTTCCCTCACAGAAATGCTGGTGGGAAGGCTCCCATGCTCTCCCCTGCACTGCACTACAGAAACAGGGTTAAAACAGAGAGGGGGGGCACTGATTTGGCGATATGAATATATATTAAATGCTATAAGGGAGGAACACTTATATAAAGGTTGTCCCTGTATAATTATAGCATTTTGGTGTGTGCTGGCAAACTCTCCCTCTGTCTCCCCAAAGGGCTAGTGGGTCCTGTCCTCTATCAGAGCATTCCCTATGTGTGTGCTGTATGTCGGTACGTGTGTGTCGACATGTATGAGGAAAATGTTGGTGAGGAGGCGGAGCAAATTGCCTGTAATGGTGATGTCACTCTCTAGGGAGTCGACACCGGAATGGATGGCTTATTTATGGAATTACGTGATAATGTCAACACGCTGCAAGCCGGTTGACGACATGAGACGGCCGGCGATCAAATTAGTACCTGTCCAGGCGTCTCAAACACCGTCAGGGGCTGTAAAACGCCCATTTACCTCAGTCGGTCGACACAGACCCAGACACGGACACTGATTTCAGTGTCGACGGTGAAGAAACAAACGTATTTTCCTTTAGGGCCACACGTTAAGGGCAATGAAGGAGGTGTTACATATTTCTGATACTACAAGTACCACAAAAAAGGGTATTATGTGGGATGTGAAAAAACTACCTGTAGTTTTTCCTGAATCAGATAAATTAAATGAAGTGTGTGATGATGCGTGGGTTTCCCCCGATAGAAAATTATTGGCGGTATACCCTTTCCCGCCATAAGTTAGGGCGCGTTGGGAAACACCCCTTAGGGTGGATAAGGCGCTCACATGCTTATCAGAACAAGTGGCGGTACCTTCTACAGATAGGGCCGTACTTAAGGAGCCAGCTGATAGGAGGCTGGAAAATATCCTAAAAAGTATACACACACATGCTGGTGTTATACTGCGACCAGCGATCGCCTCAGCCTGGATGTGCAGAGCTGAGGTGGCTTGGTCGGATTCCCTGACTAAAAATATTGATACCCTTGACAGGGACAGTATTTTATTGACTATAGAGCATTTAAAGGATGCATTTCTATATATGCGAGATGCGCAGAGGGATATTTGCACTCTGGCATCAAGAGTAAATGCGATGTCCATATCTGCAAGAAGATGTTTATGGACACGACAGTGGTCAGGTGATGCAGATTCCAAACGGCACAAAGATGTATTGCCGTATAAAGGGGAGGAGTTATTTGGGGTCGGTCCATGGGACCTGGTGGCCACGGCAACTGCTGGAAAATCCACCGTTTTTTACCCTAAGTCACATCTCTGCAGAAAAAGACACCGTCTTTTCAGCCTCAGTCCTTTCGTCCCTATAAGAGTCATATCTGCCCAGGGATAGAGGAAAGGGAAGAAGACTGCAGCAGGCAGCCCATTCCCAGGAACAGAAGCCCTCCAACGCTTCTACCAAGTTCTCAGCATGACGCTGGGACCGTACAGGACCCCTGGATCCTACAAGTAGTATCCAAGGGGTACAGATTGGAATGTCGAGACGTTTCCCCCTCGCAGGTTCCTGTAGTCTGCTGTACCAATGTCTCCCTCCGACAGGGAGGCAGTATTGAAAACAATTCACAAGCTGTATTCCCAGCAGGTGATAATAAAATTACCCCTCCTACAACAAGGAAAGGGGTATTATTCCACACTATATGGTGGTACTGAAGCCAGAAGGCTAGGTGAGACCTATTCTAAATCTGAAATATTTGAACACTTACAAAGGTTCAAATCCAGATGGAGTCACTCAGAGCAGTGATAGCGAACCGGGAGTCCGGGGACATCAGGGATGCTTACCTCCATGTCCCAAAAAAAAAAAAAAATTTGCCTTTCTCACCGAGGGTACCTCAGGTTCGTGGTACAGAACTGTCACTATCAGTTTCAGACGATGCCGTTGGATTGTCCAAGGCACCCCGGGTCCTTACCAAGGTAATGACCGAAATGAGGATTCGTCTTCAAAGAAAATGGACGACCTCCTGATAAGAACAAGGTCCAGGGAACAGTTGGAGGTCGGAGTAGCACTATCTCAAGTAGTTCTACGACAACACGGGTGGATTCTAAATATTCCAAAACCGCAGTTGTTCCGACGACACGTCTGCTGGTCCTAGGGATGATTCTGGACACAGTCCAGAAAAAGGTGTTTCTCCCAGAGGAGAAAGCCAGGGAGTTATCCGAGCTAATCGGGATCCTCCTAAAACCAGGAAAAGTGTCAGTGCATCATTGCACAAGAGTCCTGGTAAAAATGGTGGCTTATTACGAAGCGATTCCATTCGGCAGATTTCACGCAAGAACTCTTCAGTGGGATCTGCTGGACAAATGGTCCGGATCGCATCTTCAGATGCATCAGCGGATAACCCTATATCCAAGGACAAGGGTGTCTCTCCTGTGGTGATTACAGAGTGCTCATCTTCTAGAGGGCCGCAGATTCGGCATTCAGGATTGGATTCTGGTGACCACGGAGGCCAGCCTGAGAGGCTGGGGAGCAGTCACACAGGGAAAAAAAATTTCCAGGGAGTGTGATCAAGTCTGGAGAATTCTCTCCACATAAATATACTGGAGCTAAGAGCAAATTTATAATGCTCTAAACTTAGCAAGACCTCTGCTTCAAGGTCAGCCGGTATTGATCCAGCGGGATAACATCACGGCAGTCGCCCACGTAAACAGAAAGGGCGGCACAAGAAGCAGGAGGGCAGTGGCAAAACTGCAAGGATTTTTCGCTAGGCGGAAAATCATGTGATAGCACTGTCAGCAGTGTTCATTCCGGGAGTGGACGACTGGGAAGCAGACTTCCTCAGCAGGCACGACCTCCACCCGGGAGAGTGGGAACTTCATAGGGAAGTTTTCCGCATGATTGTGAACCGTTGGGAAAGACCAAAGGTGGACATGATGGCGTCCCGCCCGAACAAAAAACGGGACAGGTATTGCGCCAGGTCACGAGACCTTCAGGCGATAGCTGTGGATGTCCTGGTAACACCGTGGGTGTAACAGTCGGTGTATGGGTTCCCTCCTCTGCTTCTCATAACAAAGGTATTGAGAATTATAAGACGTAGAGGAGTAAGAACTATACTCGTGGCTCCGGATTGGCCAAGAGGGACTTGGTACCCGGAACTTCAAGAGATGCTCACAGAGGACTAATGGCCTCGGGAGCTAAGAAGGGACTTGCTTCAGCAAGTACCATGTCTGTTCCAAGACTTACCGCGGCTGCGTTTGACGGCATGGCGGTTGAACGCCGGATCCTAAGGGAAAAGGCATTCCGGAAGAGGTCATACCTACCCTGGTCAAAGCCAGGAAGGAGGTGACCGCACAACGTTATCACCACATGTGGTGAAAATATGTTGCGTGGGTGAGGCCAGGAAGGCCCCACGAAGAAATTTCAACTAGGTCGATTTCTGCACTTCCTGAAAACAGGAGTGTCTATGAGCCTCAAATTGGGGTCCATTAAGGTTCAAGTTTCGGCCCTGTAGATTTTCTTCCAGAAAGAATTGGCTTCAGTTCCTGAAGTCCAGACATTGTCAAGGGAGTATTGCATATACAGCCCCTTTTGTGCCTCCAGTGGCACCGTGGGATCTCAACGTAGTGTTGGGATTCCTCAAATCATATTGGTTTGAACCGCTCAAATCTGTGGATTTGAAATATCTCACATGGAAAGTGACCATGCTGTTGGCCCTGGCCTCGGCCAGGCGATTGTCAGAATTGGCGGCTTTGTCTTACAAAAGCCCATATTTGATTTTCCATTCGGACAGGGCAGAACTGCGGACTCGTCCCCAGTTTCTTCCTAAGGTGGTGTCAGCGTTTCACCTGAAACAACCTATTGTGGTGCCTGCGGCTACTAGGGACTTGGAGGACTCCAAGTTGCTAGACGTTGTCAGGGCCCTGAAAATATATATATATATATATATATATATATAATTCCAGGACGGCTGGAGTCAGAAAGTCTGACTTGCTGTTTATATTGTATGCACCCAAAAAAGCTGGGTGCTCCTGCTTCTAAGCAGACTATTGCTCGTTGGATTTGTAGTACAATTCAACTTGCACATTCTGTGGCAGGCCTGCCACAGCCAAAATCTGTAAATGCCCATTCCACAAGGAAGGTGGGCTCATCTTGGGCGGCTGCCCGAGGGGTCTCGGCTTTACAACTTTGCCGAGCAGCTACGTGGTCAGGGGGAAACACGTTTGTAAAATTCTACAAATTTGATACCCTGGCTGAGGAGGACCTGGAGTTCTCTCATTCGGTGCTGCAGAGTCATCCGCACTCTCCCGCCCGTTTGGGAGCTTTGGTATAATCCCCATGGTCCTGACGGAGTCCCCAGCATCCACTAGGACGTTAGAGAAAATAAGAATTTACTTACCGATAATTCTATTTCTCATAGTCCGTAGTGGATGCTGGGCGCCCATCCCAAGTGCGGATTGTCTGCAATACTTGTACATAGTTATTGTTACAAAAATCGGGTTATTATTGTTGTGAGCCATCTTTTTTAGAGGCTACTTCATTGTTATCATACTGTTAACTGGGTTCAGATCACAAGTTGTACGGTGTGATTGGTGTGGCTGGTGTGAGTCTTACCCGGGATTCAAGATCCTTCCTTATTGTGTACGCTCGTCCGGGCACAGTACCTAACTGAGGCTTGGAGGAGGGTCATAGGGGGAGGAGCCAGTACACACCATGTGATCCTAAAAGCTTGCTTTTGTGCCCTGTCTCCTGCGGAGCCGCTAATCCCCATGGTCCTGACGGAGTCCCCAGCATCCACTACGGACTATGAGAAATAGAATTATCGGTAAGTAAATTCTTATTATTTTTTTTAATAACTATTGACTGTTCTACTCATTACTGTTAATAGCCAATAAGTGGTGATTATGCAATATTAGCTCTGCTAAGTTCGTTTTATTTTATGTTCATTTTAAATTTTATTTTTCACCCATGTTTTATTTGTTCCTTTCCAATCTTTTTATCTAAGCAATGATTATTATATGCAAAGAAAAAATGAAAGGCAGCAAGAATTTCTTTTGATTGTAAATTGATGTGATACCTTTTATCGAACTTGAAGTGTATTGTGTGAACTTCTACCAAATTGAATTTCTATTTTTTTTTTTGCTGTTTAATAAACAGTTATTAAAAAAGAAAAATCACTGTCAAAGGCACCACAATGTGTCTCCTTCATGGCCCGTTCTCACCCCTATGCGCAGATCTTTGTACACAAGTTTATGGGTCTGCGTACAAAAATCTGCGCGTCCGGCTGTACCGTAAGTGGTGTGAGTAAGTACATATAGCCGCACTCACTTGTGCTGTTAAAGAATTCGCAGTTTATTGGATTGATCCCTAAGTATACTCTTCTGAAGGGTGTAGTACGGTATGCCGGCGCTCGGGCTCCCGGCGACCAGCATACCGGCGCCGGGAGCCCGACCGCCGGCATACCGACAGCGTGGCGAGCGCAAAGGAGCCCCTTGCGGGCACGGTGGCGCGCTACTACACTATTTTATTCTCCCTCCAGGGGGGTCGTGGACCCTCAGAGGGAGAATAGTTGTCGGTATGCCGGGTGTCGGGATTCCGGCGCCGGTATACTGTGCGCCGGGATCCCAACATTCGGCATACATAAGACCACCCCTTCTGAAACCCCTGTCAATGTTTTGCATGGAGTAGAGGGATAATAACCTTTAAATAGCCCCAGTCTTGACAAGTCCTGGTTATAAAACTTTTAGGGTTATATTGCCCATTTTTTTCTCTCTCATCATGCTGATTGTGTTGCAGCAAGATTAAGCATTTATTGCTTCAATTTGGGGTCCATCACTGTTACTAATAATAATAATAATAATAATAATGAGAGCACCATCCTGTAAATTCTGTGACCAGTCTCACAGTGGGCAGCTATATTGGGTAAACCAGCAATGTTGGATGTAACAAGCTCCCAGGATTGTCAGTGCAGGGGTGTTGCACCCTATAAGAGGTCAGAGGAGGGTCATAGTGTAAAGTGGAGGCAGAGGTGAATTTCTCTGGAGTATGTGGGCATTGAAGTCATGTATACATTCCCTCCAACATGACCCATTCCATTAGGTACAAAATACTCTGTTCCTGGACTTTCTTCCAGTGGCAGTTACAGAGGTGATGCTGCAGCACAGTCCAAAATTCGAATAGGGGAGACTCACCAACTGCCACCCCAAACATCGCCTGCCAAGACTCACTGGTAGTAGGTGTGACTCCCAAGTTTACATTTTGGGCTGTGCTGCAGCCTCACCTCTGTAACTGCCACTGGCAAGAAAGTCCAGGAACAGAGCATTTTGTACCTAATGGAATGGGTCATGTTGGAGGGTATGTGTATAACAACACTTCTGGGGTTATTATGCGGACAGCCTAAAGATCGGTTTTGTGCATTGTATGTTATGCACCTATAGTGTTGGAAAGGAAGGTAGTTGCGGTGAGGGGTGTGGGTGGGGATTTGGCTCTAGTGCTGGAGGCTGTGGAATGTGCACACGCATAATTGCATTAATCCTATTTTAGTAGTTTAATATGAATTCTATCTGGAGACAATGTGTCTACTGGAAGTCAACATATCCTTTTATAGTGATGTCAGTTTTGCAGTTACATAGCTGTCACACATTTCTGTGTAAATTACCTAGGCTCTATTCCTAGACACAAGTTTCTTTGTCTTCTATGCGGAAGTCATTCATTTAACCATTATAGGAAGTATGTTTTTTTATTATTATAAAAGATTGCTTTGTAATGTCTGCAGTTTCTGTTCTTCATGACAATCCAGTAAGCATTTGCATCCTATCCTCAGTGCTTTTATGTGGCTGATCTATTCTCTCACACAAGCTATATGTCTTCTATATGGCTCTGTACAAGCTACAGTATATGTTTAGTGTAAATTTTACTGCAAAGACACATCTGACTAAATGGGGAAAATAGCAGACTTATTTAAATTAGTTGCAACTAATAACACAGAGATAAAGCTTTGGTAAGATTATGCTATAGTGTGTACTGATCCAGTAAACGCTTCAATCCGACGGAGCGAATACTGGATTGGCAGCGCACACATAAACGCTCAGCAATTGCTCAGTGTGTACTTTCTTTAGAGCTCTAATATGAGATTCGGAGGTCGGGAACAATATAACGAGTGCAGCATGCCCTATACCGTTCACTGCATACACACTATGATCAGACAACTGTAGGCTGATGTTTTCTCCCATCAGTTAATGACTAATAATACATGTCACATCAAATATATTATATCCCAGCAATATTCCCATCACACAAATGTATTTTGATTATTGCTATATATTTTAATGTTTATTTTATATGTATGTATGTATGTATGTGTGTATATATATATATATATATATATATATATATATTCAGTGCTTAAAGTGGTCCTAGAGAGGTGGTGGAACTCCCCGCCCCCGGCGCCCATGCAATAAAGGTATTGCGCGCGCCTTAGGCATTGTCTCAAAAAGAAAGAGGCGTGGTCACACAATAGTATCCCCAATTCAAATTATGCCACACAGTAGCACAATCTTATTCACATTACACCACATAGTAGTGTCCCTTATTCATGTTATGACACACATTAGTGTCCCTTATACACAAAGCCCACAGTAGTAGCACCCCTAATACACATAATGCTCACAGTAGTAGCACCCCATGTAGTTTAGCCCCCCCAGTAGTTTAGCCCCCATTTAGTTAGCCCCCTGTAGTTTAGCCCCTCAGTAGTAATGCCTCCCAGTAGTAATGCCCCCCCTGTATTTTGCCACCAGTAGTTAGCCCCCTTGTAGTTAGCCCCCAGTAGTTTAGCCTCCCCAGTAGTAATGCCCCCAGTAGTTTGCCCCCTTGTAGTTACCCCCCTTGTAGAAGCACTGCTAATACACTCAAACATGAAAAAAAAAACACAATACTCACCAAGCCCCGCTCCCGCGTCCGACCGCTGCAGTCCTTCCGGCGTCACATTGGGTTAGGCACACATCGGGTTAAGTGAGCCGGAGGAGGCAGAACTGCATTCCGTCTCCAAGTGGAACTGACGGAATGCAGTTCCACCTCATTCTGGCTCACTTTAACCTCTGTATATATTATGTAAAACGGGTACTTGAAATAAGGACTCTAAGGCAGGTCTTCTGGTAAAACACATTGGCCCTCATTCCGAGTTGTTCGCTCGCTAGCAGATTTTAGCAGCATTGCACACGCTAGGCCGCCGCCCTCTGGGAGTGTATCTTAGCTTAGCAGAATTGCGAACGAAAGGTTAGCAGAATTGCGAATAGAAAATTCTTAGCAGTTTCTGAGTAGCTCGAGACTTACTCCTACACTGCGATCAGCTCAGCCCGTTTCGTTCCTGGTTTGATGTCACAAACACGCCCTGCGTTCGGCCAGCCACTCCCCCGTTTCTCCAGACACTCCCGCGTTTTATCCTGGCATGCCTGCGTTTTTCCGCACACTCCCAGAAAACGGCCAGTTTCCGCCCAGAAACACCCACTTCCTGTCAATCACACTCTGATCACTTCAACGATGAAAATTCTTCGTTCGGACGTGAGTAAATCTACTAAGTTTTGAGATAAAATACTTAGCGCATGTGCACTGCGTACCATGCGCATGTGCATTTTCGCCTTAATCGCTCCGTTGCGAAAATCGGCAACGAGCGAACAACTCGGAATGACCCCCATTGTCTTTACTGGCATCAGACACTGTGAATAGCATACAAAGGCTTGGGCCTAGTCACACAATAAACAAACATAAAGGTCCCACCACTCCTTGTGCTTATCAGTCTATCCTGCTGCAATGACTTGCAGCCACCATCCGCCATGCTCTCCTGACACGGCCAATGTCCACAGTCCATGGCACTACAAAACTGCGTCCTACTCGCTGGCCCGTAACAGGCATCAGTGCAATGCACAGTGGATGTTTGGGAGTTTTAAACCCCTCTGGAGCCTGCTTCTGACTTCTTGATGGCTCTGCGTGAGCTGGAAAACCCGGATTTCTATTTTTCCACTTGGAGCTGTGCAATCCAGAAAGTCCAGAGTTCCACACTTCCAGGGTTGGACTGGCCCACAGGGGTACAGGGGAAACCACCGGTGGGCCCCACTGCCTGGGGGCCCACCTCCACCTCTAGGGATCAGGTTCCAGACTGTGCACTTGAATTGTACATTATATATATTATCTATAGTGCATTGCAGTTATTAATCTGGTACATTATAATGCATGCACTAGCAGTACTTACTATATATATTTATCATGGGGCCCATACCATGGTTAGCCAAGCCTCTGTGGCAGCTGGCCACACCCCTAAGCATGGGCCTCTACCACTGCATTCCCCCAGTGGGCCCTCCATGCCCCAGTCCGACACTGCACACTTCTACTGCATGTCTTGCTTTCTTCTCCCTTGGAGGGAGTTGATCTCACCAGAATGTGAACAAATCAGATGAGAGACCACCCCTCTCACCACAATATATATGCAGTATATAAGGATTAAATAAGTATTTTGAACTGCAAAACTATAGCAGAAATTTGAGAGAACAAATGAAAAGAAATGTGGTAAGATGATGAAGCACGTGGCATTCTGTCTCAGCTGAAAATCCTGCCAGCCTAAGACCAGGCTTGTGTGGTGTTTCCACTAAATGGACATTCTAGAGGGGAAATTGCTCCCAGGAGGGTCACTGGGTGTTAGGATTAAGCACACCTCCCAACTTTCCCATGTGGGAAGGTTGGGAGGTATCATGTCCTCTTCAACATTTCTAGACTCCACTGTGACACAGCCACTTCCAATTGTTCTAATTCATTGCTCTGAAATATTGGATGTATGGTTTAACTTTGGTCAAAAAGCGTTATCTATTTCCAATAGTAGGAAATAAAATTTCTGTGTCATTTGTCTTGTCCAAAAGTGGTGCTTTTTATGATCAGTAAAAACAGTGTTTCCTATTGACTATACAGCTGTAGAAAAGACATCTAAAGCTAGACATGCAACAGAAACAGGGAAAATCAGGGTGTACAACTGAGATGCACTTTTTTCAAAGTCTCTAAGTTTTAGGGTGAGCACAAGGTATTTGAATGAAAGAGATAACTGTGATATATTTTGTCCTACAGTATATTGTATAAGCTTATTAAGTGACTAACCGCATTGTTCATGTTTGAGAAAATAATAACAGAAAATAACAATCAAATTGAACTCAAGCTTTTATTTTGAAATAACCCTCCATACATTTGATGATTCATTTATACTTCCCCGGTATGTCTGACCTGAGAAGCCCTCAGTTGCCTCACCTGCTTCTATTTGTTTTGTAATTCTCATCATTGTTGCTCAAAATCAGAAAGTATCTTATTTCTTAGACTGATTAACACATAAAACGTTTCTGGTAAATGAAAAATGGCACTGTAAAGTTTCCAGGAAAAACAGATATAAACTCAAATCCAAGACATGCACCTCAAAAGTCATTTCAAGGATACAGCCAGATGAAGACGTTAAATGCTTACAGCATGATTGCGTTTCAACACGCTTACTTTTCCGTCAAAAACTGTTTAAATATAAACATTTACACCTGGATATAAGACACACAGGGAGAGATTTACTAGCACAGGAACAGCAATTATTTGTCTGTCTCTTTATAACAGTGAGAACAGTCAGTTTCCTTAGATTGGAGTTTACTTTATGATCTGTAAAAATACTGCTAGACTCACACAGGATTGGCAGTGTTTGGAAGTGGTTCTAAACAACTCATTTTGCTGTCTGCGATGACCTTAAACAGTCAGTGACTAAAAGCAGCTGTTATGGGTGACAAAATCCTTATATGTAATGGATTTTATTCTTAATGATGAAAAAGCTTTCTACTTGTACGGGTTTTTTTGGAGGGTGGGGTGAAAGTGTGGTGATTGGTTGGCAGATAAGAGTAGTTCTGTTGCATTGTATATGTGGGCTAGGAAACATTTAACTCCTGTATAATCCATTCTTTCAGCTTTGGGCAGATACACTTTCCCATTTCCCTGATGGGCAGTTCTCCTCCTTTTCACGGGATCCGGTCTGAAGATCGACAGTGTCTAGGTCGACAATGTTTAGGTCGACCACTATAGGTCGACAGTCACTAGGTCGACAGGGTCAGAAGGTAAATATGTTATAGGTCGACAGGTCAAAAGGTTGACATGAGTTTTTGGAAAGAAAAATCTTTTTTTTTTTTAACTTTTCCATACTTAACGATCCACGTGGACTACGATTGGGGTTCCCGGTCACTCTACGAAGAAAACGACACCAAAAAACAACCTCATGTCGAACTTTTGACCTGTCGACCTAGAACATGTCGACCTTCTGACCCTGTCGACCTTCTAACCCTGTCGACCTAGTGACTGTCGACCTATAGTGGTCGACCTAAATATTGTCGACCTAGACACTGTCGATGTAATGATCCACACCCCCTTTTCACATTTCGTCCTGCTTTATTCCTTTGCCATTTGCATACTTACCAACGTTGCAGCATTCTGAAACAAGATACTGTAGGTAACATGGACACATCACAACTAGAACATAGTTACACCAGCGTGTCTTGATTATCTCTTTTGAAGTACATCTTCTTTTATTGTATTTTAATCTTATCTGCTGTTTATTCATCTTATTTGTTGTATTTGTTGTAGTTACACGTTTTACAGTAAAGCGTGACAACTGACTGTTTACCAGGCTAATGATGTTTGTGTGTAATTAACTAAATAAATAAAATGTTATGCTTTCAAAGGTACAGGCTGGAAAACGGACATGGGGCTGGATTAAAATGGGTAAAAATTATTTTATTTGAATCAGAGACATGACCATAAGTACCAGGGTAGGAGGAGCAGCAGCTGCTATGGGATCTGACAGCTGAGAGTTGCTTCCACGCTGAGTGGGAAGTGCAGAGTGACGCACAGCAGAATGGCAGCCATCCCGATAAATGAGAGGAGTCTACAGTTTATGCTTTAATGGTCCACAAGTTTCTAATTATTCCCTGGTCTTTGTCCATGTGGCAGTATTATAATTTGGAACTGAATTGCTTACAGTATCTGTTGGAGATCATTGGGATTAATTGTATATTAATAAAAAATGATTGGGTTACACTGTATAATGGTCAGTGACTTACATGTATAACATTGTATTATGGGTCTGTATTGTATGTAAATAACAGAGTAAAGGCTCTATTGTATATTGTTGTGCGGTCATGTACAAATTGTACATCTTATTTTTCCGTAATGTTACTGGTTGTTCAAAGACAGGTTGTCAAACAATTTGATTAGTCTTGTCTGGTCATTTACACACATAGCTAAAGCGGACAAAAGTCTAGTTGATAAGAAGCCCAGACATGCAATGATCATATGATTATTTGTTAAAATATCTTAATTAGCAATTTGTATGATCTAAGGGCCTGGTTCTGATTTTTATGGCATTGCACAGCCGCACGGAATTGCAGGGAAGCAATTGTGCAATTCCATGCAAATAAAGTGCAAATGCAGCGGGAGGCGTTTATAGGAGGTAGACACCTCCTGTATGCAGCTATAAGATCCAAGTGCTGCGTCTGAGGATACAGCATCAGTTCACCATCGCGATCATAGCTTGTGACTCACAATGTTAGCAGATCTTGGTCAGTCTAAAGCTTACTCAGACTAGCCGTGGGATCTGGACAGAAAGTCCAGGAAGACTACGTGTGATGACGCAGACCCTGGGCCCAGCACGACTACAAAATAGGGTGACACTCCCCTGTTTTATGAAATGGTGGTGGTTGATGTGCCCACTCTCATGTCAATCAGGCTGCGGCTTAGAAGGGGCTGCGAGCCATATGTGCTGACCCACAAACATTGGAATTGTGCGTAAACCATCCAGTTTGAAAGATCTTTTCATTAGACTGCATTGTTTAAATATTTATTGCATTGCAAGTGATTGCATTGTACAGAACTCTTTTTGTGTGTGGAAAACATTTGCATAGAATTCAGATAGGAATTGTTTTTGTCTTAATCCAAGTGAATTATTGCATGTGCTGTAATTGTATTTATTGTCACTGCATTTCAGCTATACCCAGGTAAACAGGAAAATATTGTGCATGTGATGGTAATTATAAAATTTTTAGGTATAATCCCATTCAAGAGCAAACCTGCAGTTTTTAGAGGTTTGCCGCAATCCCCATATGTATAAAGTGGTCCGCAGCAGATATCGGAGATATTCACTGCAAACTACCAGCACTGTAGTCCCTCTGGAATATTATGGGACTGCGATGTGTCTGTATGTATCACTTCGCTTAACTTTGGAGCATGTGCTCAATGCTTGAGGAAGCCCCCCCCCCCCTCCGACACACACACACACACACACACACACACACACACACACACACACACACACACACACACACACCTGTCCTAAGCATAGTTATTTATTTATGAATATGGCATTATTAATCCTCCTAAAAATACAATGTGCAGTTTGTGGGCCTGATTCTCACACACACACAGCAGATCTGCGAAAATATACAGAAACGCCCACTGACAGCATTCCCTATCCACCAGTTGCTTACAAAGATGCACCATCAGTTGCACATCGGTCGTAGCATTGGACCCCCATGGCAGCCCTTATGGTTGTACACAACAATGGCAAGTTTCTCAAATCAATTTATTGGTCCAATTTATTAGTCTGTTCATTTACTTGGTGCTTTTGATGATAATAAGAGTAGTCTTTAGCTTACATTCTGCCATACACCACAGAGCAAATGTTAGGTACTGATTATTGATTAAATGCGTGATTATTCAACGAAGCCCCTTGTGGACACCCACGAGTGGGCATAGTCCCTTTTAGACGGCTTGCCGACTGTCAGGATTGTCAATGTTCGGGATGCAGGGGGAGGTATTGTGACGGTCACATAACTACATCCCCCAGAAATACGCTTACAACAAGATCAAAGGTGGTTTGTCTTCTTCCATGACTCCTAGTAGAAGATCATTGAATGGGACTCATGTAGCAGAACCTCATTGTGGTAATGGGTACTTTGGGAAATGAGGTACCGCAAAATGAGTCCCATTTGGTGATCCTCCACTAAGAGTCGAGGTATGTTTGTTCCAAAATACTGTAATCTTTTGTCAAACTTGCCAACTCCGTCAAAGTGTTCCCTTCTGGCCCAACCCTACACTGTCTCACAGTAACATGAGAATGCTCTGCATCCTGTGCTACCAGGTATCACACAGATTTTATACACAAACTATGCTTTTTTCATAGGTTCAGGTCTGTTAGTTCATAGGCTTAAAGAGACAAAACCTTCTTCATGATATAAATTAATGGGCACCTGGGGGATTAGTTAACAAGAATTGTCTTACATACTGTATGGGAAAATGGGGTGCAGAAGAAATTGTGTAACTGATTGGTTGCTATGGGCAACTTCTCTACCTGTCCTCTTTAAAAGTTTGGCACATATCTCTCTTAGCAACACACTTCTCATACTGTACATCTCTTTTCTCAAGATGACTGACAACCCTCCCTCTCAACAAAACATGCAGGTGTGCTTACAGGGGCGACCTCTGCTGGAAACGGAAAGGAATAACAGCTGTATCTTAGTATAATTAACATTGTTCAGTCAGAAGCTGCCCAGACCACTGGAACAGACAAACACACATAGGCGGCCAAGAAAGTATAGCGTAAAACGGTGTCTATGTATCACCCTTGTACTTGACACAGTGAATCAAAAACACATTTTTAAGATACTTTGGGGGTATCCAATTGGGCTTGAGGATTTGGCTGCAAAAAAATCTTGCAGACCTCTCGCCCAATTTTGGATTACCATGGCTATGCGCTCTCCGATACCTGCAGTATCCAATTAAAAAAATGCACACGAGCTTTAGCTTTGAAAACCCTGCGGTGCACGGGGGAAAAAGTTGGATACTTACTGGTCTGGTGGTCTCCATTAGCTCATGAAAGTTCCGAAGGTTGCAAAGAGGCATCCGATTGGATCCCTCCACATCTGTACGGCACCTTACACTGACGCCGGGTTCTTTGTGTGCAGGTTCACTCATGCAGTAGTACTGCTGAGTTGTCAGTGCTAAGTTTCACTGCTGCTAAAGTAGCGGTGATAGGAATAATGGGAACGACGATCTTTGGATGATTTTGTATCCATTGCTACTCCCAGTGAGTTGGGCACTTACTGTGTTTATTGGGTCTCATGATGAATAAGCCACTTTACTTGTGATTAAGGGGTACATTTACTAAGCAGTGAAAAGAACGGAGAAGTGAGCCAGTGGAGAAATTTCCCCATCAACCAATCAGCAGCTCTGTTTAATTTTATAGTATGCAAATTATAGATGTTACTTCAGTTCTGATTGGTTGCCATGGGCACTCCTCCACTGGCTCACTTCTCCGCTCTTATCACTGCTTAGTAAATGTGCCCCTAATACTAGTTTATTTTTTATCATTTCTATATTTTGGGGCAGATTTAACAACGAGTGACAGTCTTGTTATCACTTGTTACATATGTTAAATAGTGCTCCAGCCAATCAGCTCCTGTCATGTGTTTGAAAAATGGCAGGAGCTCATTGGCTGGAGCACCATTTAACATATACAACGAGTGATAACAAGGCTATCACTCGTTGTTAAATCTGCCCCTTTCTGTGTTATTAAATAATCTACACAACATGGATGGCCTTTTGTGGCTACTTTAGATTTATTGTTTCTATTAAAATACATTTTATCTTTGCTGCACAAATGTCAGACCCAAATCTTCAGCACTTTTATAAAAATATTTGCTTAATTTATTTAGAAATGTGTCATAGAACTTAACTGCATTGTTCAGCTGAATTATGACCTATTGATACCATTTTCTTATATAGCCACTGTGACCTGTCACTCCTTATTTTCTCTGTTGAATTTATGGATCGACTTGGACCAGTCTGTTCTCAGGAGTTGTGTTTGTAGTACTGCCAACATGTCTAACCACTACCAAGTTACTGGTATGCAAAAGAGAGTACAGAATTTTGTGGCATTCTTAGAAATAATACATGTAAGAGGGGAATTCAAAGAGCTAATTGATCTCCAGGGGGTAATTCAATTATCCCCAATATGTGGCACTATTGGAAATATTGTTTCACCTGCCCAGAGGCAGGAGAAACAAAATCCGTGATAAGTGATGTTTCTTTGCAGCCGCGATCGCGAAAACACATGGATCCGGGAATTTATCACAGATCCTGTGTTTTTCGCACGATAGCGGGATAGCATTAATTAAATTGCCCAATATACAAACACATTGGGCTAAAAATAGCAATAAAGCCCTTTTTTTGCTGTAAAACTTACTGCGATCAACTAAATTCCCCCTTAGTGGTATTTACAAATGTTATTTACTTATGTTGCTAGACATGCATTAAAGCATAAAAACCAAACAGACATTTGCTTTGTTTAACTTGCTCTAGAACAGTAATACAGTAGGTTCCTGATACACTTAAGAGTGGCATCAGTGGCCCTCTAACCTTCATAACCAGTCATAAGAAAATAGCCCCAATAAAACCTGGGCACCCCACATCACTCGTCCCAAAATGCCCAACATTACCTTTTTACGCTCTCTCTTGCTAGCACAGTCTATAAACTGACAGCAGCTGATTGGTTGCCATGAGCAACTTCTCTACATTCTGTCTCTAGAAGGTTTGCTATATTCCCCCCTCAGTCTTTTTCTCTGTTTTATGATATAGAGATGAGGGCGTAGTGCTTGGTGGAGTAGGTGAGGTCTAATGGGCCATTTGTTACCCATTATTGCACTGGATAGATAACAGCTACTTTCTTATTAGTTGGTATGGGTTACATTTTTTATAATATAATATAATATAATATATAATTTCTTATTTTTTTTTACCTTTTTATTGTAGTACAGGTTGAGTATCCCATATCCAAATATTCCGAAATACAGACTTTTTTGAGTGAGAGTGAGATAGTGAAACCTTTGTTTCCTGATGACTCAATGTACCCAAACTTTGTTTAATACACAAAGTTATTAAAAATATTGTATTAAATGACCTTCAGGCTGTGTGCATAAGGCGTATATGAAACATAAATGAATTGTGTAAATGTAGGCACACTTTGTTTAATGCACAAAGTTATAAAAAAATATTGGCTAAAATGACCTTCAGGCTGTGTGTATTAGGTGTATATGAAACATAAATGCATTCTGTGCTTAGACTTGGGTCCCATCGCCATGATATCTCATTATGGTATGCAATTATTCCAAACTACGGAAAAATCCGATATCCAAAATACCTCTGGTCCCAAGCATTTTGGATAAGGGATACTCAACCTGTATTGTCATTGGGGGTCTCTGTTATATATAGATACTGACTGGTAAGCACTCACTGTATGCTGAGCCAGATACGAACAACTTATTTTAACAAAATATAATAAAGAGTTTATTTTAAATTCTATAACAACATATATTATCAAAAGAGTGCGCCACAAAGGGAGCCTTCATGGTTAAGATCCCCTAGTGATCTTACCAAAACCCCAGAAATGGTGTGGGTTACTGCACATGTACACTTTGAAACAATGATTTAGTAAATATCATTGCATGTTAAATATATCAAAATAAGGATTGCCAAATTATATTCTTTTCTCACTGCTGCTCTGAATCAAATGCATAGAAAACAGAAGTTTAAAGGATGCTTTGAGTAATTATTTAATATAAAATTTACAACACTTTGGGGGAGAGTCAAATGTTTGGAAAGTCAGTTGGGAGTCTGTTTTTTCCTATCTAATAGACAGGGGGGAAAAAACAGACAACCAGCTGACTTTTCAAACATTCGAATTCCACCCTCTGAATGATAGATGACGAGTGCCATACACCAACTAGTGTTCTACTGGTTTGATTACCACCAAGACCTTAACTGTGTGGAGTTTGTATATTCTCCCAGTGTATACGTGGGTTTCCTCCGGGTTCTCCGGTTTCCTTCCACAATCCAAAATATACAGGTAGGTTAATTGGTTCTCAACAAAAAATTACATGTACATGTGCTAAGAAATATAGATTGTAACCTCCACTGGAGCGGGGACTGATGTGAATTGTCACTTAATAAAACACTGCGGAACATATATATGCTATATAAATAACTTAATAAATATTGTGGCCACGCGGTAAAAGGTTATGCCTGACACACTCAGAGTGGCCAGGTGGATCCTTTATCTGGCTCTTGGCTGCCAGACACTTCTATATACTGTAGTGTGTAGTAACAAACAGCCTGCCCCTGGATCCACCACTGGTCACATATAGTGGCATTGCATCTATTATACTATACTGTAGATCTTCCATCTGTGCCACATAATACAGTTTTCACAACATGCTTGATCGGAACTTAAGTTTACAAAGGAGCCAATGATAAAATCTACAAATTACAAAATGATTTTGAGCTGCATGTACCATGTAATAATAATAAATAACATGAGGATAGATTCTATCCAATATGATTTCTTCCATATAAGGCATAGCACACCATATGCAAGTGTTCAGATTGACAGATCTCACTGAACATCTGGGGTGGTTGTAACATTGATCCTTGAGATGTTATCTGTGTGAAGCATTTTTAAGATATTCATTGAAAGGGATAGTTATTTCAGTCACCCTTGATTTGGAAAGATGAATTTCACAAGTACGGGAAAGCTGTTTATTATTAGCTGTTGTCAAATCTGTTTGATGAATTTGCTCTGTTGAAAACCGTAGATTGTTTTACTTATATGGGTGTATGTTTTGGAAACATTTACTATTCTGGGGGATTTGGGAAAAAATGTTAGGCAGCAATCAAGAACAACATGGACATTCAGGTATAGACATATTCCACAGACAGAACATGTGTGTTTGTGATTGATTATGGGGGTCATTCCGACCCGATCGTACGCTGCAGTTTTTCGCAGCGGTGCGATCGGGTCAGAACTGCACATGCGCCAGCACCGTAGTGCGCCGGCGCATGTCAGACGGCCTAAGGCCGTCGTTGCCTAGCGATTGCCTCTGCCTGATTGACAGACAGAGGCGGTCGCTGGGTGGGAGGGGGTGGCACAGCGGTGTTTGACCGCCGTTATCGCGTTTGCATGACGTCACGGCAGCCGCTGCGACCCTGGCAGCGACAAGTAACTCCCGGCCAGCCGCAGGAGTTGTGCTGGCTGAGAGTTACTCTACAAGTACAAAAGCATTGCCGCTGAGCGATGCTTTTGTATTTGTGCGGTGGGGCCGGGCCTGACATGCGGGGCGGACTAGCCCTGTGCTGGCCGTCCCTCCGCATGTGTCAGTGATAGTAGCTGTGCTAAATTTAGCACAGCTACGATTAGGTCGGAATGACCTCCTTTGAGTACTGTAGAGGTGTAATCTGAGTTTATTGACCAAATCATGCTGATTATGAAATGTGCAGGATATTGGCAGAGCCTGATTACCAGCGGTTTCACTGGTGTGTGACTAAATATTATTGTTGTCCTTTATAGGGGTTACTCACCAAACACATATATTTTACAGATGTCAACAACTCAGGCCAGGATTCAGACTCAGACTCTGGGAGGAGCCAGAGCCAGATTGAGAGGCTATAGGTATTTGGGGATGGGAAGGGGGCACGTTTCAGAAAATCCAAGCGTGTCGCCTCCTTTTCTGGGGCATGCCAAAGCTTATGACTTCATCTTCCAATGCAGATTCACTGCCCTTGGCAGCTTAGTTACAAGTAAGCTTGGTTGCAGAGGTCCGATGTTTGCTGCGATAGTCGGTGATCCGATTCTGCGTCTTTGGACGCATGCAGTGGATCTGAGAAGCTGGCAGTGCAAACATTGTCTCCTACTGCATTTATTTATCTACTTCTACTGAAGAAGATGCAGCACAAACACAAAACACGGAACCGCCTATATTCTTATAACAAAACCAGCATCTGTATTGAAAGCTTTTTAGAAATACATGTAGAGCATCTTTTATCTGGAATTTTGGTGTCTATGAAGTTAGATAGTGGAAAAAGATCAATGAGCATTTTATGCTATACACATATAGAGGGGCTGATGTAGACTTTGACGTAAGTCTAACTAGTAATTAAAAAATGCTCTTTTCATCACTGATCATGCACAATCTGTATGCCGGGGCGGATACAGAAGAAAATGAAAGGGGGGGCACCATGATAGGGGAACGGTAATAGTTATATTTACATGCACCTAAGGCACGCGTGCTCCCAGATAAGGAGTGTGGTTCTCCTTTTGAAAAAAAAAAAGAAGTGTCAGTGATCGCGCTGAGCCCAAAAAAAAGTAGGTCCCACGGACCCCTCACTTTTAAAAAGTGGGGTCCTATCTGTCCTTTTCTGGGTCCCATCGGAATGAAGGTTCATATTAATCTTATTAATTATTCAAATATCAAAACAGACTTGATTTCGACACTACAAAAGTATTGCGAGGGGGAGGAGGGGGTGACAATGCTGCTGGGCTGTGTAGCATACAGGACACTCTGCCCCAGAGCTGTAACTAGACATTTCAGTGCCCTTTGGTAGAAAGTAAATTGGTGCTCCCCCTGCCATACTTCAAACTAAGGACAGTGCGCTGAAGGCGCGCACCAAAAATTTAAGGGTGTGGCTTCATGGGGAAAGAGCATGGCCACATAACAGTACCAATTCACATTACACCACACAGGTAGAGCACGTTATATACACATTGCACCAGGTAGAGCACGTTACACACATTGCGCCAGTTAGAACACCCTATACACATTGCGCCAGGTAGAGCACGTTACACACATTGCACCAGGTAGAGCATGTTATCATGTTATACACACTGCACCAGGTAGAGCACATTATACACACTGCGCCAGGTAGAGCATGTTATACACATTGCACCAGGTAGAGCACGTTACACACACTGCACCAGGTAGAGCACGTTATACACACTGCACCAGGTAGAGCACGTTACACACACTGCACCAGGTAGAGCACGTTACACACACTGCACCAGGTAGAGCACGTTATACACACTGCACCAGGTAGAGCATGTTACACACATTGCACCAGGTAGAGCACGTTACACACACTGCGCCAGGTAGAGCACGTTATACACACTGCACCAGGTAGAGCACGTTATACACATTGCACCAGGTAGAGCACGTTACACACACTGCGCCAGGTAGAGCACGTTATACACACTGCGCCAGGTAGAGCACGTTATACAGATTGCGCCAGTTACAACACGTTATACACACTGCACCAGGTAGAGCACGTTATACAGATTGCGCCAGGTAGAACACGTTATAAAGATTGCGCCAGGTAGAACACATTATATAGATTGTGCCAGGTAGAACACGTTATATAGATTGCGCCAGGTAGAACACGTTATACACACTGCACCAGGTAGAGGACATTACAAACATTGCGCCAGTTAGTGTTCTATACACATTGCGCCAGGTAGAGCATGTTATACACGTTTTATATGGTACTAGGGAGTAGCGACAGAGGTAGCAGGGAGTAGGGACAGAGAGAGGCACCAGGGAATAGGGACAGAGGTAGCAGGGACAGAGAGAGGCACCAGGGAATAGGGACAGAGAGAGGCACCAGGGGGTAGGGACAGAAGTAGCAAGGAGTAGGGACAGAGGCACCAGGGGGTAGGGACAGAGAGGCAGGAGAGAGTGCAGCCAGAAACCCTACCACCATAACAACACACTCCAGGGACCAGGCCCCCACCGCTTACCATGGACACTGCCAGCAGCAGTGGAGTCAGGCCAGGGGGTATAGTCCGTGGATCTGCATGAGGCCACACCGCCGCCAGCCTGGAGTCAGAGTATGCGGCCACGGTGAGCGGAAAACGCGGAGGGGGCGGCCGCATGGGTGAGGAGGAAGAAGAGGTGAATCGGCGGCGGCATCCAGCCGGGGGAACAGGGGACCGAACTGCCCCCACCTCAGGTACAGCAGCAGAGTCAGTTAATCGTGGGGGAAGGGTGGAGAGCATGCGGAGCAGAGGAGGAGGGGAGGGCGGGAGATCACACTGTTCATGGTCTCCGCCTCTTCCAAGTTCCTCCCTCTGTTCCGTCCCTCCCACCGGACTGATTGACAGTACAGGACAGCGCTGCGGCTCACGGGTAACGACAGGGGGGGCACGGGTCCGAGTGCCCCCCCCCCCCACTGGATCCGCTACTCTCTGTATGAATCTCTCTGTAATGTCTCTATACCTAGGGTGGAAGGGGTGTAGTTCATAGGGTCGACCACAGTTAGCTCGGCAGTGTCTAGGTTGACCACTATTGGTTTTTTTATGTTGTTTTCATCGTAAAGTGACCGGGAACCCCAATTAGTTCACCATGTCCCCTTGCATGGCTTGCTTTGCTCGCCATGCTTTGGGCAAGGTCCTCGCTCCGCTACCGATTGTGAAAAACTCATGTCGACCTTTTGTCTTGTCGACCTAGTACATGGTGACTTAGAAACCATGTCGACCTAATGCATGTCGACCGATAGTGGTCGACCTAATGACTGTTGACCTAAGTCTGGTTAACCTAGAGACCAGATACTGGAGGAAGTATGGGGAAAGGATAAGCTAGTGCAGCAGTGAGCAAAATACCTTAGAATTGTGTGACGAAGGTTTATAAAACCGAAACGTTGTGTTGAACCCAGGAGTGTCTGGGTCCTTTATTTGAAATAAGTCTGTGAGTGCCGCCTGCCACACGAATTTGTGAGGAGCGTGTGTGCAGAAGTCTACACAGATCAGTACAGAGAGAGTCGCAAGCACCCCTTCCCAAGCATAAGCAGCCCTGGGCTGTATGAGCCAGTTCTGGTTCAAAAATAGGCCGATGTTCATTGACAGACAGGCCACTCACAGTCAGTCAGCCTTTTACCATGGTAGTGGCCTGCGCCCAAGCAAATGACACAAGTAACGTGGGTTCCGCCACTTGTGGGAGCTGCACTGTATGTACAGCATGTACATATAGCGTGGCTATGATCATATGGTTCGGATCTTGCATGTTTTTACAACATGGATTGCGTGCATGGATAAAAATGCAGATAACAGTCTGTATGCGGATTTGTATACATTTATGTGACTGCATACTCCATATACGTGGTCATCATTATCAATGGGGGTCATTCCGAGTTGTTCGCTCGGTAAATTTCTTCGCATCGCAGCGATTTTCCGCTTAGTGCGCATGCGCAATGTTCGCACTGCGACTGCGCCAAGTAAATTTGCTATACAGTTAGGTATTTTACTCACGGCTTTTTCTTCGTTCAGGCGAACGGAGTGTGATTGACAGGAAGTGGGTGTTTCTGGGCGGAAACTGGCCGTTTTATGGGTGTGTGTGAAAAAACGCTACCGTTTCTGGGAAAAACGCAGGAGTGGCTGGAGAAACGGAGGAGTGTCTGGGCGAACGCTGGGTGTGTTTGTGACGTCAAACCAGGAACGACAAGCACTGAACTGATCGCAGATGCCGAGTAAGTTTGAAGCTACTCAGAAACTGCTAAGAGGTGTGTAATCGCAATTTTGAGAATCTTTCGTTCGCAATTTTACTATGCTAAGATTCACTCCCAGTAGGCGGCGACTTAGCGTGTGCAATGCTGCTAAAAGCAGCTTGCGAGCGAACAACTCGGAATGACCCCCAATATGCAGTTGCATCAGCCCTCGCCCTGGTGCACAAGATCCACCTGAAAGCAGACATAGGGGGTGATTCAGACCTGTCCTGCGTTCAGATAGTCGCCGCCCCCAGGAGGAGTGTAAATTCGCCGTGCAAGTGTGCGATCCCATGTGTATGCAGAGCTGCAAAAATACACTGTGTGCAGTCTCTGCGCAGCCCAGGAGTTACTCCTACTGTGCGATGAGAACAGGCTGATCAGGGCCAGAGCTGAAGTCGCACACCCTCCGTGAAAATGTTTGGGAACTCCTGCGTTTTTCCGTACACTCCCAGTAAACGGGCAGTTACCACCCACAAATGGCTTCCCCCTGTCAATCACCTTGCAAACGCTAGTGCTATTGGAATTTTCGCACCATCCTGTCGCTGACCCGCAATCCCCCTTGTTGTTGTCCGACGCGGGTGCGCATTGCAGTGCATTCGAATGCACAGTTATGAAAACGCACATCAGCGTCTGAATCACCCCCATAATTATCATGTACAGCTCTCCATAGATCTAAATTCCTTTGACATAACTTTGAGGCATCCTCACTAAATGTTACCTATATACAAACATCCCGTTATCACCCAGTTATGCTCCTTCAATTGCAAAAAAAAATAAAAGTAGTAGGTGGCGCAGCACACCTACTATGCAAAAGCTAGTGGAGATGCAAATGAGTTGTGTAAATAAACGCCTCATTTGCCCATAGGCGTGTGCACTCTGCTATACTGCATATGCAGTACGAAAACATTCTTCTGTAAAACTGTCTTGTGTTCAACTGTATATCAGCCACTGTATGGAACTGGAGTAGTGGGGGTATAATAAGGAGACGTGTGAGCATTACATAAATGATAGTGCCATTCTGTGCAGAACAAAGACTCTATTTAGTAAACATAAAAACATATTTTTTCCAGCATTTTATCTGGAGAAAATACATGTTTTATCTTCTCTCTATTTATAGAAGAGAAAACTGCTGTGACTTAACTGATTTCACTGAGTTTCCCTATCTCTTCTCTTAGTGATGCATGTCTGAATAGGTAACTTATACTATTTATGGAGAAGAGAAAAACTTTTCCTCTCCAAACTTTTCGGACAGTGATTTTCAACAAACAAACAAACAAACAAACAAACAAACACATTGTCTACCACAGGATAAAAAACACACACATTGGCCCCCATGGGGAAAAAACTATAAAAAAACATTGGTCCTCACAGGAATAAAAAAGAAACACATTGCCCCACCGAAAAAAAAAATATATGTTTCTCCTCACAGAAAAAAAACCAGACATTGGCCCCCATAGGAAAGAAAAACACATTTATTATTGTCCTGGCTCCCACAAGAGACTTACCTGACCTGTCGGTACAAGAGAAGAGAGAGGAGCTCCCAGTCTCTTCCTATCCTTCAGTTACAGGCGGCACCAGCAACCAACAGTGGCTGCAGAGAGACAGAGCAGCGAGCACTGTGCGGCCAGAATGGACAGTGCAGTGTGTGGCTGCAAGTCTTACGAAATCATACAGTCTTGTCTCCATAGGTTGCAGCCCAGGAGGCGTCTAAGCCGCTTAGGAGAACCTGCACTGCCCAGTCCAGAAGTTAGAACTGGCATCAGCAACACTTTGGCAGGAAAGGCTGCTTCTCCTCACCCCTGAGGACTGTTTGCACTGTGGTAGGAGAAAGCAGATTAACACACAGGCAAGACATGGAT